>NW_027397074.1:38000847-38223861 GCF_003265705.2 Callorhinus ursinus
ATCTTTAAAAAATTCTCTCTAAAAAAAAAAAATGATTGGGGATTGGGGCACCTGGGTGGCTCAGTTAATTAAGCCTCTGACTCTTGATTTCTGCTTAGGTCATGACCTTCAGGGGCATGAGATGGAGCCCAGCATCAGGCTTGGAGCTGGGCATAGAACTTGCTGAGGATTCTCTCTCTCCTCTCCCTTGGCCCCTTACCCCCAACTTGTGCGTGCTCGCTTGCTCTCTCTCTCTCAAAAAAAAAAAAAAAAAAAGTAAAAATGGGGATTAAAAGTAATTTTGCCTTTTTGAGAATATTTTGACAGCGTTTGATAATTGGAAACACTGTGGCATAGAGTGGTTCCCCAGGGAAATGTTGAAGATGGTAAAATTTAATTAATCTAGTTGATTGAATTGATTTAGGAAGGAGTAGAGTCTTGCTTGGTGGAGAGATACAGCTTTGGAAGAGCTAACTTTGCTTCCTCTTGTGTTTGCCTTACGTATTGATTTAATGTTCTGAAAACTAAGACATTCATTTGCATGTTCACATGTCTCAGATTTTCTGAAACATAGCAAGAAATTTTATGTGGAAAATTTAACATTTTACACATGAAGTGTAAATTGACACACTTTTTGAAAACTCAAGAGCTATAAATGTAAAATAAAATTCAAACTTAAGGAAGAAATGCTGTTAAAAAATTTCAACCTGAAACCAGATAAGTCTTTGTGTATGAAATGCTGTGTGTGTTGTGCATGAGTGGAATAGAACTGAAGTATTTTATTACCGAATGCATCTATTTAGTCATTAATCCAGCTTCTACTACATTTTCTTTTTCAATTTAGCTTCGCGCTCCTGTTGTCCTCAACATGGTTAGGATCCTGAAAATTAAACAAAGCAGCTATTTTCCAACTTTGAAGGACATTTTCACGGCTGTGAAAAATGGTAAGATTCTTGTTTTTTGGCCTGGTGTTGGTGTCCTGCCTGATCTGACCCCTGCCTGCCCGCCCAGACTCTTCCACCCTTTTGCCATTAGCATGGTTCTGAAGTGATGGCCCTTGACTCTTCTGAGGATAAATTCATCTTCATCAGTACTTCATTCTCCAGTTATATTGAACTATTTTTAGAATAGATTGTGGGGACCTAACAAATGGGCTCCAGATAGAAGTTCTAACGGGAGTGTGTGTGTGTGTGTGTGTGTGTGTGTGTGTGTGTGTGTGTGTATGTGTGTGTATGTAGGGGCAAGGCCTTTGCAGGGGGTGAGTGGAAGCCCACCATGGGGGTTTCCTAGTCAACAGTGTGGCTACATTTAATCCCATAGCTCTCTGATAGAGTCTCTCGTGCCTGGCATCCACTACTTACTTAGCTTAAAAGAGCTCAAAGTCTTCATCGAAGTTTTGGTGAGGATTAAACATAGAGGAGGTTTGTTTGCTGAATTTTGAATAAGTGCATGCATATGGTTAAAAACGAGAATTTCCAGTGCAAAGTCTCCTTGTCTCCTTACTGTGCAGTGTCCGCTGCACCCAGGGCTGACAGCCCTCTTGTTTCTTGTTTCTCTTCATGTTTCTTGAGGCACATTTAAGCAAAAAGGCATACATATGAGACTGAAGTTTTAAATGTTGAAAATGTAAGCTATTTGGGTGCATAGCTTTTTTGGTTTCTAACATTAGAAAATGAGTTCTTAATTTCTTTCTAATATAACTATGTGAGGGTAGGAAATACTTAAAATACACTTCGTTGTTATCTCTTCAGGGTTTTCCCCAGGAGCTCTGTTGGGAAAGGGATCATGAGCGTGAATATTTGGGTTTGAAGGCCTGTCAGATCAGGATTCCTGTCCCAGATCCACTCAGTACATCCTAAATTTGCTGAGCCTCTGGTTTTCATCGGCCAGATTGGCATATTAACACCTTCCTTGCAGAGTTGTTCTGAAGATTAGAGTAATATTTCAAAACATTGTCATTTTTTTTTTTTTTTTCCAATCTTGTCAGTGTTTATCACCATTGACATTTTGGGCAGGATGATTGTTGTAGGGAGCTACTCCGTGCATTGCTGGATGTTGAGCAGCGTCCCTGGCCCCCACCCGCTCCCCCTGTTGCAGTTGTGACCATCAAAAGTGTCACCAGACCTTGCCAGATGACCCCTGGGGGCAAAACCTTTCCTGGCTGAGAACCATTGGATTGAAGATAAAATATACAGGGTACATAGTACTAGACACACAGTGAGCATGTCCTCAGTAAGTAGAAGCTGCTTGAATTTTTTTATGTGTTAGTATAAGATGAACATTTTCTGTGGATAAAGCTTCTGCGGGAACAAATCCCAGGGGTACTCAGGGCCTTCGGAGCACATGGACTTCGAGATTCAGACATCAGTAGAACAAGTGGCCCAAAGCCATTGTCAGTTAGAGGTGGAAGGCCCCTCTCAAGGATGTCCTTGAGGACTTGTGAAATCACATGTGCTTATCGTATTTTAAAGGCACTTAGCAGATGTGATTATTTAATTTTGAAATAGACATGACTAAAAACACACTAATTTGAAAACAGGAATACAACCAGGGAAGAAAATATTCCCTGGATGCTCTCTTTCTTCCGAGGCCTTTATTGTTTAGGTGGACAGATAAATGGGTTATATGTTAAGTGGAGTAATAGGAGTGTGTGCATTCCTGACTCTGACAGCCAAAAAAAGTTGGCAGGTTTGTTTGTGTTGCTTTGCCTTTTTTTTTTTCCCCCCTCCTCTGGACAGGAGTCTTTTGGGATAACACCAGAAAATAAGAATTTACTTCATTCCCTACCTTCATAAGTAAATCTTCTTTTCAGTTAATCAAAAGTATTTGCAGTCTCAAGAACAAAATGCAGTTTGATTTAGGGTACATTAAAATGACTTTTTTTTTTTGAGAGTGCAGGTTGGGGGTGGAGGGGGCAGGAAGAGGGGAAGAGAGGATCTCAAGCAGCCTCGATGCCCAGCACGGAGCCTGACGGGGGGCTTGGTCTCACAGCCTGAGATCATGACCTGAGCCAAAACAGAGTCAGGTGCTTAACGGACTGAGCCACCCACGCGCCCCAATTTTCTTAAGTAAGCTCTGCACCCAGTGTAGAGTTTGAACTCACCATCCTGAGATTGAGTTGAATGCTCTACTGACTGAGCCAGCCAGGAGTCCCTAAAAAGACTGATTTTAATGAAGAGAAAATTTGGATTACATTAAGCAGTAATAATATTTTTCTTCATATATGTGTGTGTGTGTGTGTGTGTGTATATATATATATAGCGTTTTTGGGAAATATTCCTTATTCACCCTGCTTAATGATTTTTTTTATTTTTAAAGATTTTATTTATTTATTTGACAGAGAGAGACACAGCGAGAGAGGGAACACAAGCAGGGGGAGTGGGAGAGGGAGAAGCAGGCTCCCTGCAGAGCAGGGAGCCCCATGTGGGGCTCGATCCCAGGACCCTGGGATCATGATCTGAGCCGAAGGCAGACGCTTAACAACTGAGCCACCCAGGCGCCCCTTTTATTTATTTATTTTAAATATTCTATTTATTTATTTGTCAGAGAGAATGAGAGAGTGAGAGAGGCAGGCAGAGGGAGAAGCAGGCTCCCTGCAGAGCAAGGAACCCGATGCGGGACTCGATCCCGGGACCCTGGGATCATGATCTGAGCCGAAGGCAGACGCTTAACAACTGAGCCACCCAGGCGCCCCTGCTTAATGATTTTTAATATGAAGATAAAATTCATTTCACGTAAAGATAACTATTTTGAATTGTAGAGTTGAATTTTTTTTCATTCATTACATTCACAATGTCTTACAACCTTCACCTCTAGTTCCAGAACATTTTTTATCACCTGTACTTAACAATTTTAGTAGTTATATTTTGAATAATCTAAAATTCCACAGTCATTGCCTGAGTTACTCTCATAGGACACTGGGATGAGATGCTAAAATTGTGCTGGTACCAAGTACCTAAGAGGAATTAACATTCTAGGGATGAGCTTGTAACCCCAACCATAAAGTCACAACAACTTTGCAGACCTGTTTTATCCCTGCGGTTTCATGGAGTTGAGTAAGGTTCCTTAGATCTTAAAGGTATGTTTTCCCACTGAGTCTTGCATCATGATTTACTTGGGCTGTGTAGGTAACTCCACCAGGTCTCTCTTGAATGGCTGCTACACACGGACGCTGTATAAAGCCTTGCAAACCCATAGTAGCTCAGTTGTGGGATAAGCCGTATAAAAAGAAAGATGACTGCATAAGTATAGCCATGTTCTTTTGCATTGTTTTGTTGAACTTGTGAATTGAGAAAAAGAGCCTGCATCACATTAATGGTGGTTTTCTTTCCTTTCAGCGCTCCTGGAAGCCCAGGATGTAGAGCTTTACCTGAGACCCCTGAGAAGACATGTTCAGTGTCTCCAGGAGACAGAATTCCCGCAGATCCGGGTACTCATCACCCCATTATTTCATACCATCTGCCTCATCTGGAGTCATTCCAAGTTTTATAATACTCCTGCTCGGATTATAGTTTTATTGCAAAAGTTTTGTAATCTCTTCATTGACCAGGTATGTAGTATTAAAAAAAAGGAAGAACAATCATTGCCGTGTGGTAGGTTTTAATAAACCAATGGAGAGCAAATAAATCTACAGTAAGAACACCATTTTCCTTTTTTCAGAAAGGACTTTTATGGTAACAAAGACCAGGTGATTTTTTTTATTCTCAGTGGCTGAGAAGCTCTGGAAATCAGTCCAGTGCATTAAAAGGGCAGTCTGTTACTGGATTTAATACCCTACCTTTCTTCAAAGAGATTGAAGGCAGCTTTTAATAAAAGGCAGATAGGTAGGGCGCCTGGGTGGCTCAGTTGGCTAAATATCTGACTCTTGATTTTGGCTCTGGTCATGATCTCAGGGTTGTGGGACTGAGCCCTGGGTCGGGCTCCAGCGCTGGGCATGGAGCTTGCTTGAGATTCTCCCTCTCCATCTGCTCCTCTCCCACTCCACCCCCCCACACAAAAAATAAATAATAAAAGGCAGATAGGCATAGTCCTTTCTTCGTAGCTTTCCCTTTGGTTTCCACAGGAACACTGATGGAAGATTTTTGGAAAGTAAAGTAAGAGAACCTGGCTGTAAAAAAAATGCCGAAAAAATAGTAATGGAATTGTATTAAAAAATTGATTCATAGTTGATCTTTAAAAATCTCTGGTTTGTATTTCTCTATTCTTCGCTTAGAAAATGTTTAAGAAAATTGGATTTCTTAGTCCAACTTCTTAGATATTCTCTATGAACTTTAATTCTTCATGGGTCCACAAAATCAGAATATATTATATAATTTGAGAGCTAAAAGATTCTTGGAGGGCACATAACCCAGTGGTTCTCAGTTGGGGGTGTGTCTGAATCTGTTTGAGCTGCGTAATGAAATACCACAGACTGGGTGGCTTTATTTTCAGAAGTTGTTTTCTCACAATTTCAGAGACAGGGGCTCAGGTGAAGGTGCCAGTATGGTTGTGTTCTGGTGAGAGGTTTCTTTTCCCTGGCTTTCCGTAGCTGCCTTTTCTCTGTGTCCTCACGTGGTGGAGAGAGAGATCTTACAAAGTCACAGTCCTATCACATTAGGGTCCTGCTCTTATGCTTCATTTGACCTTAATGACCTCCTAAAGACCTATTTCTAGAGTCACATTGGTGATGAGGGCTTCAGCATATGAATTTTGGGGGAGACACATTCTCACCATAGCAAGCTCCGTAAGCAGGGTGTGCATCTGAACCACTAAGGAGTTTTGGTAAAACAAATGCCCGAGAAGCAGAATCTCTGTCTATAGCTTAGACTTTGAGTTGTTAGGAATGCTTTCCCTGAGAAGTGGAGCGCCTCCAGCTGCAACTGACAACCTGAAGCAAAAACAAAAACAAAAAAATTTGTGTGAACTAGCAAGTCTAAGAACGCAGTGGCTTCTGGAACAGCTTGTTTCAGAGGTCTCAGATAATAAGTTCAAAGCTCCCAGCCATCCTCCGTTTTGGTCATTGTGTTTGACTTTTCTCATCACTTGTTAAGTAAGATGGCTTTTAGTAGCTCCAGATGTATATCCTTCTCGTAGAGGAACTTCCCTGGAAAGAGGGTGTCCTTTCTTAGTTCTGGTCCGGTGGGTTCTAACTCCGTTCTGGGAGCAGTCGTTGTGGCAGAGGAGACGGGCTGCTTGGGACAGTTCTGGGTCACTTGCTCAGAGGAGGGGGATGACTGTGATTGACCTAAATCTCAGATCGAGACGAATGCCTCCCAGTGGTGTTGACACTGTGAATTACATAGAAAATAAAAATACTTTACATTTGGGTAAGTTGGAGGGCATTTGGAACCCTGAAAGTGTGCTCATAGACAGGCGGATAGCTTGTAACTCTTGCCGACCCAGGCCCCAGAACCTTGCTGTTAGAAGCAGTAAAGAGAACATTGTTGTAGGATAAACAGCAGTGGTTTGGGAACTGTGTTTCAATCCAGTCCCTGATATTTTTATTAGATGAATTACCTGAGACTTGAAAAATGACATCATTTGCTGAATTTCCCTGAGAATTGAGGGTGAAATCCAGATTAAAGAATGGGTCTTCTAACTTGACCGTTTAGAGTTTCTGGAGTGTGAGATTGTTAGTAATAATGTGTGTTTCTCTCTGCTTTTAAAGAGGTGGAGTATATGGAAAAGAACTGTGGACTCAGACCAACCTCAATTCAATTCTAATGGAAACACTGAAGGGGCAGTTAAATTGGTTCTTCAAACCTCAGTTTTCCATATCTGTAAATGAGGATAATGCCCAGTTCATGGGCTGTTCTGAGAATCAAGAGGTAACTAAGTTGAGTGCCTTGTGTGGCATTTAATAGAGGCTCAGTCAAGGCTAGTTCTAAGCTATTGACCTCCAAACTAGTTGCAGCTATTGATGGGAGATAACAGGTCTGTTCCTTGCTATATTTTATTCTCTCCTCTGGCTTTGTTCTGTTTCTTTCTTTGTTGTTAAAGTGTGCTGGGTCCTAAGGGCTTTTGATCTCAATGTTAAAGACCATAATCCCTATTGAAGAGTCAACAATTAGACTCAAAACAGCTTCTGCTATACCCCTTTTAAAGGATCTTCATCTCATTTTGAGATTTATTAAAACTTTTACTACAAAGCCCTGCTAATGTGTCAACTTCAGAGGTGGTTTTATTACTTAATTAATTATAGTAGGTGGCTTATAAGAAGTCCTGTAAGCCTGTAAACCTATTATCTCTGGCCTCTAGTCTATGTCAGTGGCCAGTTTGCCAAGCTCCCGAGGAAATAATGTAGCTTCCCTTGTTGCTTAGTGTTTCTGGCTTCTGTCCAAATGTTCTGATGATTTTCTTTATTGTCAAGTGGACTTTGTTGTAATGTGTCTCAACATGTTAGGAATCACAAATCAGTAATGGGCCAACTTTCATACCTGGGTTCTCTGGAAAGCTGAACTCTCCCCAAGTCTTCCCCAGTGATTTGCTGTCTAGTTTATTTCTTATAATTAACAAGCACTGTATAGTGCCTTTTATTTGCTAGGAACTTTTCTAAGCCTTTACAAAAACTACAAATGTAATTCCCTAGCAATACTGTGACCTATAGGTACTATGAGTAATCCATTCTATAATTTAAAAAAATCCCTTGAAGTCAAGAGAAGATAAGTAGCTTTCCTAAGGTTACCCAGTTTTTAAGTAGCAGAGTTTCTTAACCATTATACTAGCTCCATATTTTAAAACGACAGTTGTGATTTTTATTTATTCATTTATTTTTAAGGTTTTGTTTTAATTCCAGTAGTTAACAGTGTTATATTAGTTTCAGGTGTTTAATATAGTGATTTGACACTTCTGTACATCACCCAGTGCTCATCACAAGTGCATTCCTTAATCCCCATCACCTATTTCATCCATCCCCCAACGGTTTTGATTTTTTTTAATTAGAATGTAATATGTGGTGTACTAATGATTGTAAAATATTTTCATTGCGTAAAATTTATAATAATAGAAATACTCCTGCACATCTATCACCATAAAATTCACCTTTTTTTATATTTCATTTTGAGAACTTACACATTTTTATGCATTTTATCATACATAGAATTATTTTTTTACTAGCTCCTTGGAAAGTTGTTTTATTATTGGATATTTAGGTTGCTTCCAGTCCCCTCTATTAAAGCAATAAACAACTTTATATGAGAGTCCTTTTTCCTTAACTTGATAATTGGTTTAATATAAATTCTTGACATTGATCAAAGGGTATAATCTTTTCATGATTCTTGAACAATTTTTGATATTTACAAATTCTTTTTTAAAAGGTTATGTCAGGGGTGCCTGGGTGGCTCAGTTGTTAAGGTCTGCCTTTGGCTCAGGTCGTGATCTGAGGGTCCCTGCTCAGCAGGAATCTTGCTTCTCCCTCTTCCCCTTAACCTGCTCTTGCTTTCTCTCTCTCAAATAAATACAGTCTTTAAAAAAAAAATAAATAATTGCTCAAAGCTGGTGAATTACAGCAAAACGTTTGCGAGAGCTTCAGGTACCGCTTTGGAAAGGTCATGTGCTGTCTAGGTGACCATGGTCTCCACCATTTGCTGTTGTTCCTGGTTGGTTCCATTCATTTTCATTATACTGCTGATCCTTCTAGGCATTCCAGTTTCAGATCCTTTTTATTTTAGAAGTAAATATGTTTCAATAAATGGCTTTAAAAAAAAAAAAGAAGTAAATATGTTTCTCTTCACTTGTTTTCTAACGGTGGCCATTAACATAGTCATTTAGGCCAGACTTTAAAAAGGCATCATCTCATCACCTGGCCACCTCACGTGATGGCATACTGGAGTTTTGATAATGGGGTCTTTTTTTTTTTTTTTTTATGACTTCTTTTCTCTGGTAACCTGACTTTACTCACTGTTTGTTGTACCTCATTACCACTCTAGGCCCACCACTCTGTCTATTCCATAGCTTGGTATCTCTTTTATGGATATTGCCCTTCAAGATCCTAGGTGATGAGGAGCACCTGGGTGGCTCAGATGGTTAAGCATCTGCCTTCGGCTCAGGTCACGATCCCAGGGTCCTGGGATCGAGCCCCACATCAGGCTCCCTGCTCAGCAGGAAGCCTGCTTCTCCCTCTGCCTCTGCCTGCCACTCCCCCTGCTTGTGCGCTCTCTCTCTCTCTCTCTCTCTCTGTCAAATAAATGATTAAAATCTTCATTTAAAAAAAGCTACTAGGTGTAGAAAAGTTCAAGTCTGAGAGGTGAGCTTGGAAAAGAGATGTCAGGTTTGAGTAAAAGTAAGAATGCGTAAAAGCACATAAAAAAGAACAGCAGCAGGGAGACAGGCATCGAGTTAACATAGTATCACTGATAAATTGCTTAATTAATAATTGATTAATGGGCTTATTGATAAATTGGTTAGCAGTATTTTGGTGTATAAGACCTCTGAAGTGGGGACCAGTTCATCCTAAATCCCATGGGTTTTTTTGTTGTGTGCTGATACCATTGAGTATGGGAGAATACACATAGCTGGGTATGCTCCAGAGAGTTGCTCTAGGGAGCAGAAAAGAATTCAGAGCTGAGCTAAAAGGGATTTTGAGGTTCACTTAATTCGTCCCTCTCCTTTCATAGATGAGGAAACTGAGATCCTCTGAGATAATTTAGTTAATATCACAAAAGCAATTAGTGGGCCCTAACTGGATCATAGCCAGGTCTCCTGCCTCCTGTTGATGGTTTTTCCCTCACACACCCTACTGCCCACTGAAAGGGTATGGACTGGATTTTCTGATCCAGGATAATTAGCGCTATTATTACTGTACCCTTGTCTTGAGGAGGTTAATTGCTGTGATTGTCTCATTTGTGTGAAGGTCTGTCAGGAAGAGTAAGAATGAAAATAAGAACGGCTTGCCTGGAAGTTAAATTAGATCTAGGTAATTAAGTCACAGGGGGCTCCTGAAACAGAGAAGGCAATTGAGCCATCTTCATAGATTTTTTTTTTTTTTTTTAGCTTCCTAAAGGGATATAGGACACATTATTATAAAGAGTACATAAAGATAAATGTCTCTGGAATCCCTA
Source organism: Callorhinus ursinus (assembly GCF_003265705.2). Classification (NCBI taxonomy): domain Eukaryota; kingdom Metazoa; phylum Chordata; class Mammalia; order Carnivora; family Otariidae; genus Callorhinus; species Callorhinus ursinus. The sequence continues at coordinate 38,010,864 of NW_027397074.1, forward strand.
GCCCATACCAAAATGTGAACTCCTTTATAACACACATTGCTAAGGGATTACTGGTGGTTCTCTTCAGGGTTCTCTGTGCGGTGTTAGCAGCTCACACGCAAAAGTTACTTTTCCATGCAGTCGGAGTGGGAAGTAAGACCATAGATTGGCAAACTACAGCTCGAACTCAAAGGATTCTAATCAGTAGGGGTTTTAGAAACTAAACATGATTTTCTTACTTACAAATTTATGGCACAGTCTATATTACATGTAAACTGTAGCCATTAATGGGAGAAGGAGAATAATATGTCTACATTTAGAAAAAAAATCCTTCCGTCCGGTCGGTTGAACTCAGTGGCTTTCCTTACATACTCAGATATGTAACAACTTTCTAAGCAACCACAACATTCAAGGCACACAATTTAAGCCTGTGATTTATATGAGTTGAAGATGCTTTGGGAAGAAATAGAATATAAAAGAACCTTTAGAATTCATATTTTCTTGTCCTTAATGAGGGAAGTTCTGAGTATTCCTAACAGATATGGATAAGGAAGGACTAGGAGGTACCTAGATGACTGACCTATGAGAATTTGGGCAGTGCTACATGAATCTGCTACGTCAGTTTTTTGTTTTTGTTTTAAAGTAGTCTCCATGCCCAACATGGGGCTTGAACTCTTGCCTCTGAGATCAACAGTCACATGCTGTACTACTGAGCCAGCCAGGTGCCCCTACATGAGTCTTTCTTTTAAAAACCCTCCTCACCTTCCCATTTCCTCTACTTAAAACTAGTTTATATGGCATTATTTCCACTAGACTTCATGTGCTATAATGTTCGCAGAAGAGATGCTTGCTAACCTAAAAGAATTGCCAGTGATACCCTTCACTATATTAGCTCTTTCTCACCTTTACAAATGACCCAGTGCTACCAGGTAAGGTAACCATATTTTTAAAGTCCATGGTCTTCAAGAGTTCTCCTTCTGGCTTGTGTATTTCTTTATATGAAGGAAAAATTATGCAGAATATTTGTAGTGAATATACCCATGCAAATTCTCATTATACACTTGTCATACCTGCCGAGCTTGGCAAAAACGTAGTGATTCCTGGAAAGTATATTCAGAAATTGTAGTCTCCTGTAGATTTTTCTAATGTATACAAGTATGTGTTGAAATCCAAGTGTATGAATTTCCAGAATTTACTTTTTGTCTCCCAGCATTGCTAGTCCAATTCTAGACCTGTATCATTTAAAGCTGATTCATTGAGGGGGCGCCTGAGTGGCTCAGTCCATTAAGTGTCTGACTCTTGGTTTGGGCTCAGGTCATAATCTCAGGATCATGAGATTGAGCCCCAAGTCAGGCTCGGGGCTCAGGGTGGAGTTTTCTTGTCCCTTTCCCTCTCCCTCTGTCCCTCTACCTCCCCCGGGTGCTTATCTATCTCTCTCTCTCTCTCTCTCTCTCTCCAATAAAATCTTAAAAAAAGATTATTTGAGAGGCGCCTGGGTGGCTCAGTTGGTTAAGTATATGCCTTCAGCCCAGGTCATGATCCTGGGGTCCTGGGATCGAGCCCCATGTTAGGCTCCCTGCTTCTCCCTCTCCCTCTGAGCCGCCCCACCATGCTCTCTTAAATAAATAAAATCCTTTAAAAAAAAGATTCATTAAAAAAATAAAATGATTCATTGAAACAGGTGTTTTCACTAAAAGTAAACTTTTTTAAAACATTTTTGATCAGGGTTTCCTTTTATTAAATCCTAGGCAATAGCTTACCTTTCACCTGAAGACCTTTTGAAAGGAGAAGTTGAAGACTCTTTGGAAAAGGTTCAGGTGGCCGTTAACATCTTAAAGACTTTCAAAACGTCTTTTTTCAACTATAGAAAAGAATTGGCAAGCTATTTTAAGGGAAATAAGGAGCCCAAACCATGGGATTTCCAGTCTCAACTGGTGTTTTGTAGATTTGACAAATTTCTGGACCGTTTCATGAAAATAGAGGTATTCATTTTTTGACTTGTGATTTATTCATATGGTGGGTGGGTTAAAAAAAAACTTGTAGTTTTCTGTATCATTCAGGAGATAGTTTATTCTATTTGGATGGGAGAGTGGGAGATCTTTCTCAGTTACTATGAAGTGCTGACAAGGCCAGGGCTGTTTGGGTGGTTTTATAGTCTTTACCTTTTTTTTTTTTTTTTAACGAATTTTTAATTCTTTTAGTATACTGAGTATAAGTGAGACTCTGTTATGTATTAGTGACCTCTGACTTCTAATTTAAGCTCTTGGAAGACCGTTGTAAACCAGGAATCTCTAAACTGTCCTTTTTTTCCTCTCTCTGTTTGACATTGGGATTCTATACTTGGAAAACCCGTTTGATTATCTAAAATACCACACTCTCTTTTAGTATATAAACATACAGACTATAAAAAATATTAAAGCCCTTCATAAAAAATATGGAAATACGTGCTGTGTGTAAATGTGTTTCAGGTACTTCAAAAACAGCACTGAATGAAAACACATATGGACAAGCATTCGCACATGTAGTTGGAGCCAACTGGCTAAGGGCTTTTTTAAACAAGGGAATCTAGTGGTAGTGCCTTTTAGACTCTCCGTTAAAGCTCTTTCAAGTTTGGACTTTCTTGTTATCATAAAATTTGTTGTATTTCATCCAAAATGCGAGCTTTATGTTTTGAAAATTCCCATCCCTTCATCAGCCTGAATGCCTCTCAAAGCCTGACTGCTAAATGCCTAACTCTGGGTGACTGGCCCCCCTTCCTTAACAGACACCCCCTTTCAGTAAGAGAGGTGATTCACTGCCAAGCGGGGGCAGCTGAAGATAGGATTTTAGATCTTACCTGGGGATCTGACTTAGGACTGGAAGGATGTAAAGTTAGGGAAGCATAGGTTTAGCTATGGCAAAGTAGGTCTTGCCTGTACTGCTAGAAAATTCTTAGGAAATGGGAATAGGATTTTGAAAACAGTAACTTTGTTCATTTAAATCATTAATGATTTTCTGTCATGTAAATGTCCATTAACTCACTGATTTTTTTGAATGCCTGGAAGTGTTTTTTCTTTGCAATGTTAAAATGCTCCTGTCCTGTCCAAGATGGTGGAAAGATCTTTATTGTACTGTGTTTTTACAAAGGATATATTTGTCACAATATTGGAATTTGAAAAGCTGGAAAGACTTGAATTTGGTGGTACCAAAGGAGCGATTTTAAATGGACAAATCCACGAGATGACAGAAGACTTTATGGAACTGTGTGAAGTTTTTAAACAGAGCACTTATGACCCATCTGATTACAATAATACGGTAATACTGTACCTTTGCATTTTCATTGCATAGAACCCTGTAATTTTAAAGCTAGAAAGGGTGAAAGGTCACAATGGTAATAGGTACCATCTGGTACAATCTCTCTAGGATGAAAGAGATTAAATGACTTGCCCGAAGTCTCTTATCTACTTAGTGGTAGATCAGGGACTGGAACTTAGGCCTTTGCATTTAGAAGTTGAGAACATTGACAACTGTTTCTAATGGAACAGTGGACTCAGTCTGGATTTGTTTCTGGCTTATGTGTATTGAAAAGGAACTTTTCACTTTAACTCATTTCCATGTGACTATCTGATGTCTCTGTAACTCGTGTGTTTTGTTTTATCCTTTTCCTGAATCACTCAATAATTTTTTGGTCTATTCGAACATTTAGTTTCAGTCTATTTACTACATATATTATTAAGATGTATATTGTCTCATATATTTTTACTGTTCTTCTTTAGTGTTATCTGTAGTTTCATAATTTCAGGCTCAAGGAAATAAGGGGAAGCTTTCAGACTTAGGTGCTTTCTGTTTTCTGCCACTCCCAGCACATTAGTAGCTGGGGAGTTACTGTGAGCATCCCTGCAGCTCTAGGATAAGAATAGCTTCATTTCAGTTGTTGGCCAAGAACGGTGAAGTCCAGGTACAAAAAAAAAAAAAAAGATTTCGTTCTCATCTTCATTGTTTTTTATAGAATGAATTTCTTCACTGTTGTTTTTATATTTGGTCAAATAATTGTAATGCACAAGTGCAGTGAGTTAGCCTTGTTGAAGACAAGGTCAGCAAACTTAATCCTTTTGAACTGTAGTCAGCTTTTGGGAAGTGGAGGTAATGGCAAGAGGATGCAGCCATTGTGTGTCCTGCTACTTTGTGCAAAAGTAGGAGGAGCCTAGGACCCTGGTAACTGAGAGCCTGAGCTCATCACCAGAGCCTGGTATGATGTCTCACACACTTGGCAGGCATTCCATGAATCTGAATGGAACAGAACTCTGGCAGGGCCTTGGCTTAGCTCTCCTAAGCAACGTGGCAGAGGAGTGTGAGACCCACCGGGCGTAGGATCCTCAGGTGCGTTTGAGTAGCAAAGTCTGGATTTCTTCATGATGAGAACGCCTGGCAGGTTTTCGCAGTGCCTGGGTTGGAGAACGAGGCGAACTTTAGCTGATGTCACCACCTTGGCAACACCAAAGGTCCCGAATTTATCCTTCTGTCTGCCCAAAGCCTGGCACAGTCACCAACAAGGAGGAATACAATACTCATTTGCTTTTGACCTACATATTTGCTTGGTATTTGTATTTTGGTATTGAGTGTTTTGAAGCCCCATTTAGTTTGCAAGTAAAATGGGCAAGGCTTACTCCTTTTTCCTTTTCTTTTCTTTTCTTTTTTTTTTAAGATTTATTTAGAGAGTGCACACACAAGCAGGGAGAGGGGCAGGGGAGGGAGAGGGAGAGAGAGAATCTCAAGCAGACTCCCCGCTGAGTGTGGAGCCCAACATGGGCCTCTGGTCTCACAACGGCAAGATCATGCCCCACGCCGAAATAAAGAGTGAGACACTCAACCGACTGTGCCCCCCAGGCACCCCCCAGGCGCCCCTAGGCTTACTTCTGATGTCCGTGTCTGGGTTGAGACATCAGTAACCTGCCCTTGAAGTTCTCCTTCATTGTCCTATCTGGTTATTTCACTTTAGAAGAGAACCTGGAAGTTCCTTGACTTTGGTCCTTCCTTAAAATACTCATTAACTGAAAGTTCATTTAATGGCTTTACTTATGTTGAAGAGCTTTGCTTTTTGTTTTGCTTTTTGGGTTTTTTTGTTTTTAAAGATTTTATTCATTTATTGGAGCACGAATGGAGGGAGAGGGAGAAGCAGACTCTCCCCACTGAGTAGGGAGCCCAACTCAGGGCTTGATCCCAGGACCCCAGGATCATGACCTGAGCTGAAGGCATATGCTTAACTGACTGAGCCACCCGGGTGTCCCGAGCTTTGCTTTTTTGTGTGTGTGTCCTGGTTATCATTGTTGCCTCAGAATGTTGCAATGATTATGTATTTTTAGCTTAATAAATTTTTTATTTGGTGCTTTTTAGCTGAATTCATTGTATTTGATTTTTATGATGAATTCAGTTGGTAATTTTTATGAGACATTTTCTCAAAATACTTCCAACCTAGTATATTCATACAGGTATATCCACATGCCCACCCCGTACCCTTCTCCACGCACTGCATGTACTTCTGCATGTTCCCTGGTTCCTGGTGAATATACGCTAGTGCTGACATAACTGTTGAGTATATCATAACTTCGGTATAATAATGGTTTAAATATGTTTCAGTAAATTAAATAAATAATTGCTAATTTGCTTTTGGATATGCCAGTATTTTTTTCAATCAATCTCAAGCCTATAATCAGCCAAAAGAGGTGTGCCACTGTGGTCCCTACAGAACATAGGGATTTTCTCAGGCATATCCATAAAAATATTTTTGGTTTTCTCAATTATTTTTCAATAGAAAGATCACTTCAAGTATTTTCTTTGACTTCTTCCTATGGAACCTTTGAGATTTAGACAATTGTGGGGGAGAGACTTGAATTATTTATTTTTTGTTGAAATTGATTTGATATATAGCATTGTGTATATTTAAGGTGTACAACTTGTTAATTTCATACATTTATATATTACATTATTGTCATTGTAATGATAATTAACACCTCCATCACACTACACAATTATGCTTTCTTTTTAGTGGTTGGAATCATTATGTTCTAGTCTCTTAGCAAGCTTCATATTAAATGAATGTAGACACAACAGTATTGTATTAAAATAACAAACTTGCTAAGATATTTGCCTTATTGTTTGTATTTAATAGCTAGTCAAATGACTTTAGGCTCAGCAGCTTTGCTTTGCTGTCATTTTGAGGTGTTACTTAGTGATCTGGAGAATTTTATTTAATCAAGGGTGGTGGCTATTGGTGAGAGTAATGTCTTGGCTCCACTTAGTCTCTGTTAATCAGAGTCCATTAATATTTACTGAATAATTGCTGGGTACCAGGAATTGTGCAGAATCTTCACACATTCCTGCTTCATTCTCACTATAACCCCGAGAGTGATGCCCAGGTGGATGATAACAAGCAAATTACCTGAGATGACACCGTCCCCCGGGAGTGGAACTGATTCCAGCCCCGAACTCTGAAGGCCATGTCCAGCACTCTCCCCACTGTGCCACTCTGACTCTTCAGTATTTGCCTCCCTTGTTGTCTCCTCATTGAAATGAAAGGAATAAGTTCATCTGGGGGCAGTGGCTGCAGTTGGAGGAATTGACCTGAGTACCTGTGCCCTGAGGTGGACTGATCCAGGATACACTGCATCTTTTCCTTCTAGTCTGTCATTATACTAGAATCTAAAATACATTTTCTTTTTTTAAAGATTTTATTTATTTGACAGAGAGAGACACAGCGAGAGAGGGAACACAAGCAGAGGGAGTGTAAGAGGGAGAAGCAGGCTTCCCGTGGAGCGGGGAGCCCGATGCGGGGCACGACCCCAGGACCCTGGGATCATGACCTGAGCTGAAGGCAGATGCTTAACGACTGAGCCACCCAGGCGTCCCCTAAAATACATTTTCAAAGTTGTTATTTAGTTAATCTATACTGGGTTGTATTCCAATTCCTACAGTTAGTCCTCTGTTCTGTTTTATTCTACTGAATGATTAATTCTTCTATTACTAGATGGTAGCATTTTCTAATTTTAGTGGTAAAAACTTTAGATCTGTAGAAGTTAGCCTTCTACAGGATTTTCATATGTCTCACCTGCTTATTTTTCAAGATAAAATTTGTTCTTTAAAAGCACGACATTCTTTTGGAAGCGTAACATGTGCAAAAGTGTAGTCTCCTCCTTCTTACCCTGCTGTCTTTTTCCTTAATCTTCCATTTTTTTCTTCCCAAAAGGCACCTACCATTATGAGTTTCTTGTATAATATTCCAAAGATACTTGGTTCATGCACTAGTAAATCCATGTATGGATTCTTTTGTGTTCTGCTTTTGCACAGATAGCCTTCTCTACACATCACTTACACCTTGCTTTTGTCACTTAGTATGTTTTGGCAGTCCTTTTGTGTCACTACAAAAGCATTGCCTACTTTTGTGAAACAATTGCGTATTATCCCATTGTATTTATGTACTATTTGTTTTTAAATGTTAAAGTAGTAGATAACATTCTTTAAAGATACATTTAGGAACTTCTGCTTTTGGGAAGATGAAATAGATGTACTTTTCCCTATACCTTTTAGTAAGTAGGACTAAAGCACTGATTACTTTATATAAAAAAACATAAGATTGTAGGATTAAAAGAAGGCCAGTTGGCTAGGGACCTTTCTTGTTACCTGAAATTTACCTAGACATGGGACTGGATACACTGGCAACCTGGAAACACCAATGGGCAGAGACATAAAATGCCCCAGTAAAAGACTGTTCTCTCTCAAGAAGGGGGCAGCATAGTAAGAAAACTTGCAGACATAATTTCTCTAGTTCAGCCAAACGCCACAGAAGAAAATGTATCTTACTCCCATTCATGCCAGCAAAGACTGAGTGGGGAGCCTAGATTTAAAACCAGTCTGGGGACGCCTGGGTGGCTCAGTCAGTTAAGTGTCTGCCTTTGGCTCAGGTCATGATCCCAGGGTCCTGGGATCAAGTTCCACATCGGGCACCCAGCTCAGCAGGAAGCCTGCTTCTCCCTCTGCCTGCTGTTCCCCTTGCTTGTTCTCTCTTTCTCTCTCTGTCTCACAAATAAAATCTTTAAAAAAAGGAAAAAACAGTCTATAATAGGTGCCTCAGCCCCCCACCCCACTGGGATGGTGCCAGAGATTGGCCAGTTAGCTGTGATTGTCATCTTGGCTGGCCACTAAAGAGCTCACTCTTGATGGAGTCAGTGGAGACTGCATGGGAATCCTGGACTTTCTTCCTCATCCAGCAACATCCTTACCCCACTGGGGTAGTGTCACAGGAAGCTGCTGGAGAGTCAGGACTTTGACCATGGCCAAGTGGTAACCAAGTCACCTACACTGTGGCATCTGTGAAGACCACATGGGGAACTTGAATGTCCAGCTATAGTAAAGAGCTCCCCACACTTAGGTATTAATGGATGCCAAGTGAGAACCTGGACTTCTATCTCTACCTGCAATAAGGAGGCTGGAACAGTATCGGAGAAAGTCAGCGAAAACAAGTTTTAAGATCCACTGTCTCTTAAGATAATATGAAAATGTCCAGAGTCAATTGAAAATGACTTACTATACCAAGAGCCAGGAAGATCTCCTCTGAATGAGAAAGTCAACTAATAGATGGCAACATTGAGCTGACAGTGATGTTAGAGTTCTCTCACGGATTTTAAAGAGCTATGCTAACAATGCTTCAATAAGTAATTATGAAACATACTTGAAAGAAATGAAAAAACAGCCTCAGTAAAGAAATACTGTTTTCAGCAAATAGATGATATAAAGAATGAATGGGAATTTTAGAACTGAAAAACAGAACAAAATACGAAGCACAGGGATGGGGTTCAGTGGCAGAATGGAGGGATAAAGAATTCATGAACTGCAAGGTAGAGCAAGAGAAACCACTCAGTCTGAACAGTAGGGAGGGCATAGACTGAAATAGAATGAGCGGAGCCTCCGGGGCTTGTGAGAGTGTACCAGACCTAGCGTTTGTGTCATTGGACATGGAGAAAGATCATGAGGCTGAAGGTCTCAAAGAAATAATGGCTGAAAACTTCCTGAATTTGGTGAGATACAAACCTTCAGATTCAAGAGGAAATAAGAACTCAGGTAAATCCAAGAATAAACCCAGAGAATTCTATGCTAAGAGACTTAATTAAACTTGAGAAAACTGAAGACAAAAAATCTTCAAAGCAACAAGGAAAAACTTGCCTAAGAGGAAAGATAATTTGAATGACAGGGAATTTCTAATTGGAAATCATAGGGGCCAGAAGGAAATGGCAAAATATTTTTCAAGCCCTGAAAGAAAAAAATCTGTTAATTCAGAATTCTCTACCCAGTGAAAAATACCCTTCAGGAATTAAGGAGAGATCAAATTCTCAGAAGAACAAAAACTAAGAATTTGTCACCAGTAGACTGACCCTAAGAGAACAGCTGAAGGAAGTTCTCAAGACAGAGAAGAAACGATAAAACAGGGAGCCTTGGGATGCCAGGAAGAATATGGTAAGGAAAAATATGTGTAAAAATAAGAGCCTTTCCTTGTACTCTTGAGTTGTCTAAATTGTTTGACAGTGAAAGCAGAAATTAGAACCCTGGTTTTAAGTGTATGTGCTGAAAATATTTAAGGCCATTTAATATTAAATGGAAGAGCATAAAGGGATCGAAATGGAGGTAAGGCTTTTCTGTTTTTGCCTATTTAAAAATTGTGGTAAGATGTGTTTTACGTTTTACTTTTGTGTCCAATTTTAACTAAACAGTGAAGTGGCATTAAGTATATTCATAGTATTGTACAATCATTATCCACTTCCAGAACACTTTTTATCATCTCACCTGAAAACTCTGTACCCATTAAATGACAACTCTCCCTTGCCTCCTCCCCTCAGTCTCTGGTGATCTCTATTCTGCTTTCTGTCCCTGAACATATTTCTTTTACATATCTCATGTTTAGTGGACTGATACAATGTCCTTTGTGTCTGGCTTATTTCACTTAGTGTAATGTCTTCAAGGTTCATCCATATTATAGCATGTGTCGAGATTTCAGTTTTTTTCAAGGCTAGATATATGTAAATGCTGAAATTCATTTATTAATTTTTTTATGTTAATTACATATTACATCATTAGTTTTTGATGTAGTGTTCCATGATTCATTGTTTGTGTATATCACCCAGTGCTCCGTGCAGTACGTGCCCTCTTCAATACACATCACCAGGCTAACCCACCACCCCCCATAGAACCCTCAGTTTGTTTCTCAGAGTCCATAGTCTCATGGTTTGTCTACCCCTCTGATTTGCCCCCCTTCATTTTTCCCTTCCTACTATCTTCTTTTTTTTTTCTTTTTAACCTATAATGTATTATTTGTTTCAGAGGTACAGGTCTGTGACACAAGTCTTATTGCAATTCACAGCACTCACCATAGCACATACCTTCCCCAGTGTCTGTCACCCAGCCACCCCATCCCTCACCAGCAACCCTCAGTTTGTTTCCTGAGATTAAGAATTCCTCATATCAGTGAGGTCATATGATACATGTCTTTCTCTGATTGATTTATTTCGCTCAGCATAATACCCTCCAGTTCCATCCACAAAATTACAAATTGCAAGATTTCATTCCTTTTGATGGCTGCATAATATTGCATTATATATGTTCTCTAATGCATAATATTGCATTACATATGTATGTATATACATACATACATATACACACACACACACACACACACACACACACACACACACACACACACCACATCTTCTTTATCCATTCATCTGTCGATGGACATCTTGGCTTCTTCCGTAGTTTGGCTATTGTGGACATTGCTGCTATAAACATCGGGGTGCACGTACCCCTTCGGATCCCTACATTTGTATCTTTGTGGTAAATACCCAGTAGTGCAATTGCTGGGTCGTATGGTAGCTCTATTTTCAACTTTTTGAGGAACCTCCCTATTGTTTTCCGGAGTGGCTGCCCCAGCTTGCATTCCCACCATCCGTGTGGAAGTGTTCCCCTTTCTCCACATCCCCGCCAGCATCTGTTGTTTCCTGACTTGTTAATTTTAGCCATTCTGACTGGTGTGAGGTGATATCTCATTGAGGTTTTGATTTGTATTTCCCTGATGCCAAGTGATGTTGAGCACTTTTTCATGTGTCTGTCGGCCATTTGGATGTCTTCTTTGGAAAAATGTCTGTTCGTGTCTTCTGCCCATTTCTTGATTGGATCATTTGTTCTTTGGGTGTTGAGTTTAAGAAGTTCTTTATAGATTTTGGATACTAGCCTTCATCTGATAACGTTATTTGCAAATATCTTCTCCCATTCTGTCAGTTGTCTTTTGGTTTTGTTGAGTGTTTCTTTTGCTGTGCAAAAGCTTTTTATCTTGATGAAATCCCAATAGTTCATTTTTGCCCTTGCTTCCCTTGCCTTTGGTGATGTTTCTAGGAAGAAGTTGCTGCAACTTAGGTCAAAGAGGTGCTGCCTGTGTTCTCCTTTAGGATTTTGATGGAGTCCTGTCTCACATTTAGGTCTTTCAACCACTTGGAGTATATTTTTGTGTGTGGTGTAAAGAAATGGTCCAGTTTCATTCTTTTGCCAGTGGCTGTCCAATTTTCCCAGCACCATTTGTTGAAGCACTGTCTTTTTTCCATTGGACATTCTTTCCTGCTTTGTCAAAAATTAGTTGACCATAGAGTTGAGGGTCCATTTCTGGGCTCTCTATTCTGTTCCATTGATCTATGTGTCTGTTTTTATGCCAGTACCATACTGTCTTGATGATTACAGCTTTGTAATAGAGCTTGAAGTCCAGAATTGTGATGCCACCAGCTTTGCTTTTCTTTTTCAATATTCCTCTGGCTATTCAGGGTCTTTTCTGGTTCCATACAAATTTTAGGATGATTTGCTCCATTTCTTTGACAAAAGTTGATGGTATTTTGATAGGGATTGCTTTGAATGTGTAGATTGCTCTAGGTAGCCTTGACATCTTCACAATATTTGTTCTTCCAATCCATGAGCATGGAACGTTTTTCCATTTCTTGGTGTCTTCCTCAATTCCTTTCTTGAGTATTTTATAGTTTTCTGAATACAGATTCTTTGCCTCTTTGGTTAGATTTATTCCTAGGTATCTTAAGGTTTTGGGTGCAATTGTAAATGGGATCGACTCCTTAATTTCTCTTTCTTCTGTCTTGTTGGTGGTGTATAGGAATGCCACTGATTTCTGTGCATTGATTTTATATCCTGCCACTTTACTGAATTCCTGTATGAGTTCTGGCAGCTTTGGGGTGGAGTCTTTTGGGTTTTCCACGTACAGTATCATATCATCTGCAAACAGTAAGAATTTGACTTCTTCTTTGCCAATTTGGATGCCTTTGATTTCTTTTTGTTGTCTGATTGCTGTGGCTAGGACTTCTAATACTATGTTGAATAGCAGTGGTGATAGCAGGCATCCCTGCCATGTTCCTGACCTTAGGGGGAAAGCTCTCAGGTTTTCCCCATTGAGTATGATATTTGCTGTGGGTTTTTCATGGATTGCTTTTATGATATTGAGATATGTACCCTCTATCCATGTACTCTGAAGAGTTTTGATCAGGAAAGGGTGCTGTACTTTGCCAGATGCTTTTTCTGCATCTATTGAGAGGATCATATGATTCTTGTTCTTTCTTTTATTAATGTAATATATCACATTGATTGATTTGTGGATGTTGAACCAACCTTGCAGCCCAGGGATAAATCCCACTTGGTCGTGGTGAATAATCCTTTTAATGTACTGTTGGATCCTGTTGGGTGGTATTTTGGTGAGAATTTTTGCATCCATGTTCATCAAGGGTATTGGTCTGTAATTCTCCTTTTTGATGGGGTCTTTGGTTTTGGGATCAAGGTAATGGTGGCCTCATAAAACGAGTTTGGAAGTTTTCCTTCCATTTCTATTTTTTGGAACAGTTTCCAAAGAATAGGTATTAATTCTTCTTGAAATGTTCAGTAGATTTCCCCTGGGAAGCCATCTGGCCCTGGGCTTTTGTTTCTTGGGAGATTTTTGATGACTGCTTCAATTTCCTTAGTGGTTATAGGTCTTTTCTGGTTTTCTCTTTCTTCCTGGTTCAGTTTTGGTAGTTGATACATCTCTAGGAATGCACCCATTTCTTCCAGGTTATCTAATGTTCTGGCATAGAGTTGCTCCTAATATGTTCTTATAATTGTTTGTATTTCTTTGGTGTTGGTTGTGATCTCTCCTCTTTCATTCATGATTTTGTTGATTTGGGTCATTTTTCTTTCTGATAAGTCTGGCCAAGGGTTTATCAATCTTGTTAATTCTTTCAAAGAACCAGCTCCTAGTTTCATTGATCTGTTCTCCTGTTCTTTTGGTTTCTGTTTCATTGATTTCTGCTCTGATCTTTATTATTTCTCTTCTTCTGCTGGGTTTAGGCTTTATTTGCTGTGCTTTCTCCGGCTCCTTTAGGTGTAGGGTTAGGTTGTGTATTTGAGACCTTTCTTGTTTCTTGAAAAAGGCTTATATTGCTATATACTTTCCTCTTAGTACTGCCTTTGCTGTATCCCAAAGATTTTGAACAGTTGTGTTTTCATTTTCATTGGTTTCCATGAATTTTTTTAATTCTTCTTTAATTTCCTGGTTGACCCATTCATTCTTTAGTAGGATGCTGTTTAGCCTCCATGTGTTTGAGTTCTTTCTGACTTTCCTCTTATGACTGAGTTCTAGTTTCAGAGCATTGTGGTCTGAAAATATGCAGGGAATGATCCCAATCTTTTGGTACCAGTTGAGACCTGATTTATGACCTAGGATGTGATCTATTCTGGAGAATGTTCCATGGGAACTAGAGAAGAATGTGTATTCTCTTGCTTTGGGATGGAATGTTCTGAATATATCCGTGAAGTCCATTTGGTCCAGTGTGTTATTTAAAGTCTTTATTTCCTTGTTGATCTTTTGCTTAGATGATCTGTCCATTTCAATGAGGGGGGTGTTAAAGTCCCCCACTATTATTATATTGTTGTCAATGTGTTTCTTTGCTTTTGTTATTAATTGGCTTATATCATTGGCTGCTCCCATGTTAAGGGCATAGATATTTACAATTGTCATATCTTCTTGTTGGATAGACCCTTTAAGTAGGATATAGTCTCCTTCCTCCTCTCTTATTATAATCTTTGGTTTATAAAATCTAAGTTGTCTGATATAAGAATTGCCACCCCAGCTTTCTTTTGGTGTCCATTAGCATGGTAAATGGTTTTCCACCCCCTCACTCTCAATCTGGGGGTGTCTTTGGGTCTAAAATGAGTCTTCTACAGACAGCATATCGATCAGTCTTGTTTTTTTATCCAGTCTGATACCCTGTGTGTTTTGATTGGGGCATTTAGCCCATTTACATTCAGGGTAACTATTGAAAGATATGAATTTAGTGCCATTGTATTGCCTGTAAGGTGGCTGTTACCGTATATTGTCTGTGTTCCTTTCTGGTCTCTGTTACTTTTAGGCTCTCTCTTTGCTTAGAGGACCCCTTTCAATATTTCTTGTAGAACTGGTTTCATGTTTGCAAATTCTTTTAGTTTTTGTTTGTCCTGGAAGCTTTTTATCTTTCCTTCTGGCTCCTTCAATGGCAGCCTAGCTGGATATAGTATTCTTGGCTGCATATTTTTCTCATTTAGTGCTCTGAATATATCATGCCAACCCTTTCTGGCCTGCCAGGTCTCTGTGGATAGGTCTGTTGCCAATCTAATGTTTCTACCATTGTAGGTTACAGATCTCTTCTCCTGAGCTGCTTTCAGGATTTTCTCTTTGTCTCTGAGATTCAGAATTTTATTATTAGATGTCAGGGTGTTGACCTATTTTTATTGATTTTTGAGGGGGGTTCTCTGCCTTCTGGGTTTTGATGCCTGTTTCCTTCCCCACGTTAGGGAAGTTCTCTGCTATATTTGCTCCAATATACCTTCTGCCCCTCTCTTTCTTTCTTGTTCTTCTGGAATTCCAAATATTCTAATATTGTTTTCTCTTATGGTATCGCTTATCTCTCGAATTCTCCCCTCGTGATCCAGTAGTTGTTTGTCTCTCTTTGTCTCAGCTTCTTTATTTTCCATCATTTGGTCTTCTATATCGCTAATTCTCTCTTCTGCCTCATTTATCCTTGCAGTTAGAGACTCCATTTTTTATTGCACCTCATTAATAGCCGTTTTGATTTTGACTTGTTTAGATTTTAGTTCTTTTATTTTTCCAGAAAGGGTTTCTCTAATATCTTCCATGGTTTTTTCAAGCCCAGCTAGTATCTTTAAAATCATTCTGAACTCTAGTTCTGACATCATACTAATGTCTGTATTGAGTAGGTCACTGGCAGTCGGTACTGCCTCTTGTTCTTTTTGTTGAGGTGATTTTTTCCATCTTGTCATTTTGTCCAGAGGAGACTAGATGAATGAGAGAACAAAATGCTAACAGTGTAAGAACAACCCCAGAAAAATATAAACCAAACAAATCAAAAGGGACCTGAAACTGGGGAAAAAAAAAGGGAAAAAAAAAAAAAAAAAAAAAAAAAAAACGAAATGATAAAAACAAACAAACCAAAAGAAAACAGAATATGATCAAATATCAGGCTGGTGCATAGATCAATGCCCCACACTAGATTTTGGGTGTATTTTGGTCTGTTAGAAGAAAGTGCCTCCCAACATTTTAAAGAAAGAAAAACATATATGTACAAAAATAAGGGTAAATATGATGAAGGTATGGAATATGACTGTAAAGATGAAAATTATAAAAGATTTTTTAAAAAAGGGATTGATAAGATGGTTGAAAAAGGGAAAAAGAAAAATTAAAAAAAAAGTTAAATTAACTTTGTAAGACTAAAGAATCTTGGGAAAAAAGCCACTAATTCTATGTGCAGTGTTACCCTAGCTCTGGAGTTCTACTGTTCTCATTGATCGGTAAACTTGGTCTTGGCTGGTTGTTCTTGCTGATCTTCTCGGGGAGGGGCCTGTTGCCGTGGTTCCCAAATGTCTTTGCCGGAGGCGGAATTGCCCCGCCCTTGCTGGTCCTGGCTAAGTCATCTGCTCCATTTGCTCTGGGTAGCTTTTGTTTCCTGCAAGCTTTCTGTACAGCTTTGGAGGACGAGAGTGAAAATGGCGTCCTCCCAATCTCTGCCCTGGTGGAGCCGAGAACTCGGGGCCCTGCTCCTCAGTGTGCCCCTAGAGAAAAGCAGTCACTCCTGTCTCCCCAGTCCCCGGCTGCACTCTGTGCTCACCCGGCCTGTGACGGAACATTTCTGTCCCTGGCACACGACCCCATGTGGAGTCTCCAAACCCAGCAGATCCCTGCGGTGCACTCCTGCGCCGCTCCTGCCAGGGGAGGAAGGGGAGTCTCCCTGGCTCTGCCGCTTGTTGGGTCCCTGCTGGAGGAGCAGTGGCCCGACTGTCACTGATCACAGTTTATGGCAACCCCGAGCTGAGAGCCTGCTCCTCGACTCCGTCTCTGCAGCCGGCTTCCCCGCTGTGATACCTGGGAGCTCTGCTGCACTCAGGTACCCCCAGTTTTTCTGTGACCCCGAGGGTCCTGAGACCACACTGTCCCAGCAAGGGTTCCACCCCCTACTTAGCCACTGGAGCGATGTCCCTCAGCGGAGCCGACTTCTAAAAGTTAAAATTTTGTGCTCCGTGGCTCTATCACTTGGTGGTTGCGGCTGATGGAGGCTCCCTCCCCTGTGGTCTGTCTTCCCAAATATCACCTCGGATTCACTTCTTTGCACGTCCTACCTTCCAGAAAGTGGTCGTTTTTCTGTTCAGAGAGTTGCTGCTATTCTTTTCTTCCATCTCCTGTTGAGTTCGTAGGTGTTCAGAATGGTTTGATACCTATTTAGCTGAATTCCTGGGACCAGACGAAGTTTAGGTCTCCTACTCCTCTGCCATCTTGCTTCTCCCCCTGAAATTCATTTATTGATGAATACTTGGGTTGTTTCTACCTTTTACTCTTGTGAATAATGGTGCTATGAACAATAGTATGTATGTATTTGTTTGAGTCCTTTCTCTTCTTTGCGGTATATACCTGGTATTAGAAATGCTTGATTGTGGGGCTCCTGGGTGGCTCAGTTGGTTAAGTGTCCAACTCTTGATTTTGGTTCAGGTCATGATCTCAGGGTCCTTGGATTGAGCCCCACATTGGGCTCACATGCTCTTTGGGAGTCAGCAGGAGATTCTTTCTTCCTCTCCTTCTGACCCTACCCTCCGCCCCTATGCACTCACTCTCACTCACACTCTCTCTCAAATAAGTAAATCTTAAAAAAAAAAAAAAAAGTTTGATCGTGTGGTAATTTTATACTTAAATTTTTTTCCTTAAAGATTTTGTTTATTTGACACAGAGCGAGCGCATAAGCAGGGGGAGTAGCAGAGGGAGAGGGAGAGGTACACTCCCCACTGAGTATGGAGCCCAGCATGGGGCTCTGTCCCATAGGATCGTTACCTGAGCCAGAGGCAGGCGCTTAACCAACTGAGCCATGCAAGCGCTCTGCTTTTTAACTTTTTGAGGAATTTCTAAACTTTTCCATAGTGGTTGAAGAATTTTGCTTTCCCACCAGCAGTGGAGAAGGATTCCAAGGTTGCCATGTCCTCACCAACACTTACTAATTTTCTCTTTCTTTTTTCTTTTCTTTTCCTTTTCTTCCCCTTTCCCCTTTCTCTTTTCCCTTTTCCCTTTCCCCCTTCCCTTTTCCCTTCTCTCGCCATGTCCTCACCAACACTTACTAATTTTCTTTCTTTTTTCTATTTTTCTTTCTCTCTCTCTCTCCTTCTTTCTCTTAGCCATCCTAATGGCTGTGAAGTTATAACTCATTGTGGTTTGATTTACATTTCCCTAATAACTAGTGATGTTGGCCTTTTTTTAAAGTAACTATTGGCCATTTTTTTATTATTTAGTCATTTTACAGAGACACAGCAAGAGAAGGAACACAGGCAAGTGGAGTGGGAGAGGGAGAAGCAGGCTTCCTGCAGAACAAGGAGCCTGATGCGGGGCTCGATCGCAGGACCCTGGGATCATGACCTGAGCTAAAGGCAGATGTTTAACCACTGAGCCACCCAGGCACCCCATTTTTATATCTGTGAAGAAATGTCTGTTCAAGTCTTGTGCCCGTTTTTGTTTTTTTTTTAATTGGATTCTTATAGTTTTTCCTATATTCTGGACATTAATTCCTCATTAGATAGAAGATTTGCAAATAGTTTCTCCCTTTCTTTGCATTATCTTTACACTTTCCTGATAGTGTTTTTTGATGCAAAATAGTTTTTAACTTTGAAGTCAGATTTAGCCGTTTTTTCTTTTGTTGTCTTTTCCTTTTGATGTCATATCCAAGAAATGATTGCCAAATCCAATGTTGTGAAGATTTTCTCCAGTATTTTCTTATAAGAATTTCATGCTTTAACTCTTATATTTAGGTCTTGATCTACTTTGAGTTAATTTTTGTATGTCTTGGGACATCTGGGTGGCTCATTCGATTAAGCCACTACCTTTGGCTCAAGTCATGATCTCAGGATCCTGGGATCGAGTCCCACATCAGGCTCCGTGCTTGCAGGAACCCTTTTTATCACTCTCTTCCCTGCTTGTGCTCTCTCTCTCAAACAAAATATTAAAAAATTTTTGGATATCTTGGAAGAATCACTTTTATTGTTCATCAGTAATGTATGGAAATGCAACTGATGCTTGCATTTTGATTTTGTCTCCTGTGACTTCGATGAATATATTACCACTAATAGTTTTTTTGGAGGAGGGGCACAGAATCGTCAGGTTTTTCTGCATATAAAATCCTTCAGTCTGTCAAGAGATCATTTCACTTCTTAATTTCCACTTTGGATACTTTTAATTTCTTTCTTTTTGTTTTTGTTGCTTTTTTTTTTACCTGATTGTTCTGGCTAGCACTTTTAACGTTATGTCGAATGAAAGTGGTAAAAGTGGGCATCCTGTCCTGTTCCTGACCTTAGGGGAAAAGATTTTAGCCTTTAAACACTGAAAATATTTCCTGTTCATTTTGATAGGTGACCTTTATCATGTTGAGGAAGTTTTCTTCCATTCTTTACTTTGTTGAGTGATTGTGTCATAAAAGGGTGTTGAATTTTGTCATGTTTTTTTGCATCAATTGTGATGATTGAGGTTTTTTTCCCTTCAGTTTATTAATGTGATGAACTACATTGATTTTCGCTTGCCATCCTTGCATTCCAGGAATAAATCTACTTGGTCATGGTGTATAATTCCTTTAATATGATGGATTCTACTTGCTAGTTTTTGTTGAGTGTTTTTGCATCAGTACTTAAGAGGAATACCAGTCTATAGTTTTCCCTTCTTGTAATATTTTTATTTGGCTTTGTTATCAGGGTGATGTTTCCCTCATAGAATGAGTTAGGAGTATTTTCTCTTCTACAATCTTTTGGAAGATTTTAAGAAGGATTGGTGTTAATTCTTCTTTAAATGTTTGGTAGTGTTCACCAGGAAAGCCATCCAGTTTTGGAATTTTCTTTGTTAGGTAATTTCCAGCGTAAAGGTCTTTGATGTCCTTGGTTAAATTTATTCTTAGGTATTTTATTCTTAGGCAGTTTTAAATGGGATTGTTTTCTTAATTTTTTTACTGCTGGTTTGTTACTATAGAAATGCAACAGATTTCTGTATATTAACTTGGTATCCTGGAACTTCACTGAATTCATTTATTCTAATAGTTTTTTTGTTTGTTTTGGTTTTTTGATGGCATCCGAAGGGTTTTATATATATAGTACCATGTCATCTGCAAATAGTGACAGTTTTACTTCTTCCTTACCAATTTGGATGCCTTTTATTTATTTTTTTTACCTGATTAATGTGGCGAGGACTTCCAGTAATATGTTGAATAAAAGTGGTGAGAGAGGACGTACTTGTTTTGTTCCTGATCTTAAAAGAAAAGCTTTCACCTTTTTACCTATGAGAATGATATTATCCGCAGGTTTGTCATATAGTCTTTATTAAGGTGAGGTGTGTTCCTTCTAAAAGGGTGAGGTTATGTTCCCTGTAAAACTACTTTGTTGAGAGTTTTGTCATGAATGGATGTTGGAATTTGTTAGATGCTTTTTCTGTATATATTGAGATGATGATAATAGGATTTTTATCTTTCCTTTTGTTGATGTATCCTTGGTCATGGTGAATGAGTCGTGTTGTTGATTTTGGTTTGCTAATATTTTGTTGAGAATTTTTGCAATTATATTCATCAAGGATATTGGCCTGTTATTCTCTTTGTAATGTTTTTGGTATCAGTATGCTGACCTCATAGAAAGAACTGGGAAGCATTTCTTCCTCATAGATTTTTTTTGGAATAGTTAGAAAAGGACAATTATTAACTCTTATTTAACTGTGGTGGAAAAAAAATAAGTGGTAGAATTCACCTGTGAAGCTACCTGGTCCTGGACTTTTGTTTGGGTGTTTTTTAGTTACTGATGCATTTTTGTTACTAGTAATTGGTCTGTTCAGATTTTGTATTTCTTTCACACCTAGTCTTAGGAGATAGCATGTTTCTAGGAATCTTTTGATTTCTTCCAGGTTGTCCACTTCGTTGGTGTGTTGTTTTTCATAGTGGTCTCTTCTAATCCTTTGTATCTCTGTGGCATTGGTTATTTTTCCTCTTTTACTTCTGATTATGTTTGAGTTTTCTTCTTTCCTTGATGAGCCTGGCTAAAGATTTATCATTTTTGTTCATTGTTTCACAGAACCAGCTCATAGATTCATTGATCTGATCTTATTTTCATTTTTTTAGTTTTTATTTCTTCTCTGATCTTGATTTCCTGCTACGAACTTTGGGTTTTCTTTTTTTTCCTAGTTCCTTTAGGTGTGAGGGTAGATTGTTTGAGATTTCTCTGGTTTTTCTTGAGGTAGGCCTGATTACTATAAATTTCCCTCTTAGAACTGCTTTTGCATTGTCTCAAAGATCTTGAACCATTGTGTTTCCATTTTATTTGTCTTCAGGTATTTTTTTATTTCCTCTTTTTCTTTATTGACCCATTGGTTGTTGAGTAGCATGTGTTAGTCTCCATGTGTTTGTATTTTGCAGTTTTTTCTTGTACTTTCTAGTTTAATACTGTTGTGGTCAGTAAAGATGCTTGATAGGATTTCCATCCTCTTAAATTTATCAAGACTAGTTTTGTGGCCTAATATATAATCTACCCTGGAGAATGTTCTGTGTGCACTTGAAAAGGATGTGTATTTGGCTATATTTAGATGGAATGTTCTGTACGTATCTGTTAGGTCCATCTGGCCAAATGTGTTGTTCAAAGCCACTGTCGTTTGGTGTGTGTGTGTGTGTGTGTGTGTGTGTGTGTGTGTGTGTGTGTGTGTGTGTGTTTTTACTGATTTTTGTCTGGATGCTCTATCCATTGATGTAAGCAGGGTGTTAAAATCTAATGTATTACTGTCAGTTTCTCCATGTATGTCAATATTTGCTTTATATATTTCTGTTTATATATTAAACATATTTAGGTGCATAGATATTTACAATTGTTATATGCTCTTGCTGGATTGATTCCTTTATCATTATGTAATGCCTTTGTCTCTTGTTAACAGTCATTGCTGTAAATGCTGTTTTGTCTGCTATAAGTATTGCCATCCAGCTTTTTTTTTCCCCACTCCCATTTGCACTGAATGTCTTTTCCAGCCCTTCACTTGCAGTTTGTATGTGTCTTTAGATCTGAAGTGAGTCTCTTGTAAGCAGCATATAGATGAATCCCCTTTTATTTTCCATTCAGTATCCTATGTCTTTTGATGGGAGTATTTGGACCATTTACATTTAGAGCAGCTACTGATAGGTATGCATTTAGTGCCATTTTAGTTGTTCTTTGGTGGTTTTTATAGTTCTTGTTTATTCTTTTGCTCTTTTCCCTAGTTACTTGATGGCTTTGTTTAATGTTATGCTTGGGTTCCTTTCTGTAAGTTCTTTGTGTATCATACTTATTTGGTTTGTGGTTACCATGAAGTTCATATTTAATATCTTGTGTTTATAGCAGCCTTTATTAAGTTGATGGTTAGTTAAGTTCAAACACATTCTGAAAACACTACATTTTATTCCCTACTGTGTGTTTTATGTATATAAAGCTACAGATGTTCTATTTTTCATCTTTTTATTCTATGTATCCCTTAACTAATTTTTGTAGGTATGATTGATTTTGCTTTTAATCTTCATGCTAGCTTTATAAGTGATTGATCTGCTACTTTTACTTCTGTTGCTTTTACTGGTGAAATTTTTTCTTTTCATAATTTTCTTCTATTTATGGCTTTGCCTTTTCTGATTAAAGAAGTCCTGTTAACATTTCATATAAGGCTGGTTTAGTGGTGATGAACTGCTTTTGTTTCTCTGGGAAGCTTTCTCCTTCAGTGTTGAGTGATAACCTTGCTGGGTTGAATATTCTTGGTTGTAGGTTTTTGCCTTTCACCTTGAATGTATCTTGCCACTTTGTTCTGGTACAAAGTCTCTGCTGAAAAATTAGCTGATAGCCTTATAAGGTTTCCCTTGTACATAGTAATTTGTTTTCTCCTGCTGCTCTTAAGATTCCTTTTTCTTTAATTTGTGACATTTTAATTGTTGTGTCTTGGTGTGGATCTCCTTGGGTTCATCTTGTTTGGGGTTGTGTTTCCTGGATGTCTGTTTCGTTCCCCAGTTTAGGGAAATTTTTAACTATTACTTCTTCAAATAAGCGTTCTGCCCCTATCTCTCTCTGTCCTTCTGGTACTCCTATAATGTAAATGTTGGTATGCCTGATTTTGTCTCAGAGGTACCTTAATATATGCTCATTTTTTTTCTTTTTGCACTTCAGTTTGAGTACTTTCCAGTACACTGTCTTTCAGATCATTGATCCATTCTTCTGCATCCTCTAATCTGCTGTTGATTCCTTCTACTGTATTTTTCCTTTATAATATTCTTTAGCTCTGATTGGTTCTTTTTCTTATATTTTCTATTTCTTTGTTGTAGTTCTCACTGAGTTCATCCACTCTTCTCAAATTCAGTGAGAAACTTTATGACCATTATTTTGAACTCTTTATGTAATTGATCATATATCTCCATTTCACTTAGGTATTTTTTTGAGGTTTTATTTTTTTTACTTTGTTTGGAACATATTCCTCTGTCTCCTCATTTTGTCTCAATCTCTTTGTTTCTATGTATTAGTAAGGTCAGCTATGTCTCCTGGTCTTGAAGGTAATGGTGCTATTTAGAAGGCATCCTGTGGGGCCCAGTAGTACAGTGCCCCCTCATCACCAGCACCAGGTGGTCCAGGGGTGTCCCCTCTGTGGGCTGTATGCCCCCTCCTGTTGTGACTGGGCTGCACCTGCTGGAGTTGTGCTGGTGATTGCTGCTGGCCCCCAGCCTAACTGTCTGCATTTACTGGCCCTGAGTACAGCCTGGGCCTTGGTGGACATGGCTGGCCCCAGCTGTGGCTGGCTGAGAGGCCTGGCTATACCTGCTGCAGGCTTGCCTGGTGGGTAGGATTAGCTTCTGGCACAGCTGGCTGAGAGGCCAGGGTGTAGCTGCTGTGGGTGTAGCTCCCTCTCTGCACCCCCTTCCAGGAGCCTCTTGTGGGGGTGCCAGTCCTGGCTAGGACTGCCTGCCAGGTGTGTCAGGGGTAGGAGCTGCTTTGGAGCGATGCATGCCTGGGCAGGTGGGTCTGCAGGGGAATGCTTGGGTGAGGTGAACAATGCTAGCATTGCAGATGGCGAGTGTCAGAATGGGCTCTAGCAAGCAGCCAGCCAGCTGGGCGGAAGGAGGGCAAGAAAAATGGCACCCACTAGCACTTACATTCTTTGAGAAAGCCCTTATAGATCCCTGCCCCTTTACATGTCCTAAAACTAGTCAGTAAATCTTTACTTATAACCCAAGTACTTTACAAACTTCTCTGTGCTGGGCCTTGGACAGAGTGGTACAGCATTCTGGCCCTTTAGGAGAAGTCTCAATTTCCTATAACACCCTGGCTTTCCTGGAGTTAAGCCCTGTTCAGAGCCTTGTGTTATGGGGGCTCGTCTTTAGGTAGAGGTTCCCAAGGCCTGGGGTGCTTAATGTGTGGCTTGATCTCTTTGTTCCTCAGGGAGGACCTTCACACTTGGGATATCCTTTCCACTTGTAGGTCCCTGCACCAGGGGTTTGGTTCACAAACTCCATCTCTGCTAGCTTCTTACCTTCTCGGTGTGGCTCTTTTTTTGTCTTTAGCTATGGATGATCTGTTCTGTTATTCTTCAGGCCATTTTCAGAAGGACTTGCCTTATATGTATCTGTTGCCTCAGTGTGTCATGGGTAGAGGTGAGCTCAGGATCCTTCTACTCTGCCATCTTCCTAGAACTCTTGTGTCAACATAGTTTTCATTTCCTTTTTGATTTCTTCCTTGACTCATTGGTTGTGGGAGCTAAGATTTTATATTTTACTTGAACTGGTGAAAGATAACATTAGACAGTGATAACTAATGTACATATAATGTAAAAATGTATATATGTATCTAGATACATAACATCTAGAGAAATACAAAGAGATACATTTAAAACACTATGGATACATCAAATGTAATTCTAAAAAAAATTCCTAGAGAGCTACAGAAAAAAGCTAGAAATGGAGAAAACCAACTGAAAAGAAAAAAAGAAAGTGGCAGAATTAAACCTTAATGTAGCAATAATTACCTTAAATGTAAATGGTCAAAATACAAAAAGAGCTTGCCCGAGTGGATTAAAAAATAAGACCCTACTGTATGCTTTCTTTCAGAAACTCTAAATCTAACCATATATGTAGATTAAAACTAAAAGGACAGAAAAAGGCATATCATGGAAATGTGAATCAAAAGAAAGCAGTGATGGCTATATAAATATCAGATAAAGTAGATTTCATAGCAAAAAATAAAATTACTGGACCGGGACATTATATAATGATAAAAGGGTCAATCCACCTAAGAGATCTAGCAATCCTAAATGTGTATGCACCAAAGAAGATAGTAATAAAACATGTGATTCAAAAACTGATGGAACCAAAAAGAAAAATAGACAAATTCACAGTTCAAGTTGGAGACCTCATTGCTCCCTCCTGAGAAATTGAAAGAACAAGCAGATAGGAAATTAGCAAGGATATGGAAGGATTCGGTACCATCAACCAGGAGGATCTAGTCAACATTTATAGAACACTCCATGCAACAACAGCAGAATTCACATTCTTTTCAAATGCTCATGAAACGTAAACCATGATATACCATATCCTGGGCCATAGACAACCTTAACAAATACAAGAGATGTGAAATGGTACAGAGTATGTTCTTTTTTGAAAGTGGAATCAAAAAGAAATCAATAATGGAAACATAATAGGAAAATTTCAGCACTCCGAAACTGGAAAGCACATCTTTAAATATCCCATGGGTCAAAGAAGTAGTCTCAAGGGAAAAAAAAAAAAAATGGAGAACTTAATGAAAATGAAAATAAAACATACCAAAATCTGTGGGAACAGCCAAAGCAGTTCTCAGAGGGAAATTGATAGCCCTAAAAATGCATGCATTAAAAAAAGCAAAGTGTCAAATTGGTAATCTAGGTTTCCACTTTAAGAATCTAAAGAAAAGAAGAGCAAAAAAGGTACAAAGCAACCAGAAAGAAATAATAAAGAGCAAAGTCTATGAAATGTAAAAAATGGAGAAAAATCACTGAAACTAAGTTAATTCTTGAAAGATAAAGAAAAAAGTGAGAAGGCACGTTACCATTATCAGGAATAAAATGGGCTACCACTACATCCTCTGCAGACATTAAAAGAATAATAGGCAATATCAAAACAAGAAGCAACCTCTACATGCATAAATTTGGCACCTAGAAGAACTGGACCAATTCCTCAAAAACCAGAACTATTAACAAATCATCCAATAAGAAATAACTTTTCAAACTGATGTATAATACTGTATTAGTTTTAGTTGTGCAGCATAGTGAGTTGACATAGGCATAGATGGAGAAATGATTATCACAATTTTAGGTAACATCCACCCCTACACATAGTTGACATTTTTTTCTTGTAATGAATGAAACAGAAAATTTGAATAATACTATAACTATTAAGGAAATTGGATTTGTGATTTTAAAAACACTCTCCAAAAGGAAATGTCCAGGCCCAGACTATTTCACTGGAGAATTTCTCCAAATATTTAAGAATTAACATCAGTTCTACACAGTGTCTTCCAGAAATACAAGAGGAGGGAATACTTGCTAATTTGTCCTATGATGCTAGTAGTTACTACCCCAATACTCAAACCAGAGAAGATAATGCAAAAAAAAAAAAATACTATTTTTCCTCATAAAGGCAGACATAAGAATTCTTAAAGTATTAGTAAACAGAATTCAGCAGTACAGAGAAAGGGCACACCCCATGTGCAAGTGAGGTTTTTTCTAGGGATGCAAGGCTGGTTTAGTATTTGAAAATGCGCATATTAACAGGCTAAAGAAGAAAAACATTATTGTGTTAACTGATGCATGAAAAACATTTTACCAAATTCAATGTCCATTTCTGATAAGAACTCTCAGAAATAGAAAGAGGGTAAGTGCCTCAATTTGCATGAAGAACATTACCCGAAAGCTACATAATGGTAAACCCATAGCGTATCTTCAGCTGCCCACTCCATGTCTGTGCTTAAATATTTGATAGATGTCTCAAAATGAACTTGCAAAACTGAACCTCTACCTGTACTCAAACCTGCTCTTCCCGGTCTTCTCCACCTACTGGGCTACATGGTGCATAACCTTGGAGTCATTCATGACCTTGTTCTTTTTCTCATGATAAACATCAGGTTCTGTCAGATAAACCCTGAAAATATATCCAGATCTCCTCTCTGACCCGAATTACTGCATTTGCCCTGAAACTGCTTCCTCAGCCCCTTTCAGGCTCCCTCAGGGTCTGTGTTTCCCCCAGCATCATGAATGCCTTTTTGGAGCTAAGTCAAACCAGTGCATGTCTCTGGCTAAAACTCTTTCCCACGTCACTAATAAGGACAATTTTGCAGTTGTCAGGATGAAGGAAGGAAAAAAGTCTATAATGACCCTTGAGTAATACTGGCATATCGTTTATGCTTTAATAAGTATTTGTTGAGAAACAGCTATGTGCTATAAGAACCCCATTAAATACTGGTACTGTAACTCTGAAAACTAAACCTATTCATTATACTCCCAGAGCTTTGAATCCAGGGACTAATACAGGTAGGCAGTTACGCGCGGTGCTCAGTGCTAGGATATCTAACGTACAGAGAGCTCTGAGAGCATTTGTGAAGGGCCCCTTGCCAAAGGAGGTGGAAGGAAATTGAGAAGGTAACTGAAAGATAAATAGAACTGAAAAATAAGTAGAAATTAAGCAGGTGAAGACTAGGTAAAAAGAAAGGGATTAGTGGGAAATTGTATCCTGCAGAGAGAGGATGTGACAAGGCAGGTGTGACAGGATCCTATTGTGTAAAGGGAGAGAAGTTCCTGGAATAGTTCAGAGTAATACATGCGGTCCAGATCACATGGGGTTTTGTAGAGTATGGTAAGACTTTGAGACGTTATCTTAAAAAATAAGGCTTATGAATTGGAGGATTAAAAATTAGAGTGACAGGGGCGCCTGGGTGGCTCGGTTGGTTAAGTGTCTGCCTTTAGCTCAGGTCATGATCTGGGGGGGTCCTGGGATCGAGCCCTGAGTCAAGTCAGGCTCACTGCTTAGCAGGGAGCCTGCTTCTCCCGTCCCCTGATTGTGCTCTATCTCTCGCTATCTCTCTCTCAAATAAAATCTTTAAAAAAAAAATTAGAGGGACCAGACCTCTATTTTAGAAAGCTTATTCCAATGGCACTTTGAGGAATTATTCAGAGAGACAGTAATAGAGGCCGAGAAAGTAGTTGGAAAGTGATTAGCAGAAATCCAGGTGAGTGGTGATGGTGATTTAGACCAGAGTGACACCTGGAGAGAGGAAGCATAGTGGACGTGCTCAAGAGGTGGTTAGGAGAGCAAAGGAGATGGCCAAAATTTGTTTGGGTGTCTTTTAAAAGAGCTGCTTTATAGAGTAGATGGTGAATTGAGATTTGTGCAAGATGAGTTTGAATTATCTGTGGGACTTGATGGGGAGCGGTGCCTTTGGCCATTCTGAATTTGGCTTGAATGAGTAAAACAGAGTTTGGGAGAGAGGGAGAGATAGTTGGGATAGAAATTTGCATTTTCCCCTCGCTGAGATGTTAGGTACTAATTGTTTAAATAATATTTGAGCATCTTAAGTTGGAAGTTTCTTGTTGCCATACTGAGAGGAGGGATAAGTTAGGCTTGTTACAACTTGTTGGGAGGTTGTGTTTACTTTTAAAAAGTGATGCTTGGATGAAGAGACTGTGTCTCATTCAGACCTGGAGACTTCCTCTTGATGCTAAATATAACATTGTGTATGACACACAGTGCCCTAGGACGTTGCCATTACTCTCTCTACTCAGGGCATGTTAGAGTCCACACAAGGGGGCAGTCCTTCATAGAAACATAGAAACATTATGGTTGCCAGGTTTTAAATTCTGGTTCTACCACTTAGCTATGGTGTGACTGTGGGCAGATGATTTAACTTCTCTGAGTTTGTTTTGTCATCTGTAAAATGGAAACAGTATTACCTACATCATGTGTTGTGCAAATTGAGTTAAAAATGTACAGCATTTAGAACAGAAAACTGAATGTTAGCTGTCATTACGGCCGTTATTAATAGATCAGGCTTAATTTACAGAGGTAATAGAGGACTTCATTACATTAAATGTGTGGCAGTTTGGAAAGCCCAAAGTGCGCGTGAATTTCTGGGACATCTTCACCGTGAATTGCACTGCCCTGCAGATGATAGTTACTGTCTGATGGTTTCGTTCCTTTTTTTTTTTTTTTAAAGATTTATTTATTTATTTATTTGAGAGAGAGAGAATGAGAGATAGCACGAGAGGGAAGAGGGTCAGAGGGAGAAGCAGACTCCCTGCCGAGCAGGGAGCCCAATGTGGGACTCGATCCCGGGACTCCAGGATCATGACCCGAGCCGAAGGCAGTCGCTTAACCAACTGAGCCACCCAGGCGCCCCTGGTTTCGTTCTTTCTGATTATGAGAGTGGATGGTTAGTGTTAAGAGGAAACTGGGGGTTGTTAACTGCATATTAACACACTGGGCAAATGGAAGAGCATTGAGTTTCATCTGTATCACTAACGGTGCTTTCTTACAGACCTGTGATTTTACTCCTCACCTGAAGAACTAGTGTTGCTTGCTAGGCTTTCTGCTCCATGAAAAACAAAACAGACAACTTTCCTATTGAAACTTACACTGAAGTTGTGATGAGAATGGGTTCTTTTTGATTTTTGGAAAAGCTTTGCTTAATCATTGATAATCAGAATGGATTGGGAGAGGGCTGGCACACTGGTGGGTCGGAGTGCTGATGTTGGGGTCTGAGGCAGTGAGAAGGACAGGGGAAACATGGGCTGGCAGTGCTAAAGGCTCCGTTTCCTCTAAGACTGCCATTTTGAACAGTTAGTCAGATGCAGCTCTTTGTTGATAGTCCCTGGAATCCTGCTATGAAACATGCATTGGGAGAGATGGGGCAGGGGAGGGGAAGGGAGGGAAGAGGCCGGGGAAGGGTGAGACAGGGAGGGAGGGGGAGGGAAGGAGGCATGTCACGCCCATGTGGTGGCTATTTTCCGCTGTGGGAAACTTTCCTGTAAACTATTTTACTTTGAATCTTACAGGAATTTGAAAGTGATTATGTTGTGTTTAAGTCCAAAACTTTGGATTTTGACAGAAGGCTTGGGACGATTCTTTGCGAAGGTTTCTTTAACAGCAACGGTTTAGAAGCTGCATTTAAGGTTAGTTCTGAAGAAGCTATCATTAAAAAAATACTAATGAATAATTTCGACTGTTAGATGAAAGGAGTGAATACGTTCCTTTCTGACCCAGGTAAACAACTACTCACATCCTGTTTATATTCACCTCACTGAATTAAATTTTACATAAGGCACTAATGCATGATGTTTACTTGGGACAAGGTCAGTTTTAGGACTTTGGAGTATTGATCTTTTCTCAAATTCAGCGTTTTAGCTCTCGTTACCTTTAGAGCTAGTTTGGCATAGCTAACGAAATCCTGATTCCAAATTAAGCCACCATGAAAAGTGAAAAATACCTGTTCATGGAAGATTTTCTCTGTACCATTGTTTACATATGTTGGGTTCACCTGCCCACTTCATTACTCTGACTGAAACAAATAGCAGTTGTTTTATAATACATTCCATCAGGCATAAGACACCATGGTGATCAGGCACGCCATTATTTTGTATATAAATAAAATGCCCAAAAAATTATTCCATCGATTATATGACATAGTCCACTTTCAGATGTTAAGACATGAAGAAATGTTGGACAGAGAATTAAAGAAATGCAGTGGTATTTATGTATTCCGAGTTGCATTAATAAAAAAAATGCATCTTCTTAGACCTCCCAAATGGACAACTTAGGATGTGGGGAAGAGGGACACCATGCAAAACTTTCTTGTCAAAGAAAAGAACTGCAACTGAGGTATAAAACCAGATGACATCCCAAAAGAGGAGTGGAGGCTTCTGTTTCCAAAGAAATACACTGGGGATCATGGGTATAATTCATTGAAAATGGCTGTGCAAAACAATAGAACGGACCCAGACTTTATATGGGATACTGTTTGATTTTGACCTTCAAATTCACATGATGGGTCAGGTGGTGGTGGACGTGCAAGTATCTTCTGGCCCCTGTCAAGCATTTTAACACGAAGAATTCACAAGGATTGGGGCCTGGGTGGTTCAGTCGGTGACTTGTTTGATTCTTGATCTCAGCTCAGGTCTCGATCTCAGGGTTGTGAGTTCAAGCCCCATGTTTGGTTCCACATTGGTCATGGAGCCTACAAAAAAAATTCATAAGGATCAAATAGTTCTTTGTTTTGTAAGAGCTGGTAGATGAAACTGAGTTGCTGTTGGCCAAAATATGTATCTTATTAGGGTAAAATTAAGCTGCCTGTGATTCCATCTCTCAGAAATTTTTCTTTGGATACGTATATGTATATGTATCCGTTTGACAAGAGTGACATCAGAGGCTGACCCTCTTCGGTAACCTTTTTCACTTAGGAATGGATCATAAACATTTTCTTGGTTTTATAGCAGAATTCACTATTTTGTAATGGCTCCATAGTGTATCATACTCTCTGTTGCTGGAGCTACTTTGCTTTCATGCTTTTATAAATAACAGGACGAAAGAATGTAGATTGTTCCCTTTACAGAGGCTCCTACTTTTTCTAATTCAAGTCTCTCTCCTTCCCGTAGCACAGCTGTTGATAGGGATTCTGTTCTAGTACATGCCACTTATTTTTTCTAAACTACTTTATCTTTTTGTCATGTTTTTTGTCTTTAACTTTGCACCTATTTGTATCTTGTCTATGGAAACATATAGCATGAGCCCCTGCCCAGTAGCTCTGCAGGGGTGGGACATCATGTCACAGTTTGTATTTAAATCCCCGTCTTCAGTGTTTTATAAAGCAGATGTCCAATAACTGCTTGAGGTTGGGGGGATGGATTGGTAGTCAAAGTACTGCAGTGACTTACAGATGAGGTTTAAACTGCGGGAAAAGTCGTGGTGGAAGAAAGACAATTGCAGAATGGCATCTTGAGGAAAAAATGATGTCTACCATAGGTACTGGATGATGAACTCTGACCATGTGCCATTGGGTGCCAGGGAATAAATATATGCAGACGGTTCTCTGGAGACCATGACTCATGCCTGCTCTTGGCAAAGACATGACCAGGAAGGGCACTGGGACCAGACGCTATTCTACTTGAATAGGAAACTGTAGTTCAAAGCCTACAATGTTGGCACTCCATAAAAAACAAAATGAAGCAAAACACTAGTGGATGTTCCTCTAAAATTTACAGCATGTCTACATGAAGGTAGACTGAAATGTCTAAGATGAAGTATCCAGAAAAGTCTTCGGACAGTAAAATTGAAAGCTATAAAATTGTGAAGTGTAAAATTGTTCAGGTGGCAACATTTGAAACCTCTTGGAAAGAGGCAAACCCAGGAAAACTATAAATAGGTACTACTTGAATAGTGGCAAGAGCATTATGAAAAGCCATGTTATGGAGTGCATCTGAGGAGAAGAAAAGGTAGACCGTGCAGATCTCAAATGGGACTGTCAGGGAAAGAAGCATGTGGGAGGAGTCCATTTTTAATCTTTGGGGGTTGATAGGAAGGAAAATGTCTATACTCTTCACAAAATGGCTCTCAGTTTTGTGAGGACATGGAAGCAGGAGGTCCACCTGACCCTTGTTCTCTTCCCATAGGGTCGTTTTTCTTTATCTGTGATGCTGAAAAATTATGACAATGTGTGCTACCTAAAAGGTTAAGGTTTCCTTACTACTATTTTCTGGCCTTACAGCCTCCCAAAAGAATATTTTTTCTCTTTTTCCCTTTTGTATTTGGAGTCAAGTCCCACTAAGCATATCAGGTAGGCAAGATGAGATGCAGTTGGAGAGCTTCTGGTATTTCAGTTGTGGTCATATGTTAAGTGTTTGAAAAGAACGAATAAATTGGCGAAGTACATTTCCCTGGTGTTGGTGGATTGCACTTCTTTGTTAAATCTGTGAGTCAGTGTTTGCTTTTGATTGTTAACATGAAGCCCAAAGTCAACAAAAGAGTGGTTGAAAGAAGAAAGTTAATAAGCATTTTGCTAGGGAGCAGCTAACCAAGCCGTTTTAAAATATTTAGCAGTTTCTCTACTCTTATAATTGATACTACCTGGGGTGGGGGAGGGGAAGCCAAATGTGTCTAAACTGACCTCTAAGATATGGTTTGATTTACATTTTCATTGTACATTTTTTTCACTGTGTTGTTTGCAGTGAATTTAGTTGATGTACATATTTAGAGAATGTTAACGATGAAGCTGTTTTTAAAGAAAACAGGTTTTTTCCCGATTATTTTTCTTTAATTGCAGTATAATATACAGTGTTACATTAGTTTCAGCTGTATGATGTAGTGAGTCAGCAGTTCTGTACATTACTCAGTGCTCATCATAAGTGTCTCTCTCTAATCCCTGCCACCTCTTTCACCCGTTACCCCCATCCACATCCCTCCGGTAACCATCAGTTCTCTATAGTTGAGTCTGTTTTTTGTTTGTTTGTTTGTTTCTCTTTTTTTCCTTTGCTTAGTTTCTTAAATTCCACATATGAGTGAAATTGTAGGGTATTTGTCTTTCTCTGCATGATTTGTTTCTCTTAGCATTATACACTCTAGATCCATCTGTGTTGCAAATGGCATTCTTTTTTTAGGGCTGAGTAATATTCCATTGAATATATATACACCGCTTCATTATCCATTCATCTCTTGATGGGCTCCTTCCATATTTGGCTATTGTAAATAATACTACAGCAAACCTAGTGGTGCATATATTTTCAAATCCGTGTTTTCGTATTCTTTGGGTGAATACCCAGTAGTTCTATTCTTAATTTTGTGATGACCCTCCATACTGTTTTCCACAGTGACTGCACCAGCTTGCATTCCCACCAGCAGTGCACGAGGGTTCCTTTTTTCTCCACATCCTTGTCAACAGTTGGCATTTAAAGAAAACAAATTTTGAGGAACACCTATTATTTCCCTAAGAGGAGTAACGAAACTTTCTTTTTGGTCATGTTGCTAACAAAGCACAGACCATGGTATATGGTTTTCTGCCCTCTTGATTATATTTTACTTTGAGGAGGTATCTTTTTTTTTTTTTTTTTTTTTTTTTATTTTTTTTTTTTTTGAGGGGGTTTTTTTTTTTTTTTTTTTTTTTTTAAGATTTTATGTATTTGAGAGAGTGTGTGCTTGAGAGACCATGAGCTGGGGGAGGGGGCAGAGGGAGAAGCAGGCTCCCTGATGCGGGGCTCCATCCCAGGACTCCGGGGTCATGACCTGAGCCAAAAGCAGACACTTAACCGACTGAGCCATGCAGGCGCCCTGAGGAAGTATCTTCTTTTGAAGAAATCTCTATATAACAGGCCTACTAACTAATATCGTATGAATCCCACACAGAGTCAGCAAGTAACAGAATCATTTCCAGTGGCACCGTGGCTGTTGAGAGCCCGCACAGGGGAGCACAGAGCCCGGTGCCGGACTGCCCAGTGTCAGATGCCGGTTCTGCCACTAGCTGTGTGAACTTGGGGAGGTTCCTCCCTCTCCACAACTCCATTCTCTTACCTGAAACCTATCATAACAGCAATTTAAGGCCACCTGGCACCTTGTCAGCCTTATATAAACACTGCTTGTACAGAAACAAGCATTTTAATTACATTATTGTGCTTGCAAAGAAAGCTGTCTCATGCTGGCACACAGAAGGACCCACATGGGGTAGAGAATAAGGCAGGAGGCTAATGGAAATCCATGGTTAGGCTCCTCAGGTAGCTGAGCTTTGTGGAAGCTGGTGGTGAAGGTGAGTTTGGATCTGAGTGTGGGGGCATGGACTGAGCGAGGAGAGTTTCAGGACTTTTACTTGTCGGCTTGCTGGTAATGTGTGTGTACCTGTTTCAGTCCATGTGTCCCCACCCACCCACCCCCCCGCCCCCCAGTCTCCCTGCTCACTGCCTTCCTCTGCTTGCTAATAGTTCTTGCTCCCTCATAATTTTGCTTCCATAGGTTCAGCCTGCCATGCCCTAGTTCTCTTCCTGAGGAGGAGAGAATGTGATTAGTTCAAGGCATTAGTTTGAGGTAGGACATTCCTGTCAAAGGAACTGTCTGCCTGTGGAGTGGTTGTCCTTGCCACCGGTCACCGCTGCCGCCCCAAGCCACGGTGTTGGGGTGGCTGGGTGGTGTGGCATGGGATGTGGGCTGCCACAAGCCAGGACAGGCCCAGTAACTGATCCATTCCATGTAATTATTAATGGTATGACCTGGAGGTCCTCGACGTGGATATTCTATATCAAAAGAGTACCTGTGTAGGAGGGGAGAACAAAGAAAGACAGGATGTACATTTTGCTTCTGATTTTGTATCTGCAAGCATCTTCTCAAACATTTCCTGGCACCCAGCAGGAAGGAGTAGTGTTATCTGTGAGCAGGGATTGCCGACAGATCGTAGTTAATTTCTGACTCCTCTCATTTTCTGCTGAGAAAGGGAGATTACATTTAATATTTGTTTTATTGGAAACGTGTCTTAGATTTGGAGCTATTTCAGGATTCTCGTAGGGTTCTAGATTTTTCCTTTAACTCTAAGCATGTAGGAGGTGTAATGGGGAAAATAACTGAGTATCTGCATTAAAAATCCACAGTTTTTAACCTTTCAACGTTCATTTTTACAGCTTTTGACCATATTTGGGAATTTTCTAGAGAAACCAGTTGTCATGGAAATTTTCAGCCCACATTACAGCACATTACTGCTCATGTTTAATGCAGAGTTGGATATGTGTAAGCAATTGTATGATGAACACGTGAAACAGGTAAGTAGGGCGTGAAGTCGAGCACATTCCCAGCATCATTTTTGTGGGTAATGGCCATCAACTAGAACTTTATTTAATGATACCTAAAGATGAGATTGTGACAGTAAACCTTTTATGCCTTTATTTAATTGGTTTCCTTTTGCAGATGAAGAACCTGCTTTAGGACCATAACTCCACTAATCAGGTTACTTAACACGTACATTTTATGTCTTTGTACCATGAAACCACCGAAATGAACAACTGCTTTCAAGGTTGGAATGCACTCTGATTAAACATTCTCTTCCTTCCTCTTCACCAAAATATGATTCTGCAGATTGAACGTGGAAATGTAGTTCTTCACCGGAATATGCCATTTACTGCAGGCAACATCAAATGGGCTAAAGAGGTCTTTGAACGACTTCAGACATTCTGGTCCAACTTTGCATCTCTCCGGTATTTGTAAGTTATTAGGCCTATTTCATGGTAAAACGATCTTAATGAGACAGGCAGTTTTTATAGAGGGCAGTAGACTGTTCATTTTAGCACTTGAGGAATCATTGCCCTATTTAACACTTTTCCTTGGCTGAGTTCACTGAGAAGACTTCATCCCCGTGGTTTTAGAATACATTCACTGGGATCCCTAAAGTTTCCATATGTTTCCCTGTTGTAGGTCCTTACATGTTTTCTTCTCACTTTTCCTTTGCACCCACAGTATGTTGGTAGTTTTGGTTCCTTTTCTTCAGTAACTAGCACTCCTTTTATTTTGCAGATTAATGTACCTTCCTCTTGTCTTTGTAGGAGTTGGTAACTTTCTGCTATTGATGTTGAGTGGAACTCTCGGGCGTTCCATTCATTTCATAACGCTATCTTTTAAGGCAAAGACATTCATAAGCATTATTTGGCTTTTCTTGTTTCTATTCCTGTTTTTTATAGCGCATTTTATTATACTTTCTATTGTATATTTCCTTGTAAAGTAGTTAAGCTGAAATCTAATGTGTAGGAAAGTAGAAAAATCCTGTTCCTACAGATTCTCGGAAAGTCCTGATGATGCCTTAGTTTATCAGAAGTATATTGAAATGACTGCTTTGCTAGAGCAATTTGAAAATCGTATCTATAATGAATGGAAAAGTAACATGGATGAAATCTGTGAATTCAATTTGAATCAACCCTTGATTAAATTCAGTGCCATAAATGGGCTTCTCATTGTCAACTTTGACCCACAGGTAGGGGTTTGATATTTTTAAGTTGTTTTATAGATGCCATTTTTTTCACAAGTATATTCCTGATATTTCCAGTGATTTATATTTAATTTTGGGAGAATGTCAGTCCTGTGAGGATTATAACTGAAAACTTCTAATAGGTCTTTGTTTTAGAGATTTGTTTCCCAAATACTATATTAATATTTTTTTTTTTGGCCTTGTAATCACCATTTCCACCTTTACTGGACAATGAGCTGAGAGTAGGGTGCATTTCATTTTATCTTTGTGTCCTGTGTTTCTGGTGTAGTGTTGGGCACTTGGTAATACTTAATAAACGTTAACTCAATTGAATGTAGTCATTAGTCTTTTATAAGAGTTTTCTGGCTTGGATTATATTTGTAGCACATATACCAGTGTTTTCAGTTAATTAGAATTTTATCATGTAAGGTTTGGGGAGTCCACAAAATGTATGGAATGAGAATATCCTTCAAAGGTCAGTAAACTGTAATATGCTGGTTAATAGGTTATTTTTATAAAACAGTTTTCCAAAAAAACATAAAACAACATCTAAATGCCCCAACTAATATGAACAGTTAAATATACTCAGGATGAAAATTACCTTTATTGAAGATCCTTTTTTTTCCCCTATGATAAGCCACCTAACAGAGAAATTTCATAGATTCTCTGAATAAGTTTATTTTATTAAAATTGTATTACATGTTATATAATAATGAAAGTGCAGAAACTTTAAGAGCAATTATATCTGTGTGTGTGTGTGTGTGTGTGTGTGTGTGTATATATAATGTACTATATGTGCATACATCTGATAAATGATATCTATGTAGGTACATATGTATTTTAACCTGTCTCCAACTTTGAGAGCTTGGTAGGAGGCACAAAATAAGCTTTCTTCTCTACCTAAAAGAATATGCTTTACAGGAAGGGGCAAACATATGAAAATACCTATTGGTAAGTTGCCATTACAAAGAAATTAGTAAACATTTGGCTAATTTTTTTAAACAGTGAAGATTATATGCTGTTTTTTTAGCGATTGCCCTGTCTTTCATGTCAGTTCAAATATATGTGTAGGTAAGCAGTGAGAAAGTAAGCCTCCCTGGATCTGTTTGTCATATTCTGCACCCAAATTCTCATCTGTTGTTCTAAGATATTACACAGAGTAGCATCATTTAATTATGTTTACAAACCTTAGCACACATATATAAATATATAAGCAAGAGAACTTAGGATTTCTTCCACCTCTGATTTCATAAAACCAACTTAAAAAACTAAATGCCTGAGATGTTTCAGGGATAATTCCTGTGATTTATGTATGGTACTAGTTCACCTGTGGTGTGACAGCCTAAGGAAGTCAACTGGCTTACCTTCTAAACGTGTTATGCAGTCTTTTCCTCAGAGCCTGTGATTTAGAGGTATAGTCCCTTCTGCTACAACATGACACCCATGCCTAAAAAAATCACTGTGCTATGAAAGATTGCACAATAAAAAGTACAGAGCTTATGGGGAAAATGGGGGCTAGGGCTCTCATACTTAAAAGCTGTCAGCGGTGCATTAGAAAAACAGGAACCTACAAAAACAGCATTTTATACATTTTCAGTGGCTAAGTAGTACATAAATACTACAGTAAATATGACACTTTGCCTTGACAAAGACTGGAAGTTTGCTCACGGAAGTGGGTGTTGGACAGGTGACAATTTGTGCATTACTGTGAAGTGATGGAAGGAGGGTTATCTGCTATCTGGCAGAAAGTTGTACCCCTACACGTGAATGGGCATGGCTCATCGTACTTGAGTGAACTGAGGTGCTTGGTGGCTCCTGGCATATGAGCATTTTGCATATTTCTAAGCCTTTCAGTTGAGTTAGGTGCAGTTTTTAGCATTTACCTAGTTTCTTGCTAATGAAATTGCAGATCAGCACAGAGAAAATTTGTTGTATGTCCACATTGCTAGTCTGTCGGTTGTACTGGAACAAATTTGTTTCCAAACAAACATTGTGACAGAAAGAACAGTCCTGGGAAAAGATGGAGGTCCATGTACAACCTTCCATTTCACAGCTCGGTGTGCACGTGTTACTGTCTTTTGCCTGAATTCTTTCTCTGACTGTAGGCCATAGCCATAAGTAAGATTGTTATTTATACTTCTGTATCATAAGAATGTATGATGACTGCTTTTAAAAACAATATGAAACAACAGCCTCTTCACCTTGACAATTGGAAAATACTGTAATCATTGGATGGTATTTTAAGTGTTTGGATTTTAACACGTGTTAAAAGAGAATGTCATTCATAAAATACATAATCCTTGATTTTCTTTTAATAGCTCATGGCTGTTTTGAGAGAGGTGAAATACCTTTTGATGCTGAAGAAATCTGACATACCGGATTCAGCGTTAGCCATCTTCCAAAAACAAAACACTATTTTAAAGGTGAGTGTTTGTAGATATTCTTTGAACAGACGTATTTCGATTCATAATTATGAACATGTAGACCTGTAATACTTTCGTGCCTCTAATATATGTAGCTCTAACACATTTGACACTTTCTGTTCCGGGATTTCCTTTTGCTCAGTACATTGGAAATCTTGAACTTGTTGTGCAAGGATATAATAAGTTGAAGCAGACCCTCCTGGAAGTGGAATATCCTCTGGTGGAAGATGAGCTGAGGGCCGTGGATGAGCACCTGGAGACAGCTGCGACATTGCTCACGTGGCGGGATGACTGCTGGGGGTACATCGAGAGGGTGAAGGTGGCCACGTCTGAGTTGGCACGCAGAGTGGAGCACACGCAGAGCAACGTGAAGGTGATCCAGCAAACCATGAAGGCTTGGGCGGAGTGTACGCTCCTTCCCAGGAGGGAGCCCAGAAGAGAGGCTGCCTTGACTTTGGAGGACAAGGGCGATTTATTTACTAAAAAATACAGGCAAATTCAAGAAGATGGCTGCAGGATACATAACTTGGTGGAGGTAATGGCTTTTGAGGTTTGGAAATTGAAGATCTTTTCAATTAGTTGAGAAAAGAGCAGGCATACTCAACCTAATAATGTAGGGGTTTTTTTATTGCGCCTGAGGGAGCTTTATGTATGGTTTTGTTCAGCATTTAAAATGGACGACTTTGCATGGCTCGCATGTAACTTCTGCAGCCCTTGCTTCTTTTCATTCCTGAGGGAAGAGATTGGAATGTGAGATATATTGGTGAAACGGAAAGCCTAGAGATGGGATCCTTGCCTTGGTCCTAGCTACATGCTCTTTCGGATGCTGTTGATAGCTGGCACGGTTTGTGAAGTGCCCGTAGGTGCCAGCCATCTTGTCCGCATCACCTTGTGCGGTTACCCTCTCAACCTTCTCCTGAGGGTGGACAGTAGTCACTCTCCTTTTAACAAATATTTGAGTTTTAAAAACAGTAACAGGCACTATTCTAGAGTTGTCAATTGCAGAGAAGACAAAACGAAACAAGGCAGAAAAAGAAAACTCAACCAAACAAAAAAGTCCCTTTCTCTTGGACCTTACATTCTGGTTGGCAAAGGTAGAGAAAATAACATACACAGAATGGGAGAAATGGTGAAAAATACAGCAGATAGGATAGGGAATCATTGGTATGGGGTGTATTTTATATGAGGTGGTTTGAAACGCTTCTGTGCTAAGATAGTAGTTCTCCAGAGAACTGAAAGGGAAAGAGAATGAGCCATGTGGATATCAGGAGAAGAATGCTCTAGGTAGTGAAAAGTACGGAGGTTTGAGGAAGGAACACGGTTGGTCTGTCCAAGGATCAGTTAGAGAGCCAGCATGCCAGAAGCAGAATTTGCAAGGGGAATAGTAGTAGTTGATGAAACTTGGAAGGGACTGAGGACACATACGTGGGATTGACAGGCTGTTCTGAGAACTTGGGTTTTTCTGTAAGGTGAAATAGCAGCCAGACACTCTCTACTCAAAGGTTAGCTCTGTTGAGTGTAAATCAGAGGGGAGCAAGGGGGTGGTAGGAGGTAGACCTTTGAGAAATTATTTTAGTAATTCAGGTGATAATGACTTGGGTCAGAATGGTAGGGATAGAAGCCGTCACGCTCTGGGTATATTTTGAAAGTAGAGCCAACAGGATTTGCTGTGATGAGTCGGAGAGAAGTCAAAGATGGGTTCAAATTTTTGGTCTGAGCAACTGGAAAATTGGAGTTTGCCTTTACTGATATGGGGAGAACTGTGATAGAGCGGATTTTGAATGGAAAAGAGAGGCTTTGGTTTAGGCCATGTTGGTTAGAGATGCATGCCCAAGGGATTATTTCAAGTAGGCTGGCACTGCAGTCAAGGCTGGAGTTTGGGGTAAGAAGTCCAGGCCAGTGACATAGAAGTGAGAGTCAGGAGTATGTAGGTCATATGTGAAGCCATGGACTTTGACGAGTTTGTGTAGGGTTTAATCGTAGGTAGACAAGAGGTCCAAGGCCTGACCTTGAAGTCCTCTCTGAGGCCAGGGAGAAGGGGAGGGTCCAGCACGGGATGCTGAAAAGGAGGCCAGTGAAGCAGAAGGAAAATCCAGAGAGATGCTGTCCTAGAAAGCAAGTCAAGAAGACATTCCAAGGAGGAGGAAGCATTTGACTTTGTCCCATCCTGATTCAGAACCTGAAAGTGAGGGCCGACGTTAGCAGCCAGATGTTGCCCCGTGGAAGCCGTTGGTGACTGTGACAGACCTAACTTGATACAATGGAAGCCAGAATGGAGTGGCTGACAAGAACGGGAGAAATGGGACCAGAAGGCCACTCAGCTCCTGAGGAGCTCTGAGGTGGTGGGGACCTAAAACTCCGCAGTGCCTGGGGCATGTGAGGGATGGGGAGGATTTTATTTTTAATGTTGGTAGGTGTTTCTGAGGGGTGGTATATTGATTGGAATGATCTAGTAGAGGGGAAATAATTGTTGGAGGAAAGTCCTGGAAGGAAAGGGATTCTGTAAATACATGTGGAAGTCGGCTGTAGATAGGAACTTGAGAGTTCATCTGTAGTAACAGGAGGGAGGGGGGCAGAGCACAGGAATGTGGTGCTCACAAGGGGGCGACTCCAGTGAGGGAGATGTGGGGAAGTTCATTTTTTAAAGAGCATAATACTCTGTATTTCCTTCTGAGTGTGTTTGTTATATGGAATCATCTCTATAGATGGATGCAGTCCTCAGACTATGACACTCTCCTTTGGGCAGGGCAACACACACACCCATCACACACCCCCACCCCACCCCCACACACACCCACTCCCCACCATCACAAAGCACTATGCCCTGGGGTTTGCCCTGGAGGAGGTCAGAAACCAGGGTTTTTAGTCTTGTGCCTTCCAGAAACCAGGCCTGAATTTCCTCATGCGTAAAGTGAAGACACTTGTCTCTGGGCTCATTCTCAGTGGGAGAATGAGCAACGGACTATGGTTTTTCTACTGAAATTGACTATAACCAACTATGTAGTTTAGTATTCCATTATCATTCACTTCTTTAGGAAATATTTAAGGTGAGCCTCCTATGGGCCCAGTAGCCTTTTAGCTTCTGGAGATACTTGAGTGAACAGAAGGAAGACCCTTGCTTCTGTGGCGCTCCCATCGTAGTGAGGGGAGAGACGTCAGCAACAGCAGATGGAAGGCAGGGATGGTAGAATTGGTTGAGTGCTGCAGAACCAAGATGAAATTGGAGCAGGATATGCAGGAGTTTCCAAGTACTGGGCTGGGGGTGATCAGGAGAGGCCTCAAGGAGAAGGTAAGATGAGAGCCGAGTTACAGCGTCTGCACAGCGGGCCGGTGGGGGAAGGAGTATTCCAGGCATCGGGGAGGAAGGTGCCAGCGTCTGGTGCGAAGCCGGGAGCTGACGGCAGCGCCGCTAGGGGAGTAGCGGGGCGCAGGGGACAGTGAGCTCGGGTCAGATGCTCCCGGGCTGTGAGGAGAGGATGGAGGGGTCAGGCACATCAACGAGGTCCTCACGGGCCTTTGTACAGACTTCAGCTTTTACTCTGGGCCGTGTGGGGAGCTCATTGCAGGACTTGGAAGACAGGAGAGTAAACATGATCTAACTTGGATTTGGAGGAGAGTCTGGCTGTCATGTTGAAAGTGGAGCCCAGGTGGAGCACAGGGCCGGGGGGGGGGGGCGGTTACCGTGGCAGTAACCTAGGTGACAGATGCGTGGTGCCTGGACTGGGGCCATGACGATGGAGGTGATTAGGAGTGGTTGGATTCTGGGTATATTTTAAGTAGAACGAACAGAATCCTCTACCAGGCTGGATGTGGAGCTTTGTAGGAGGCGGCATTGAGGATTATTCTAAGAATTTGTTCCCCTCAGAGAATAAGGTTGGAGTTTTTCTACTAATAAATTGACTCTCTTCTTTTTTCCTCAAGTCAAAAACTAAACAACTCTGGGGTCCTTGTTCTCAGTATGCGAAGAGAGGAGAGGTTCCAACTTGAGGGAAGTCAACTTCCAAACAGGGATGAAATGATTGTTTCTAGAAGTTGTATCTTTTCAGTGATTCTCTCCCCCCCCCCCCCCCAACCGGCATCAGCCCATGGTTTTGAGCCTGGCTCTCAGACTACCTCTGAGGAGTATAGTTTGGGGGAAAGCTGTGGAAATACTGCAGAGGGTAGGTCATTTCTGCCTTTTTATGCTGCACCCTGTGTGGCTGGGGGATTCCAAGGGATAGTTTGCCGGCAGAGTCTAAGATGAAGAGAGAGGGCTGGAACTATGGAAGATTGGATCTGGAAGGGACCTAAGCCATCCCTGAGTGACCCAAAGCTCTTCTTCCCTTTTCCTCTTTATATTGTTGAAAGTAAAACTATTATGAGTGGCACTGCAGTATATAAACTGGATATCTTGGGATGAAAAAGTATAAACAATGAGGCAATCACAGGTATTGTACTGTGTGATATGTTTGGAAGAGCCCTACCCTGGGGATCCAAAGGAGTCAAAAGGTCCTGTTTGTAGTCCTAGCTTGGGTGCTAACTTCCTACCAATGTGATGTTTGATGTGTTTTAGGTCTTTGTTTTTATATCTTTCAAATGAATATACTGAACAAGATGGTCTTTAAGGATTTTTTTTCCAGCTCTAAGATCTATACTTCTCCTTTCTAGTCCCTACAAAGGAGCCAGGACTGCTGTGTACAGCTGCCCAGGATATCTACTGCACATCACACAACTCCAGGGGTGTGGGCCACATATACTACAGATACATACAGATGTGAATGGTTCCACCTGGATGGGCAAGACAGCATC
The DNA here is from genome assembly GCF_003265705.2 of Callorhinus ursinus. Lineage (NCBI taxonomy): Eukaryota > Metazoa > Chordata > Mammalia > Carnivora > Otariidae > Callorhinus > Callorhinus ursinus. Next base: position 38,054,648 of record NW_027397074.1, read on the forward strand.
CTTGAAAGGAGAGGTCCTTAAATTTGTTGAGGGCAAGAAATCCCTCAAAGAGCTTTCCAGTCTTGGCCCTATTTTATCACCTCTGTAGTTGTGGTTCTTGCATGTAACACGTACGTTTGAATTGTGGATCATATATCCACAGTGGCAAATGATCAAAGAAAGGGCAGAGTATTGTCTACCTTATAATCAGCTCTCATTCCATTGTCTCCTTTTCTCTCTGATCTGGTTTCTGCCTTGGGCATCTGCCCTCTGGATTATATGGACTGTGTAACCTTTACCACTCAGGTATCTCTGGAATCAACCCTTGCTGCCCATTTGACCTTTTCAAATCTGTGTTCCTAGTCCTGCCACACTGTTTGCTCAACCTCTAGCAGTCCTAAACCATAGTCCTGTCTGACCTTGTCACGCCCTATTGACCTGTTCATTACCCAGACTCTTGGGAGGAGATGTCAAGTTAGAAGAACTTAATACTGTTGAAGCACAAAGGGAGCTTTGACTTCACCAGGCTGGTTTTCCTCAAGTTGAGTTACTATTCCATAGGCTGCTTATGGGTGCCTTGCACAAAGTATTTGTTGTTTGGTTGCTTGTTTTCGTTCAACCAAGTTAAGTCGACTTTTAATAGTAGCAAGGTGAATCTCCAAGGAAGGCCTAGAGTACATAGCTCTTGGCTGTCTCAGTGATCTTGGATATTACAGAACAGTGTTCTCTGAAAGACCAGTTTGGGAAACCTCATTTACATATGAGGCCCTGGAAGACAAAGCCCAGGACCACATAGAGTTTGGCACAGAGCAAGGGCTGGGACCTACATCCAGGACATAGAGAATGCTTAAAAACTCCTGTATCTCTTGTTTTTATTTGAAGACAGCAATTTTCATAATGATTTTTCTTTTAAAAGGTGACTTTTGAATGTATGGTGTAAATGATCTAAGTGTTACAAAATCCTGCTTAGATATTTACTATTCAGCTTAAGGCTCTATGACCTGGCATTTAAATGTTCCTATCTCATGCACAAAAACACAGCCCCTTCTTTAACAAAACATTTCAGTGGAAAGCTTTCATTTTTGTACTCACTGTTGTTTGTGCCCGTCTATTAATATTTATGTTTCTAGGAAAATAGGAAGCTCTTCAAAGCCAATCCTTCTCTGGATACCTGGAAGATTTATGTGGAATTCATCGATGACATGGTGGTAGAAGGCTTTTTTCAAGCTATCATGCATGACTTAGACTTCTTTCTGATGAATACGGAAAAACAACTGAAACCTGTGCCATTTTTTCAAGCACAGATGATTTTAATGCCCCCTGAGATTCTTTTCAAACCTTCTTTAGAAAGAGAGGCTGGGCATGGCTTCTACGATCTGGTAGAAGAAATGCTTGGCAGCAGCTGTAAAATGTCTGCCCAGATGGAGCGAGTGGCCTCACATCTGGAAATAGCAACTTATCAGGTACTATCTTTGAAAAAGACTATGACCTTTGGTATTAATGATGGAAAAATAAATGGAGGTAATGGGGAGCACACGGAAAGGAGAAGCTAGGGAAAAAAAAAACAGTTTCTGATTTTACCAACTACTCTCCCTTTGAAGCATGGCCTTGGGTGATGTTACGTTGCACGTGATTGACAGGACAGGGTGGGTTTTAATGAACGCTCGCTTTTCCTCTCATTTAGAATGACATGGAGAATATGCTGGGCCTGGTAGAGGTCAGGCAGGAGATAATGAAGAGAGTGGCAGATGTTATCAGCAAAGTCTTGGACTTCAGAAATACCCTGGACACATACGCCTACCTCTGGGTTGATGACCGAGCTGAGTTCATGGAGCATTTTCTCCTGTATGGCCAGACTGGGTCATCTGACGGAATGGATGCTCATGCAAATGAAGAAGTCCCCGAACAACCACCAACTCTCGAACAATTCAAAGAGCAGGCAAGGAAAACCCTTAGTGTTCAATGTAGTTATTCCTGTTTGATTGAACTGTTCAAGGAATTTTTTTTTCTAATTGTAGATTGACATTTATGAAGCTTTGTATGTTCAAATGAGCAAGTTTGATGACTTCAGAGTATTCGATGGTTGGTTCAAGGTGGACATGAAGCCTTTCAAAGTGAGCTTGCTGAACATTATTAAGAAATGGAGCTGGATGTTTCAGGAGCATCTTTTGAGATTTGTCATAGACAGGTAGTCTATGCTTTTGGTATTTGGAATTACAACTTTTAACACCTGACTGCTTTCTAAAGTTGAGACATAAATTTTAAGAACATTAAAACTGCCAGTTTCTTAGCAGAGATGTGATGTTTAAATAGAATCTTACTTTCATTGTTGACCTATCAGATGTCTTCTACTTCTCAAGGTTTTAATGAGCTTAATTTGGATTTGTGTGTGTTCATGTATGTATATGTGTCTGTGTACGTATGTATATATGTATTTAATAGTCTGAATGAGCTACAGGAATTTATAAAGGAGACAGATGCTGGACTTCAGAGAGATTTAAGTGAGGGTGATCACGATGGTTTAGTAGATATCATGGGGCATCTTCTGGCAGTAAGAAGCCGACAGAGAACTACGGATGAACTTTTTGAACCCTTAAAACAAACCATCATACTCCTGGAAAACTACGGCCAGAAGATGCCTGAGCAAGTCTATATTCAGCTAGAGGTAAGTGTCATAGTAAAACACCCATAATTAACATAAACTGGGCACCCCCTTTAGCCAAGTTCTTCACATGCCCTCTCTGAGGACATGCTATAACAACCTGTACTGGGGACAACTGTTGGCATTCTGCAGGTTAGGAATTTGAAACTTAGAGAGATGTAATACATTTTTCAAGGTCGCACAAGTTGTCACTCTGGTCCGTATGAATCTAGGTCTGTTTCATGCCAAGATATTCCATGTCAACCGCTGTGCCCACTGCCTTCTTATTAGGAGGTAATTAGCGAGCAGCCCCTAAGCTGCTCCGTGGAGTTCCCCTTGACCACTCCTTCCAGACGTGAAACGTACCCCTGTTCTCTTTCATTGAAAGCTGCCTCTCAGTTGAGCAGTGTCCTAGTCTTTGGAAACAGCATGGACTTTTTAATAAAGAATAAGGAAAGCCCAGTTTGGGTGGAGAAATCACTGTTTTCTAAAAAGGAGTTCTGTGTCTTCCTCCTGTTTCTATGATCTAGAGAGAGTTGGTGGCTGCTCTCTGCCCAGTGACAAGCAAAGTCTTTTTAGTTAGAACTGAAACCACGAATCACAGTCTCAAGGCCAAGCTTCTCTTCCCATGCCTGTGTTGAAGATCTATAGATCATATGTTTCCATTATCCACCAGCTTCCAGGATGGGCTTACGTTTAACCTTGCAAGTGGGACTAGTGGACACATGAACTTAAAAAACTTGTACTAAATTCTAGTTCAGTGATTCAAACCTGGAACTCAAGTACTGTGTGAGGCCATCTCATCTGTTTGCCTCAGAACGTGCTTCCTCTTGAGTAAAATCTCTCTCCAGATTCCTCACTTCTAAAATTGGTAGAGTCTCCAGTTTCCCACTTCTTTGTTGCAATGAAAGTCACAGTCCACACACCATAAAAGTAATCCTTTCAAAGTGCTTGGCATTTAGTACGTATGTAATGTTGTGTAACCACCGCCTCTAATCTCAAAATACTTGCATCACTCCGAAGAGAACCTCTGCACCCATGAGCCGTCCTTCCCCGTCCCTCCTCCCTACCACCCTGCCACCAGTCCTTGCTGCTGCCAGTTTTTGCCTGGGTCTGTGGGCTGACTTACTCTAGATACTGCATGTAAATGCAATGGTCCAATCTGGGGTATTTTGTGTCCAGCTTCTTTCACTTGGCATGGTATTTTTGAGGTTCATTGGCATTGTGGCATGTGAGTGCCGCATTCTTCTTGTGTCTGAACACCCACTGATTCATTGTGGGTACAACCTGTTAAGCCTTTCATCTGTTGATGGACATTGGGACATTTGGGTTGTTTGCATCTTCTGGCGATTGTGGATAATGCTGCTATGTACGTGGGTGCACAAGTATTTGAGTACCCTTCCCTCCCTCCCTCCCTCCCTGCCACCCTCCCTCCCTGCCACCCTCCCCTCCCCTCCCTTCCCTCCCTTCCCTCCCTCCCTCCCTCCAGTACCTGTTTTCAATTTCTTTTGTAACACAGGAGTGAAATGGCTGAGTTTCAGAGTGATTCTAACTTTAACTTTCCGAGAAAACGCCAAACTTTTCACGGCAGCTGCTGCCTTTTGTATCTCTGATTTTGTTTTGTGAGGATTAAATGCAGCAGTGTATTTACAGGTGCTCTCTTTTGACTATAAAGAATTAATACAGATGAATTACTAAATTCTCTTTCTCTATAAAACTGTCCTTATAACTGAAATCCACTTAGACACAGAGATGAGATGTGAATACATAGATACATAACAAGAGTCAGAGATGAAATAGTATGGGGCACAAGGTAAATATTTGTTTTTAGAAAGTTTTGGATAGTCTTTGAGCTAGATCTTGGACCTTAAAATAGAGAAACCAGTCATAACCCAGGTCATGGATATCGGGGATTTTAGCTATGGCTTCTAGAATTTGCACTATAAGAATTTGGCTCCTTACTTACGGTTAATGAATTATTGAAAGTGCTAGGCTTTCTAATATTTTGAAAGTGGGCCACAGTTCTAGCTATGTGTCTGCCTCTGTCAGTAATTCAGGCTGCTCAGGAGAAAAAACAAGACTCATAGGCAAAACAGATTTCACGTAGAGGGTAACAGTGCCCCAATTTTATTTTAATTAAAGCAGTATGTGAGAGTTACTGTTTCTTCCTTACAATCATTAGCAGTTAGCAGTTATAACATTTTCCAAATACTTGCCTGTGCTTGGTTCTGTGCTAAGAAAGCCCTCTGTGTGTCTGCGTCCTCACTCCCTCTCTATAATACGGTTTGAAGCAGGACTAAACTTAACATATAGATTTTTATCAAGTCCCTTCCTTGTTAAGAAGCCTTCACTGAGGGCGCCTGGGTGGCTCAGTTTGTTAAGCGACTGCCTTCGGCTCAGGTCATGATCCTGGAGTCCCGCATTGGGCTCCCTGCTCAGCGGGGAGTCTGCTTCTCCCTCTGACCCTCTTCTCTCTCTCTCTCTCTCTCAAATAAATAAATAAAATCTTTAAAAAAAAAAAAAAAAAAGAAGCCTTCACTGACTGCCTCTAGCCTCTGAATACTGTCTAGTTGCCCTACAAGTGCTCTTCTACCCCCAGCCTGCACTGGTCTTCTCACCTTGCAGGATCTCAAGGGATCACACCCAAATTTCTGCCTGTTGGAACCCAGTCCTTACTTTGAGGCACAGATTCAATGCTCCCTCTTTAGGGGAATCCTGTCATTGAAACTTTGGAGATCATCTGATCTTTTAGTTTTCAAGGAACATCTATTTGTATCAAGTGGAATCTTATTTGGAATCCCTAAAAAAGAAGCAGGTAATGGCAGGCTTACTTAGTCAATAAGGGTTAAGGGGCCTGAACCCAGGGATGTGACCTTTGCAGCCCTTACTCCTGAAGGGACTCCAGGTGATGGTTAGGTTCCATAGGATGGATAGGAAGTGCGAAGGGAGCTGCACAGAGGAGGGTGCGGAGTTCTGATGAGAAGGGTGGAAGGAGGAGACGAAGGACAAAGGGGTGTAAAGCCCAGGTCTCTTGGTCTCTGGTCTGCTTCGGTGATTCCTGTCAGGAGTGTTGCCTTCCAAGCATTCTGTCCCACAGAAGAGTTCTTGAGCGCCTCTCATTGACTCTGACAGATTGCAAAACAATTGAAGTGGAAGAATGTATTTTATGTTTGCAGGACCCCTCCCCCACACGGATACAGTTGACACTTAGCACAGCGTACTCTTCATAATTGGCAGCTACTCAATCATTCATCAAATATTTATTGAGGCTTGCAAAATAGTCTTTAGAACCTTTGTTTTTGCACTGGAGCTACACAAGTAGAGTCCCCTCACCATGGGTGGTTTTGTAGGACAAAAACAATTTCAGTGTCCTAGGAGATCACCCAGAGAAACAATGCTTTGTTAGTCTGGGCACAAGGAATGCTTTTCGACAGCATTTACGCACAACGGCTCTTCAAAGAAAAGAATTTGCTGTTGTCCTATTTGCATTGTAGTCAGGCAGTGCAGAGTGAGTCGCTACCTGAACTCTTTATTGCTGTTTTTGTCCTACATCAAGTAGAAATTAACCTTCCCTTCCCTTGGCCTCTCTTTACTTCAGAAATCCCGGTTAGTTACAATGAACCTGACCTAAATGCGCGAACTCTCCATCGGGACAGAGTACGCCCAGAGCTCTGGAAGCTAGAGGACAAGGCAGATGAGACTGATTCACGTTTTCCTCTGTGCCCCACCAGATTCAAAGCATCTTTCTTCACTTGCTGAATTGCTAAACCTGCCTCCCATTTCCACTTGTTAGACAGCAGGGAAGTCCTTTCCAGAGCACTTGAATTTTATTCCCTTAACAGCAAAACAATTTGGAAATTGGTGTGTATTTGGAAAAGATTTCCTGTATTCTGAGATAAATCTTACACCAGAGGACAACTCTGGTTTATGCTTGGAAGGTACGAATCCGGTGGTGCCAGTGGATCACCCTGGCTCGGAGCCTTTAGCCACTTGCGTCTTTCTGAGGATAAACTCCTTCTGTTCGAGAAGAATGAGAAGACGTTATAGGTTAATGTATAGAGGTTGGAATAGTTGAATCCTGTGGAGTTCATTTAATTCAGGCACTGAAATATTTTCCCATCTGCACCTTTGTTTTCGTAGGAATTACCTGAAAGATGGGAAACTACGAAAAAGATTGCAGGAACTGTCAGACATGCTGTCTCACCTCTCCAAAACGCAGAAGTCACCCTCATAAGGAAAAAGTGTATTTTATTTGATGTAAGCGAGCTGCTAAGTTTTGTGGGTGTTATGTTCATTTTCTTTGCTTTAGAGAAAGGATTTTTACAAGGGTAAGTGAAGCTATTGTTTGAGATTCACCTTTAGTTTTTTTCTGCCCTCATCAGCGGAAGCAGGCCGAGTTCAGAGAGAGATTCAGACTCTATGCTCCTCTTGGTTTTAATGCAGAAAATCCGTACACAGTGCTTGATAAGGTAACGCTGAAGTCAATTGTTTTTTTGCTACAATAGCCCTTGTAGAAAGTCAAATTAGACACTGATGTACTGAGATATTTTGCCTTAGTTTGGCAGTTAGTGCAGTTGAGAATTAACTATTACAAACCGGGTTATGAACCGTTCACCCCAATAGTGTTTTAAATCATGTCTCCCAAAACCACCGTCATTATCAAAGCGATTATGCTAGTGAAAGTAACAACTACTATTTTTTAAGCACTTACTATGTAAATGTGTCAAAAGCTTTAAGCATATTGCTTATGTTATTTGTTCTGGTTCTTATAATATCCCTACAATATAGCTTCTCTTCTTTTCAGATAGAGAAGCCATCATGTGTAATTGAGTAACGTTGGGGATTACATAGTGACAGATTAGTAGTAAAATTCTAGCTGTCCAAATTTTTTTAATCAGGAATTTTACCCACTATTATTGTTTGCCCTGTGATACTTGGCTAGCGACTTTTAACCATGGTAAAGAGAGTCCATAACTTACACTTAACTTGGGATACAGATATTAATGGAATCATACAGTCCTAGTTTCTAGTGAACTGCTTTATTGTAGTTGACTATAAGAATGAACATAATGGGCCGATAACCCAAAGTGGTGAGTGGCTCACATGAGGCTTGAAAAAGATGTTTTAAAAGTTTATTAGAAAATTAACACTTTGATTTCTTGAGGAATTCTTAACCTAGCAGCCAAAATGAGCAGTGATGGTGAAGTTTAGATTCAGGAGCAGTGAATCTTCCTGAGATCTTCATGGAGGCTGCCATCCTCTTTTTACTCCATACTAGAGACAGGCTTGAGTCCTTAGACTGGTAGAAAACTTAGAGTGGACACAGCCTCTACCTCTCTGTCCAAATTCTGGGTTGAATTTAGTTTTAACTGCTTTACACCCTTTCAGAAAGCACCATTCTGTAGCAGAATATCTTCTCTTGCACTTGGCTGCAGAAAACCGGTTAATGTATTCATTGTGGATTAGAATATGCTAATAGAGTCGTGGGGTTTTCAAAGATTCTATCTAAATTGCAGGTGGTCTGAACAGATTGTGGAAGGGGAGACATTTTTACTTGACTAACCAATGTGCTGTATATAAACATTTAGTACAGTTATTTATTGAATGCTACCATTTGTGTGCTGTAATATAACAGCACGGAGTTAAATATTTAAAAGTCAGAGATGTTTATCTTTGTACCTACAGAATGTGTTGAGGGATGTTTTGAATACAGTGGGGCTGGGTTACCTATATTTTGAAGTCATTTGTGTGTGTGTGTGTGTGTGTGTGTGTGTGTGTGTGTGTGTGTGTGTAGGTGCATGCACATCTAATACCTCAGTGGATTCATCCAGAGGCACATATATGCTTGTTCTGGGTGGGTATGGTAGACCTTGGTACTCAAGGCATCTCATTCCACAAGGCAGAAACCTTTGACCCTCCAGAATCAAAGGAAGTGGTATGGTATATCATACTGTATATTGTATTCTAATGGATTCGTCAGTAAACTTACATTATGAGCTTTTGTTTCTTCATAGGCAAAGACGCAGAAAACACTTGAGTTAACATAACTCGGTTATATATTTAGGAATGATTTAGTATCAATAATAGGAAAAATGGCGACTAGAAGGGCTGTTGACTTTGGGGAGCACGGTACTGTAGACAATTTGAAAAATCCTTTGGAAAAACAGATGCCGAAACATGTTCACAGATGTGCAACTTGAAATGAATTGCTGCGCTCCCCGGATAAGAAGAGGAATCTCCTAAAGGGCAGGGGGGAAAAATGGAGGCGCTGAATCTAGGGTGAAAAGCCAGAGGCAAACATAGAAGCCTGTGCTCCTTGTGGGGGCAAATGGAACGTTGCTACCAGGGGACATGGAGATGCTTGGGAGCATGAGTACTGGTTATCCGGGGAGCCCAAATGACCATCAGAAGCAGAAAACATTAATTGCAGTATTCATACAAGGTAATAAATGTATTCATGCAAGGCAGTGCTTACACAATAGTAGGAATCAATGAATTTCGCACAGCCTCATGAATATATATAAGTAAGCCTCCAAAATAAATAGGAATTAAAATGTCTTAATATAGAGGATAAAATTACATAAGCTTCAGGAACAAACTTTAACATTTTAGCATTTAGCAGTGAGTGCATACATAGGTAGTAAAAAAAAAATCGGGAATATTAAATAAAAATTAGGTGGTTAATTCTGTAGTGGGAAGGAGGGGAATAAAGCTGAGAAGTCCATTAAAAGTTACTGATAACATAGTCCTAAGCTGGATGGTGTGCACACACACCTCCTTTTGATGTGTATGGAATTTTTCATAATAGAAAATGGGTAAAACTAAGAGAACTGTGGTTCTCATTTATAAAGGTATAACTTATAAAACTGAAACCCATAACTTGTGTAATGAAAGATCAAAGCGCTGATGCTCTTCTTGACATAGTAGGAAGTCAGTAAAGTTGAAAACTGATGAAGCAAAAAGGACTAAGTATGAGTATTTAAATAAAAAAAACAGAAGAATTAAAGTAATAGTTATTGAGAGGAGGGTGGGAGAAAATATAAGGTGGAAAAACGAAGTCAAGTCCCTTTTTTTTTTTTTTTTTTGCAAAGCCGGTAACCCAGTGTAATGTCTCAACTTGATAAATGAAGAAGGAGCGGCCTGCGCACAGAATCAAGTTAGAGAAATAGCACCCAGGAGAACAGGAGAGAGAACCAGCTGCTTCTGCACGACAGGCTCCTCCATCCTCTAACTTTTACCATGTGAACGCGCTACTATGTTCATAAAAACTAAAAGTTGGCTTATCAAGAAAGTAAAAAAATAACTCCGCTTACATTTGGCATAACACAGACTAGCCTACATAGATGGGATGGTAGACCAGTTGTAGGAAAGACCATCGTACAGTGAAATTTCTCCTACTGTGCTGTCTTTAGCTCCAGGGTTTTATTTCATGAATTCTCTAAAGTACATTTTGTACTACTGATAATCTCTGGGATATGTTTTTAAATCCAAAACTTTTTTTTTTTTTTTTTAAAGAAGTGGTTGCTGCTGCAGGGGAAGCTCTAGAGCCTCACCTTTGGCTTCCCTAGCCGAGTCCCCAGCTGTACAATGAAAATTGGGAAGATGGTTTTCATAGAGCAAATTTTGCTGAAGTATGGGTGGGGGCAGTATTGGTGACATGATTGTATTGATGACTAGTCTCCTCTCACTTGCTGAGTAACCATGAGTTTGCTCATCTGAACCCTACAGTTCACCAGTAATTACACTGCCGCCTTCTTTTAATTTTCATTTTAAGGTAGAGGTTGCAAAGGTTGACCTTTACAGAGGTTCGCAGAACCGTGTAGGTTCTCTTTCTTTGGCAGTTCATTGGATGTGAAGGGTGTTGGGGTGCATGTGTGTGTGCGTTTTCTCCTTAGGCAAATCAAGAGCTTGAGGCATTGGAAGAAGAAATGTTACAGATGCAAGAAGCTACCCACCTTTTTGAAGTGGCTCTTCCCGAGTATAAGCAGATGAAGCGGTGTCGCAAAGAAATAAAATTGCTCAAGGGCCTCTGGGATGTCATTACTTACGTTACAGTAAGACACTGCCTTTTTTTTTCTTTTTAGTAGTTCTTTTGTATAAATAGGCAATTTTTAGTGTCTATATCATTCCGTGGGGGTTTTATAATGTCTTGAAATCTGTGGGCAGTATATTCCCCTCCCCGCCAAATTAGAATTTGTCTATCTCTGTGAGAAGATTCTTTTCTGAATTATCAGTTGTTTTCCTTTTGGATCTGAATGAAACTGTATAATGAGTTGGCTGCTTCAGATTCTTTTCAGGGATTATGTAGGATATAAATGAAAATAATACTTAAGTATATTCTACATGTGTTGGTGACCTGTGAATGCAAATTCATGTATATATTTCTACCTACCTGTATGTGCATGTATAAGAGACCTGACTGAAGTTAATTTGCATGTTGTTAATTAAGTCCCAAACTTAAATATAAAAATAAGTTCTGGGGAACTAGGTATATTGCAACACGTATTCTTCATAATTTGCTTTGAAGTTAGTTGAAAGCCATATAGAGTGTTAAGGAACATAGAATATGGTCAGAAAGTTAATGAGCATTTTGTTGATAATGGGTGAAGACTCTCTTATGGAAGCTCATTTTATATTACATGCAGAACTTTGAAACCTGGTATTTAATGGTAATACACTTATCAATTCAGAGTACTCAGGATTAAGTGATAATGATAGTATGTAAATGGAATTTGTCACTGCTACTAGAAATTAATATATCATAATGTTTTCACCTTAAGTTTGACATGTCCTGACAACTTTTTTGTTTTGCTGATAGGGAAGTTTTGACTAGTGCGGTTAATATTTAAATAATTGACTTTTCACTGGATGATGGAATCACTGTGTATCATCAGTTTATATATTTTGCTGTGGAGACTTGCTTTCACCAAATGTTGTTGACACTTTTATCTGCTTGTGCGTTTTCAGAGAAGCATTGATAATTGGACTAAAACCCAGTGGAGACAGATTAATGTGGAACAGATGGATGTAGAACTCAGAAGGTTTGCCAAGGCAAGTTCCATAACTGTCGATTACAACCATTTCTCTTTCTCAGCCCCACCTCCTTCCATCTTGCCTAACCGAGTATCTGGTATGTTGGGCTGCATGTCCTTGTTTACTTCAAACAGGATGATAGTAGACAGTACTTTTTTTTTTTTTTTTTTTTTAAACCCTGAGCCAGTTGCATTTCTAATCAAGCCTGCCTTTTTTGTGAATGAGTGGATGAAAACATGTTAGGGCAAATGGATTGATGAGCAGCAGCTATAATCTTGAACTTCCTTTGGCTATCTAGAATGGAGGATGTTAAGATTAAAAGTACCAGGGCTGAGAGGTTAGGCTTATGAAAGCTTTTGAATTCTTTCCTTGGCAAACATTATTTTGTATTGCAAGATACATTTTGAATCTGGGATTTGGGGCAACTAATTGAAGTATGCCGCTTGGGAATATATATGGAATACTGTGATCTTTGTTCTTCCTCTTGACTATTCTGATATCCCATGGGGGCTCAATATATACAGAATGGAGCTGATTTGAATGTAGTGCTTTGGTACCTAGTCATAGGCCCTTTAACCTCTTCGGATAAAGCCAAAATGCACAGACGTAAAATGCAGCTAAAAGGTGGCAGGGCCTTTGGCTTTTTTTCTCAGAACGTGTTTGCCTCAACTCATGAGGTTTCCTCATGGGACCCCCAGTGAGAGCCTGTGAATAAGAAACCAGTGTATCCACGTGGCTTATACACAAGAGAACTTGTGATAGACAGATGAGTGGATCCTTTTCTATTTCTCTGGTTTTAGCCCTTAACCAAGGGGCTTAAATGCTTCTTTTCTTTCATAATCCAGGGAAAGGTAGATTTATTCTTTCATGGAACACAAATTAGGAAATGTACTAATATATCTGGGGATCTATTTTTTGTTTGTTTTTACTTTAGGAAATCTGGTCACTAGACAAGGAAGTCCATGTATGGGATGCTTATGCAGGCCTGGAAAGCACGGTGAAGGACATGGCAGCCTCCCTGAGAGCAGTCATGGAGTTACAGAGCCCTGCTCTCAGAGACAGGCATTGGCACCAGCTGATGAAGGCCACTGGGGTCAGTTTCCTGAGTCTCGTTAATTGAATATTTTTGTGACTGTGGAGAGTTATTCCTTGGTTTACATTATTCATCTGGGATGAAGTGGATTTGTGAAAAGACTTCAAGTCAAATGGGGGAAGTCAAGCTCCTCAAGATAGAACCCGCAGACTGATCATGCAAAGATCCTCCTTCAGTCCCTGCTGTGGACTAAATGTTGTTACCCCACCCCACCCCACCCCACCCCAATTCATACATTGAAGCCTAAATCTCTAATGTGATGGCATTTGGAGGTGGGGCTTTTGGGAGATAATTCGGTCAGGAGGGTAGAGCTCTCATGAATGGGATTAGTGCCATTAGAACCAGATGAAAAGAGCAGAAATTTCTAGCCTCTGCCATGTGAGGGTACAGCAAGAAGACAGACATCTGTAAACCAAGACAGCCTTCACCAGGCGCCCGCCCATGCTGGCACCCTGGTCGGACTTCCAGCCTCTACAACAGTGAGCAAGTAAATAAATGTTCATTGTTTAACCCACCCCGTCTACGGCATTCTCTTATAGCAGTTTGAACTAAGACGCCCTCCTTTTTTCTTTTACTATGTAACCTCAAACAAGACACTTAACGTCCCTATTTTGAGTTTTGTTTTTTATTAATAAAATGAGTGGATGCTGTGTGCTCTCCTACAGCAGAGGAATCTTGTGAGGATCAAGTGAGAGGATGTGAGGGCCTTGTATAGAGCAGAGCGTGGCCACACAGAACCGTAGTCACAGGCTGGGGAGAGCCAGAGAGGGTGCAGCTACGAAGAAGCAGGGACTGGGTATTAGCAGCCGCAGGAAAGGAAGGGGCTTTCCTGTAACCGCGGGGCAGGGTCGGCTGGCTCTTCAGGGGTGAGGGGTGCAGTTGAGTTTGAGCACCTAGGAAGAGTCGAGAGCTTCTTAGCAAATACTGGGGTTGTGTGTGTGTGTGTGTGTGTGTGTGGGAGGGTGGCAGTCAACAAGATGGTGAGGAAATAAATGTGAATTATTTTGTCACATCATAAATATGAATAATGACACTAGGAGTAAGAATATTTTTTTGCCAAGGAACTCAGATTAAATTAGCGAGAAAACTAAGTTAAATCACGGAAGCAACTGGGAATTATGTCCAGTGAATAGAGTACTTGAGGAAGAAAAGACAAATGAGCTACTCGCTGATTCCTGGGATGTCAACCAAATTAAAATAAATGAACACTGTGATTCTCTTTAAAAATGGGTTTTGTGGGCAAAGAGCTAAGAAATGAACTGACAAGGGAAGGATATGAAACAAAAGAAAGTAGCAGAGTGTGAATGTGGGCCTGAACCTTGGCCCTAGCTTCTGGTGGGTGATGCCTCAGTAACTCTGAGTTAAAAAGCAGTGTCTTTAATGGTCCCCACCTTCCAGAACTAGAGGTGTGCTTGGCAGCTAACTTGAATATATTTAGCTGTGATTCATCCTTCTGACCATTAGGCACAAGAACCATTAATACACATGTAATGTAAATTCTGCCCTTTTCTCTTCCTAATTAGGTCAGATTTTCTATCAACGAAGCCACAACTTTGGCAGATTTGTTAGCATTGCGGTTACACCAAGTGGAAGAGGATGTCCGAAGCATTGTGGACCAAGCTGTGAAGGAACTGGGGACGGAAAAGGTGGTGTCTTCGGGCTGTTCTCTGTTACACTGAACTAGTTCTCTGCAGTAGCCCCTAAGACTCGGCAGTTCCCCGTGCCGGGGTTGTGTGCACACACCTGAGGCCCATTTTCTTCTCCACTGCTAGTGTGTGTGTGACTTGGGCTGGAAACTGAATCCTTCTAAGCCACAGTACATGTGTAAAACAGGAGGGTGGGCCCAGTTGGTGGTGATGGCGGGTGGTGGTGGTGATGGGGGGCGGTGGTGTTGGGGGTGGCGGTGATGGCAGGTGGTGGCGGGTGGCGGTGATGGCGGATGGTGGTGCTGGTGGTGGTCGTGGTGATAGCAGAGGACACGTACATGTCATTTATTTTGTTGCAAGCACTGCTCTAAGCACTTTGTATTATTTCATTTGAGTCTGAGGTTGGTAATACTCGTAGCCTTTACAGATGAGGAAACTGAGGTACAGTGTGGTAACTGACTCATCCCGGTTCACATTCAGGCTCTCCGAGCACTACCTGGCTCCTGCTGGCTGATGTGTACATAATCTCTGTTAAAAATAACCTTCACATAACTTTTGAAGTCCCTTTCTGCTCCGGCATTCTGTTTCCATGAAGGATGTAAAACTCAGATCCAACAAAAATTTGATAATAGGGTGATGCTTGTTTTTGGGAGATGGAATTCATTCTCTGAACCTCATCACCATGAATTATTTACAGGAAAAAAATGAGGCCAATAGTATTGGATAGATTTTTTTTTTTTTTGAAAATTAATTTTTTTTTTTAATTTTAGTTGATAGCCTAGATGTTTGTCGTAAATTCAACTTTTGTGCACATAACTTAATATACTGTTTATGTCTAGGCTATTACTGGAATCAGCCAGACCTGGGCATCCATGGAGTTCTCTTACGAAGTTCACTATCGGACAGGCATTCCATTACTAAAATCCGATGAACAACTTTTTGAGACTCTAGAGCACAACCAAGTAAGATGGGTGTTTTGATTACAGATTTTTTTCTTTGAAATGGCAATTTCAGAATTTTTCTAAGTTCCAGTACTCAATATTTATTCATTCATTGGGTATCTCCTTGTCCCAGACTCTGGGCATTTGGGATCAAAAGGAATGAACTTGGACTTGAGCAGGGAGACAGACAGTAGGGTTCCAAGGGGTCTAAGAAGTGACAGAGAGGCTTTGTGTTGGGGAGGGTGAAAGACTCAGGGAGAGCCTTGTGAGATGGGCTGGTAAGTCAGTAAAGAGTGGCAGTCAGAAACAGGTGTTCGGGGCAGTGGGGACAGCAGTGGTTGTCAGGGCCTGGGGAGCTGGGGAAATGTGGAGTTGTTGGTCAAAGGGCACACATTTCCAGGTATAAGATGAGTAAGTCCTGAGGATCTAAAGTATGTCATGGTGACTATAGGTAACAATACTGTATTGTCCACTTGGAAGTTGTTAGGAGAATGGACCTTATTACCACACCCCAAAAAAGGTTATTCCATGAGGAATGGAGGTATTAAGGAACCTTATTGTGGTTACCATTTTACGATATATATATGTATCACGGTATCACATGGTACACTTTATTTTTTAAAAATTTTTTTAAGATCTTATTTATTTGAGAGAGAGAGAGGGATAGAGCACAAGCAGGGGGAGCAGCAGAGAGAGAGGGAGAAGCAGGCTCCCCCCTTAGCGGGGAGCCCGATGCAGGGCTCGATCCCAGGACCCTGGAATCATGACCCGAGCCGAAGGCAGACGCTTAACCGACTGAGCCACCCAGGCGCCCCTCACATGGTACACTTTAAACTTCACGTAACATGTCAATAATAGCTTAAATCAGTTCTGGGGGAGAAGAGTCAAATGTACTAAATAGTTAGAGGTGAAAGAGAGTGAGAAGAAGCCTTTCTACTCTGTGACTTTTTGAGATCTCAACATGAGAGAATGGTGAGAAGTGCTCACCAGACTGCTCGGCATCCATGCTGGGTAGTCATCTGAGAGGGGAGGAAAAATGGAAGCTGAGGGCTTAGGAAGCTACAGAGAAGTTGGTTTTATTTTTGTAGTATTGGGGGAAAATATTTATACCTTGCATTGGTTAATAGGTATGGACCCCAAGGAAAGAATGAGAGAAGATGACGGAATAAAATTTAATTCCTAAAGCTGCACCCTGGAGCACAGTATTTTTTTCTGCCTACAAAGAGATACATGGTCTTCTGGTGGAAGACACAGGAAATGCAGTTTCTTGCATTTATCTTTTTTCTTTTGGAAAACATGCCGATATGACTATTTAATGCCATTAGTTCATTTATTTAGCCAATACTGAATGCCTGTTTCAGGTATTGCATGCTAGATCCTAGGAATCTAGGAATCAACAGAAGAGAGGTATGGTCCCTCCCTCATGGTACTTGCAGTCTTCCAGCTGACTTGTTATTTAAAATTCTTTGTCTTTCTTTTAGGTTCAGTTGCAGAGTCTGCTTCAGAGCAAGTATGTAGAATATTTTATTGAACAAATGTTAAGCTGGCAAAATAAATTAAACATAGCAGACTTGGTCATCTTCACTTGGTTGGAAGTCCAGCGAACTTGGTCTCACCTGGAAAGCATCTTTGTTTGTTCAGAAGACATTCAAATCCAGCTTGTGGAAGATGCTAGAAGATTCGATGGAGTGGATGCTGAATTTAAGGTTCATAGAAGATACTGTTTTCTATCCTAGCAGAGTTTTCCAAACAAGAAAATCTTGTGAAGAACCATGATTTGGGGTGTCGTATTTATAAAAGCACAGTGTTGCATTTTAGGGAGCAGAGCAGGACGCTTGCTCTTGTGAAGTATTCTAGGCTTCGCGGTTGTGTATGGTTTCTGTCACCACTGCTCAGTGCCACCATTGTAGTGTGAAAGAAAACAGACACTAGGTAAACAAACGGGCATGGCTATGCACCAGTAAGACTTTATCGACACTGAAATTTGAGTTTCTTAGAATTTTCATGTGAGACAAAATATCAAGCTGCTTTTG
The DNA here is from genome assembly GCF_003265705.2 of Callorhinus ursinus. Taxonomy (NCBI): domain Eukaryota; kingdom Metazoa; phylum Chordata; class Mammalia; order Carnivora; family Otariidae; genus Callorhinus; species Callorhinus ursinus. The sequence goes on from NW_027397074.1 coordinate 38,072,014, forward strand.
ACTTTTTTCCACCAGTTAAAAATGTAAGAACCATTTTTAGCTTCTGGCCATACAAAAAGCAACAGCAAGCCTGATATTTCCCTTAAGCCCTGCAGTAAGGTGTGATAACATTAATCTTCGTGAAGTAAATACTGCGGAGGGGATACCAGTAATAATACTATTAGTTACTTGTTTGTTGATTTTATAAGAACCAAAGAAAACACACAGAAATGTACATATGATAATGATGAATGATTTGAAAGACTTTCAGCAAAGAATACTGGCTATAGTTTTTCATATAGAATTGAAGAATAACTTTATTATTAAAGAAGAACATCGGGAGGAATACTATTTTAACTTTTAAGGAAGAAAGAATAGACTGTTCAGTATTCATCTCATTTTCATATGTGAATGTCCTCTTTAAGATTCTGTGTTCTCTGTCTCTCCATTCTTTTTGTTTGTTTGGACCCAGAATGGTGGTAATGCCCATCCAATTTATTTTGATAAAAACTGTGTGATTATACTTTGTTTTTGATCTTCTTTTAAACTTCTAAGTTTAAAAGCAAAAGTGAATAGGCATGGTGTTAGAAGACTCTTTAACCTTACTTGCTTAGAGTTTGTTCCTCATTTTTAAATGCCCCAAATGGATGAAATATTTAGAAAAGTAATTTCTAGTATCAGTGGATCTATCTTACACTTTCATACAGGAGTTAATGTTGAAGACCGCTAAAATAAAGAATGTTCTAGAAGCAACATGCAGACCTAATCTCTATGAAAAACTTAAAGATTTACAGTACAGGTAAGAATAAAACTATGAACTGATCAATTTGTAATAATTTTATGAAATTGTTTTCACGTATCTTATGGTATCTAACATCGTCTTATTGTAGATAGACCTGTATCAAATTACTTCACAGTTTTGCTTAGAGTTGTCTAATTGCCTTGGACATATAGATGGTGTGTATATAGAGTATTGATAAGTTTGATCACTTACTAAGCATCTACTCTATTCCAAGAACTTGGATTGCACTTAGTAATTTCATATCATTTATTTTGTATATAGTTTATAGTAGAAATTACTCTTAGGAAGCCAGTTAGTACTTAGGAAATCCTTAGGGGCCTTTTGTAATTTCACATAGAATTCTACACAGCTAATGGTGGTTAGGATATTCTGGCTTTTGATTAAAAAGGGGCAGATAGCTACTGGATGAAGAGGTTTGTGCAGAATTTTGATTACTTTTTATTGCAAGGTAGAAAAGAGCTTTAGATAAAAGAATATTACATAAGCAAAATCATTTCATAATCTGTAAATTTTCTAGAGATAAAGTTAGCCATTATTTTAAAAGAGTGGATTTCCACAAAAGTTAACTATTTCTTCTTTTTTAAAGAAGTTTAAGTAATCTGTATACCCAGGGCAGGTCTTGAACCCATGACCCTAAGATCAAGATTCACATGCTCTTCTGACTGAGCCGGCCTGGCGCCCCAGAAGTTAATTATTTCTTAGTGATCTTGGGGACTTGGGAGTTCTGCCTCTGGGTCATCTCTGCTAAGAAGGATAAAGCAGAAATGATTCTGACTCCTAGGACTCCTCTGAATACCAGAGGGAGCTGAAGCCATGTGTGTTCTGTAGGCATTCAGTGGGTAAAGGAAGACCTTGAACCAAATACATCTTAACGAATGCATTTTGTGCTCAGGATGAGTGATGCTGAACCTAGTTGCTGAGTAAGAACGTCATTAAGAAAAGTGAGGAGTGGGGCACCCGGGTGGCTCAGTCAGTTAAGCATCCGGCTCTTGATTTCACCTCAGGTTGTGGTCTCAAGGTTGTGAGATCAAGTCCCACATGAGACTTTGTGCTCTGCCGAGAGTGTTTGAGATCCTTTCCCTCTCCCTCTGCCCCTTCTGTGCTCGCTCGTTTTCTGTCTCTCTCGCAACATAAATATAAAAAAAAAAAAAAAAAAAAAGTGAGGAGTGACATCAACCTAAGTCTGATCTGTACTTAGCCTCAGCCCATGGTATGTGTGTACCTGTCTCCTACTTGGCATGACTTGTAGATCAGTCACAAGCAAGATGATGGTGTCAAGGAGGAGTCAGGCTACGTGTGAGACAGTAAAGCTTATTGTGAGTGGACAGATGACAGGAGCTGGGTTTACTTTTGTTGGTGTTGTAATAACTGAATGGGCAAGACAGGCTTAAAAAGAGTTTTCATTCCCATAGGCTCTCTCTTTGTGAAAAAGCTCTCGCTGACTACCTGGAGACCAAGCGTGTGGCTTTCCCGCGGTTCTATTTCATCTCTTCTGCAGACTTACTTGACGTTCTCTCAAAGGGAGCTCAGCCTAAGCAGGTAATGGATATTTTTTGAAAGTCTCATATTCTACTACGTTTGCTAAGGAATGTCATTCTCAGGTGCCATCTACCTTGTCACGTGTGTCAGGAACTGGAAAATCGGCAATAAAGATTTGTAATGCAACAACAGAAGGATGTCAGAGCTGGTGCTAAAGGAACCCAAATCCATGGGGCACCTGGGTGGCTCAGTCGGTTAAGCATCTGACTCTTGATATCAGCTCAGGTCTTGATCTCAGGGTCGTGAGATCAAACCCCCCACCGGGCTCCACATTGGGCGTGGAGCATACTTTAAAAAAACAAACAAACAAAACTAGGTCCTCAAGTGAAAGTGTGCAAGGTTTAGTGACCTGCAAGAAGTTAGTCATCGTTTCTCTCCCCTTCATTTCTCTTTGAACCTAAATTTGGTGGGATTGCTGTCGACAATACGTGTGCAGTCTGCTATTAATGACAGACTTATTAGTCGGACTTGGGCAACATTTCTGGGGTCAGCCCTCAGTTATGGTTATTTATATCCATGCTACTTTCCAGATGGCTTTGTAAATAAAATCCCTCTGATTACATTGACTAGCAATCCGGTATATCCATCTCTCATTTGCATATGACACAATTGGATGTTTGGAGTGTTGGGTTGTTTTTTTTTTGTTTGTTTTTTTACTTAGTCTCAGAGAGCAGACATAAGCACACGTAAACTTCAGTAGCCTCCTGGGAACATTCTCATGACCAGAAGCTGGGCCCTCGCGCATGATTGTGAGGTAGAAGGTATCATATTCCATTACAGGTATACATTCCCGAGGACCTTGAAATCCAAAATACTTAAAATTCTGAATTCTCAGTACGTAAATTAGAAGAGATGCATAAATCTATACCTAGGATAATTGTTTTTCTTTTAATTACATTCTTTAAACATGATAAATATTTGTATGACCTGTTTATTGAACAGCGTTAATTACAGAGAGGACAGACATGAAGTTGTATTTTCTATGACTACTAATTGCAAATGTGCCCTGCTGAATCTCCGTGAACTGAGTAGCAGACCCCTTAATAACACTCTGGGTAGGCATCTTACATCCCGGTCTCTTTTTCTTACTTTAAAAAAAAAAAAAAAAGCAGCTCAGCAAGGTCTCGTTACAAACCCAGTCTTACCCCTGTGTTGAGGCCAGGCTTTCACATAATAAATTTGGAATTGGCAGGGAGACACTGATAATTTTATTCCATATGCCCTTCCCACCCATTTGTCATGGAGAGGAGGTGGGACCACCATCTGTCAGTCGTTGGCATTTCTTACTACTTGTTCTTGATTCTTTGACCAGCACTGACTGACTGTTCTCTGTCCTCAACAGCAAGCATCAGCGTGTTGACTCTGGTGGGAAATGGGGACAGAGGGGAACCTCCTATGGGGTATATACTGCAGAGTCAGCTCTGTCTTGGCGCTTCCAGTTCTTGCTCTGGGCAGTGAAATCAGCCATTGGCGGTTACATCTTCTTTTTCCTTTTCCTCGTCAGCAGATGGCCAGCAAGGGTCATGTCAAAGATGGACTTCCTACGGGCACCTGTAGCTTCTTTGAGTGATTGTCCCACACCTCTCTCACTTGATGACTTAAGGGTTGGGTTTGGGTGAAACAGTCCTTCACCTGCCCCATAAGGAGTGAGGAAAAGCCACAGCACCCATCGTGGGCCGAAAGCTTGCAGGCGTGAGATGGCCACCTCTAATCCCCTCTGCCTTGCAGAACTGGCTATAGAAAGGGGGGATGGCAGTAGAAGATGGTAAGGGGTCGAGCTGTGTCTCACAGGCCCTGGAGGGACCAAGTGGTCCTGACCCATTTGCTGTCCTCAGAACATGTGCATACCCAGTGCATCTTGGTCCTACTGGAAGCCCTAGGCTGCTGCTGAGGGGACAGCTCACTACCGCACTTGTCACTTTACCTCCTTTCAAAGAATCAAGCAGTGCTTCACACCGTAGCCAGACGACATGCTGGCTTGCCAGTACATGCATCCTCGATGCCAACTTTTTTTTTTTTTCCATTATCCTTTCTAAGTCATAGGATGAGTTGTTTGTTTATATATATATAAACTTCAAAGGTGTACCTTTTAGGTCATTCTTTGTATGTTTGCAGTACCCCGTCCATATTGGAGTGTTCTCTAACATCCCTGGGACGCTCCGTGGAAGCCCTCTCGCCCTTCCTTCCGGGCTTTGTAATCAGAAGTTCGACATCTCCGCTTCGGGTACATTGCTCAGTCCTAGGACAACTACCGCCCCCTTAGTGAATGACTAGGTAGTCTAAGACATTAAAAAGATTTTAAATTAAAATGAAGCCGAATATTAAGATCACAGCACAGAGGTCTCCAGAACTGCTCACAGCCTTGCTGATGAACGCCCCCGGCAGTGTTGTCTACCCCGTGCTAAGCAAAGGAGGTGGGTGCTGCTGCTTACTAGCAGGAGGCTCAGCGATGGTCCTGGTGGGTGCAATTAGTTAAGTGTCCAACTCTTGGTTTTGGCTCAGATCAAAGCCCTGCATCTGGCTCCACACTCAGCACAGAGTCTGCTTGGGACTCCCTCCATCTCCCTCTGCCTGCCCCCGACCCACACCCGCCAAATAAATCTTAAAAAAAAAAAAAAAAAAAAGTGTCCAGCCATGTGGCTACAGTGTACACACGGTTTATAGATGTCCTGACCTGTCAGCTTTTGAAAGGATTAGATTTTTTTACTCTGTGATTTTCCCCTCAATTCTCAGCATTTCTTAAATTTAAATTTAATTAATATATAGTGTATTATTAGTTTCAGAGGTAGAGTTCAGTGATTCATCAGTCTTGTGTGACACCCAGTGCTCATTACATGACACGCTCTCCTTAATGTCCATCACCCAGTTTCCCAATTCCCCACCCGCTCCCCTCCAGCAACCCTCAGTTTGTTTCCTATGATTAAGAGTCTCTTATGGTTTGTCTCCCTCTCTGATTTCATCTTGTTTCATTTTTTTCCTCCCTTCCCCTATGATCCTCTGTTTGGTTTCTTAAATTCCACATATCGGTGAGATCATATGATACTTGTCTTTCTCTGACTTATTTTGCTTAGTATAATACCCTCTCGTTCCAGTCACATCATTGCAAATGGCAAGATTTCATTTTTTTTGGATGGTTAAATTATATTCCGTTGTATATATAAACCACATCTTCTTTATCCATTCATCTGTCAATGGACATCTGGGCTCTTCCCATAGTTTGTCTATTGTGGACATTGCTGCTGTGAACACTGGGGTGCAGGTGCCTCTTCTTTTCACTACACCTGTATCTTTGGAGTAAATACCCAGTAGTGCAATTACTGGGTCATAGGGTAGCTCTATTTCCCACCTTTTGAGGACCCTCCCTACTGTTTTCCAGAATGGCTGCACCAGCTTGCATTCCCACCAACAGTGTAGGAGGGCTCCCCTTTCTCCACATCCTTGCCAACATCTGTCATTTCCTGACTTGTTCATTGTAGCCATTCTGACCAGGGTGAGGTGGTATCTTATTGTGGTTTTGGTTTGTGTTTCCCTGATGCCAGTGACGTTGAACATTTTGAAAGGATTAGATTTTTTATATTTTTGAAATTGATATTTTAAATTGTGCTCAAAAAGTGATTTCACTGAGGTGTTAAACTTCTAACAATTCAAATTCACATAAAATGGTATCCCACTGTTAGTAAAGGTGCATTATTTAAAAAGGTTCCTCTGTGGTGTAGATATCTACTTGGGAGTGACTAAGGTGGGCAGGGAAGCTAGAAGGAGCTAAGGGCAGTCTGAGTCGCCTAGAGCCACAGTCCACTTCTTTCCCTGATGTGGTTCTGCCAAGTGAAGATGCCTTCAGGATTCTTGGTCACTTACTAGGGAATAGTTAATGGTTTTGGCAATTAAACCAAAGAGCCTGGCCTTGCTACACTCTTACCTTCTTTTCAATGTCAGAATCCGATTTGGACTACCAGACACAGCTTTTCTGCCTTTGCCTTCTGTCCTTAGATTCCTGAATGTGCTTCCTGCAGTGTGACCAAAATGACATGGCCACTGCAGCCTGTGCAATAACAATGCACTTTGGCCAGAAAAGAAACCCTTTGTGGGGAGATAACTCATGTTGACATCTTGTGAATGACTTGAATTCTTCAGCCACCACCCCCCTCCCCCGCACCTGCCACACTCAATTTAAGAGTGTTGACCAAAATGGGAGTTTCTGCAGTTAATTATAGAATTTGATCAGCCCAAACTCCTCAGCCGGGGAGGTGTGATGTCCCTACAACCTCCATCCCATAAGCAGAAATTCCCTAGTGAGTTGGAATGCCAGAGGGATGAAATCAGTGTGTCTAGAGTGCCTTCGGTGAGGATTAGCTGCTGGGAACTTGGTTAAGATCAAGTTTTAAAGATGTTCTCCTTCCAGAATTCACCCTGCTCTCCCAGTGGCATGAAGGCTCTTAAGGAGCCGTGTGGGCCGTGTATGGGCCCTGCCTAACTGCGCAGTAGTTATGTGCAATGGGTTTGAAGTTACACATTCATTATTAACATTCTTTTATCCCCCCCTTTAGAAAAACATCCCTTTGTGTTTTTTTTTTTCAAGGGGCTGGTGTAGTGGTTAAAGGCAGACAGAATAACAGTCCCATTGTTATGCGGTGCCTTCAAATAGCTGACATTTTCATGTAGTCAAGATGTTTTTTTAGCCACTGATTCCTAATAATTTGAAAGATCCTTTTGTCCTAGAAGAGTTTGCACATTTTTTCTTCCCTTGTCCACTGCCTGATGAGTGAAAGCTTCTCCAGATGGAGCTGTACTAAGGAAAGAGAAACTTGCAATGGGATGAGCTGCATTTGTATTGTCTAATGTGGGGTAGCCATGAGCCAACTGTGGCCAGGGAGCACTTGAAATGGGGCAACTGAGGAACTGAAATTTTTATCTTTTATTTTTATTTATTTATTTTTTAGAGAGAGAGCGTGTGAGAACATGGGGGTGGAGGGGCAAAGGAGAGGGGGAGAGAGAGAATCTTAAGCAGGGGCTTGATAGCACAACCCTGAGAGCACGACCTAAGCCCAAATCAAGAGTCGGATGCTTAACCAGCTGAGCCACCCAGGTGCCCCTGAGTAACTGAATTTTAACCTCAAAATTTTTTAATTGATTTATATTTAAATACTGATATTTGATTCAGTTATTGGAAAACAAAAGTGTGTTTGAATCAACTTGAGCATGTAAATCTACTTTTGCAACAGTATATTTTATGAAATTGAAATACAGATCAAGTATATCTGATGAAGAATCCAAATTGAGATATCCTATAAATATATACACCTGACTTGAAAGGTTAACTATGAAGAAAAGAATGTAAAGTGTCTAATATTTTTTTTTGTTATATGTTGAAAGCATCTCAGATATACTAGGTCAAATAAAATACATTCAAATTAATTTTGCCTGTTTCTTTTTACTTGTTTTAATGTGACAACTAGGAATCCACTGTTGTGGAAATCGAGGCCACAGTGCATTCTCTAAAATGAGAAGATCAGGCAGGGGGTGCCTGGCTGGCTCAGTTGGTAGAGCATGTGACTCTGGATTTTGGGGTTGTGAGTTCAAGCCCCACGTTGGGTATAGAGATTACTTAAAAATAAAATCTTTAAAAAAAATGAAACGAGAAGTTCAGAAATATATATACTCAGAAATGGTAAAAGTTTCCATCAAGAGCTGTCCTTCAGCAGTGTCAACCCAAATCTACATAAGAGGAAATCTGCCAACTTGTCTACTAAGAAATCCCCAGATTTGCAGTGATTGCACAGATGGCACTAAACTGAAAGCCTTAATGGACTATAAATATGGGCATTTGGAAAGGTGCTTGTGAGGAGTGGGCTTAGTATTAGGTGACAAAAAGCCCTGCTGGATCTTCGGGGTACATAGGTAAGACCCCACATTTGCACAAGCACAGTGTGTCCCCGTAGAGCGCTAGTGTTTGGTTGTCTCCATCAAGTGAATACGTCTCACGCTGTGAATTTGGGAAATCAGGATGATTTCATAGTGTATCGCCATCTTTCCTCACAGAGATTAGTCTTCCTTCAACAACTACGGTGAAAAAGGCCCAGAATCCGAGTGGTTATTTGAGGGCACGCAGGAGTGAATGAGTTCTACTTGAAACAGTGAAAAATTGTGACTTCTTAGAGGAATTAGAAAGCTGGAGGGCTGTTAGGTACGTAAAGTGGGGGAAGGGGTTGCCCTTGAGTTTGGTCTGGGACTGCGGATGGAATGAGGAAGACGCAGGAGAAGGCGACAAGCACCGAAGATGGTCGCGGTTTCGATCATCTCGCACTGGCCTTCCAGTCAGCAGTGAGGAATAGAAGCTGCTCACCTAAGTGTAGTTTGTCCTGGAAATGGCCACGTGAGAGCAGAGTCACAGGGCGCAGGCAGGGAATATGTCATGTTGGACATGGATGCCTTCCTGTGAAGGCAGCCTCATACTCAAAGGACTGAGGTATTTACATGTTTGACGAGAAAATAGACCATCTCGTTTTAAATAGGTCATAAATTTTATATCGCCTGGGGATTATCCTTGATTATCCTCACAGGAAACTTAGTATATGGTTAACCACAAGTTGTATAACAGTAGATACACTTTCTTTGTTCATTTTGCAAATGTGTTGCCACTGCTAAGATTTTTTTTTTTTAAAGATTTTATTTAGTCATTTGACAGAGACACAGCGAGAGAGGGAACACAAGCAGGGGGAGTGGGAGAGGGAGAAGCAGGTTTCCCGCAGAGCAGGGAGCCCGATGCGGGGCTCGATCCCAGGACCCTGGGATCATGACCTGAGCTGAAGGCAGTCGTTTAACGACTGAGCCCCCCAGGCGCCCTGTCACTGCTGAGATTTTTGTTACCGCTCCTTTATTGGCATTTTCTCCACAACCAAGTTATAATACAATCAGGGGTATTACAATGTGGGATTCAAATAAAATATCACCTTAATGTTAGGAGATCCAAAAATTAAGCGTTACAAATGTGGGATCCTGCTGCCAAGTAGTTTTTGGCCTTGCTGTGGTGTCTAGAGCTCCTGGTCCTGGCAGAAGTTGTTCAGTTTCAGCTTAAAATCAGGGCTCAGGGTTTCTGGACGCAAGAGATCAGCTTTTCACAGAGTACTGTGCATTCTGGGAACCACTAGAGAAGCTGAATAAAATAGTTAACAATCTGTTTAAATGCATCACAGAGTTCTTCAAGAGCATCAAAGGAAAGTCTAGAGCTCAGGGCCTAAGATAGGAGCAAGAAAGAACCATAGATTTACCTGATGTTTGCTATTGATGTTTCCTTGGCGACATATGACTATTTACAAGATAGGACAGAGTCTGAAAAGCTGATCAGAACTTTCATCAGTATCATGGAACTTAAAAAGAGGAGAAAAAGTAAAAAATAAAAACTGGAATCAGGCACCACCAAGGAAGAGGTTATCCAGAGAATCAAACAGTGATAACGGTTCTGGGGTGGATTGGCTGTAAATGTGCAGGGATGGGGGGAAAGGGGCATCTGACACATACTGTATCTAAGAAATCAATTCTAGATGGATATAGTTAGAAATTTGAAAGGTACAACAATGAAATATATAAAATACGAGAAAGAACGATATTTGAGCAAAAATTCCTCAAGTTGGACATGGAAGTATTGAGTACAAGGGAAAGGTTGATGGATTTGACTGTATTAAAGTTGAAAACTTTTCCTTGTCAGAGGTTACTGTTAAGGCACTAACAGTGTAAGCCTCAAAGTGGGGAAAGAGGTTGGCAGTGCCTTAAACAAACAAAAGACTCATATGCAGAATATGCAGCGAACTCCTACATTCAAAGAAGTAAGGACAGATCGATAATTGGGTATAAAAGTGGGCAGAATACATAAGCAGCCTGTTCACAAAAGAAGGTATTGTAATGACCAGTAAACAGGAGAAGTTGCTTGACTCTGTAAGTCATCAGAAAAATGCAGAGTAAACCCACAAAGAAAGATACACTTGTGCTTCTGGCCAAGATGGAGTAAGAGGAGTGGATTTACCCCCTGCTTGAGAGAGCACAACACTTTGACAAAATACATGAAGTGCTGGACCTTTTCAGACACTGGATATCCGACAGCAGAGGATAGCAGTTCATGACGGACTTGGCACAACAGAGGTGAGCTCTGTGATGGTCCCAATTGTTTTCCTTGAGCGAGTTTCCAGGCATGGTACAGGGAGGGGGAACCAGGTAGGATGTGGCGGCCTCCTGGAGTTGAGGGTTCAGAGCTGAGAGTCCAAGGAGAACAAGGTAGCGAGAGTTGGCAGAGCTGAGTGCCAAAGAGGAGAGAACTGTAAAGAGAGAACTGCAGAAACTTCTAGAGGGCCTTCTTAGAGTCTTCAGCAGGAGGAATAATTAGCCCTGGATTACACATTATTCCAGTTCTGCCAAACAAGTCTTAAGAGCAAGATCCAAAAGGATCAAACTGTTTCCAACTAATTAAACTGTATCCCAGAACAAAGCTTAAGAAGATAAGAATAAAAATATATTTAGTTCTAAGGAGGGTAACTTTGTGATGTGTGACATACCATTAAAGATGACAGGGCATGTAAAGAGTCAGGAATATTCAACTCTCAAAAAAAAAAAAGTAATACTGAACTCTCATAATGAGGAAAAATATCAAAACAGATACAAATGTTAGGATTAACAGACCAAAACATCAAAAATTTTAGCTGTATTTGTATGTTCAAAAAACAAAGTGGAGATATGGAAAGATAAACTCCATGTGTGTATATTGGGTATCCTCAAGTGGAGGAAGGGAGACAGAAAAGATACTTGGGGAATAACAGCCAAAAGATTTCTCACTTGATGAAAAGTAGACATCCATAGATTTAAGCTCAGTGAACCAAAGCACAAGCTACAAAGAAACCTCTATCAGATCACTCATATTGGTCATAACCAGTGATAAAGAGACCCAAAGATCATCCATAAAGTCACAGTATGTACAAAGGAGTGAATGTAAGCATGGTGAAAGGCTTCCCAATGCAAATGAGAAAATAGTGGACCAACAGCTCTAAAGAACTGAAAGAAAAAAAAATCCACCTACAATTCTTTATCCTGGGAAATTGTCTCTTAAAAGTAAAGTCAAAATAAAGATGTTTCCAGACATTCAAAAGTTGAAAGATTTCATCACCAGCAGACTGGCAATATGAGAAATGTTAAAGGAAGTGCTTCAGGCAGAAGGAAGATGGTACCAGATGGAAATCTGGATCTACACAAAAAATTGTCAGCATTGAAATGTTAACTGTATGGAATGAGACAAGACAGGCACATCAGCCATCCATCAGAAGGATAAGAAAGAACACAGACCTTGAAATGCTACATGAGCTCAGACCCTGGTTCTGTTGGTTAGTGGCTAGGTTACTACTTTACTTTCCCGAACATCAGTTTCCTTGTATACCAAGCAGGGAAAACAGTAGGTACTATCTCTTTGGTTTCTGAGCAAGAAGGGAAACAAAATATGTAAAGAAATATGAAAAGTACTTATAATAATGCAAAAACGGCCACAAATTCTTCCCCTCCATGCATCCATGCCATTTTATTAGTGTGGTGGTGCAATTTTCATCCAGGCTCGAGCTTGTATCTCTGTTGAGATTGTGATGTGACTTATTTTGGTCCAGCGTATCATTAGCAAGAGGTTTGCTGAGCTCACGCACAGCTAGGGGGTACCCTCTTGCTGCTTTTCAGAAACCTCGGACTACCTCATCGTGAGGGGGCCACAGCTAGCCGGCTGAAGGGAACGCACACGCCCGTGCCCAAGCTACCAGCTGGGTAGCCAGTACCTCCAGAGGCAAAGCCACTGATCACCAGCGGCCCACAGACACCAGGGGACCAGCTGAGGAAACCCAAAGGCTGACCCAGAGTTGGAAGCAAAGAAAGTATTGCCATTTCAAGCCCCTGAACTTTGGGGTAGTTACACTGCAGAAGCAAATTCAAACACTTTAGTTAGGTCTTTACGTATATATGCCTAAATGCTGGAATATATATTCACCAGTCTCGAGGACTTTTATGTGCTACTGATTTTTGAAGTAAAAGATTTTACTTGAAATTTAGAAACAAAACAATATCAAATAGTGGCCCATGGAACTAGTCTTGTCTGGTTTCTTTCCTTTTTTTTTTCCCCCCTAACTGAAGATACCTTGATAAGAGTTGTGGCATTGGTTTGACATCACTGAGTGACGTCACTGAGTGGGAGGACTGGTGAGGATATCGTGAATTGGCCTATTTCCCTCTCTTGTCAGTTTGTGCATTGAGTTTCTCAGGCTTTGATCTGAACACATATCTCACACCATGAGATACCACGATCGAACCCACCAAAAGGCTAAGATTAAAGAGACAATAGTAAATAATGGTAAGAATGTGGAACAGGGACCTGTTCTTCTCTAGCCAGTGGGATCATAAATTGATATGGCCTCTCAAGAAATCTATTTCAGTGTCTCATAAATATGAATTAAGAATACATGATTTTCCAGCATTTTCCTTTCTCAGTGTATGCTCAGAAGAAGTATATACATGTGTGGACCAAAAAATGTAGACAAGAATTTTCATAGCTACGTCATTATTATTTATCATAGGCCCAACTGCAAACAATTCCAAACGTCCCTTAACAGTAGAATGGATAAAAACATTGTGTTATGTTCTCACAATGGAATACCACCTAGCAATGGAAAAAAACTAGTGCTGTACCTAATACCAAAAATAAGCCTCACAGACATAATTTTGAATTACAGAAGGCAGACACAAAAGTACAGATTGTATGAATCTACATTATCTAGAGATAATGTCCATTTTTGAGAGGAGGGTCTAGTGACTGTCATGGGATATTAGGGGTTTTCCTAGTGCAGGTGTATTCTGTTTCTTCTTGGTGTTTATAAGAGTTGTGTTTACTTTGCTAAAATTTAAGATGTACACACATGATTTTTTTTACTTCTCTCAATTTTCAAAAGGTTATTTAAAAATTCAGCATTTGTGTTGTGACTATATTTATATAAATTTATGTATGCATGCTAAAGATGTTAAACAATCAGCACTGGTCTGTATGTCCAGTTATTCATAAATAGAAAGTCAAATTGCAAAATATTATATATTTTATTTTTAGTAAAAATAAACTAAGCACTGCCTGTTACCTAGTATTGGCTATAATGATTTACAAAATTTATAACAAGCTAATTTAGTCTTTTTGGGTTATGTAAGTAATTGCATCTTCATTATTGCAAATTTGAAAAATATGGAAATAAACAGGTAAAAGATCAGAATAATACACTGCTAGAAACTGTTTTTGAGTGATTATAGTTTTTAATGTGTCTGTGTCATAGCATATATACTTAATCAAAATTGGAATGTTCTTTTACAATATGTTTCATGTCTATAAAAGTTTTCATTACATGAATATGCGATAATTTAACCAACTTCTAGAAAGTTTTTGCAGATTTAGATTTTCAGCAATGTTGCATGTCCATTTCCTTGTACTATCCCCAATAAGTAATATTAATTAAAGTAACATTTTGACAGATTGGCTTAAATTTTTGCTCATGTACCAATAACTCATTTTCATCTTACTCCAGAGGACAATATCCACAATAGGCAGGACTGCCTACATTTTGGACATTACTTACATCCATATAAATTTCATCATCATGACTGTTACCATTGTTATGAATAAATGAGTTGACTACCGAGGAATAAATCTTGTGCTCTCCATGCCAGGAGTGATAGTAGGCTTTTATGTTATCCCGTCGAGGCATCTTTCATAGATGGAGCAAATATGAAATTAGATACGGGCAAAAGGCAAGTGGTAAGCTTTGAGAATATAGTAAGAAGCTACAGTAATTTCATTTCTCTTTGCCTTTGTTTTCTAGGTGAGCATAGAGTGGACCAGCTGATGTGATGGCTGTATTGGTTCACATGTTACATTCTAAAATTACACAAATGAGTTAATATTTTTTACTTTATTTACAGGTAGATAAATACATGCTCTTAAATAAGTAGCTCTTCCTGTGCACAGTTCCCACGTGTAGGAATTTCAGTTACCAAGGATTGGGTAAATAGCACCAGTCCCCCCACAATGCGGTCCAAAGTTAAGATACTATAGGATGTTAAATGCGAGTAAGTGCAAAATGCACAGACTTCATTGCTAGTTCTTCACAGAAATCCCTGGGTGAATAACAGAGGTGCATCCTGCCTCATGGACAGTTTAGACAAGTCTGTCCATGACTGGCCATCACACATCTCTTTACACACAGACAGCAAAGCGTGTAGTGTGTTATCTCCTTATTCCCGGTGATGAACCATGTAACATTTTACAGACACACATAACTGAAGGAGGGAATTGGTAATACAATTGGAAGCCTAGCGAAGAAATGAAAATTGATCATGCCAAATGTTTAATTTGAATCAAACATAGATGTAGTTACAGAGAGAATGCTCACTGGGAATGATGGCTCTGTACCATTTTGAAAATTCTAAATTTGCAGCCGGAGGATTTTGGTGAAAATGAACTTACTGATACAAATGAAAACAGTTATTGTGCCAAAATGGGTGAAAATGTCCCACGGGAAATGAGGGAAATACCAGCCCCCCAAAGATAGCTTCACATTAAAGAAACTCTGAAAGAAATTCGATGACATTGAAAACTCAAGGGATAAAATGCTGGCAGCTGATCCAGATTTTGAAAGGAACATGACAGTTCTTGAAGGCATAGAAAAGATGCTCGTTCTGTATCTTAAGTTCTAAGATAAGAAGGCAAATGCTAATCAAACTACTCCTGATAAGTTTTCTATAAAGAAATAAAAATTATCAATATTTTTACTATTTTAAATTATAGTGTACTAAATAAAGTTTTTATTTTATATCCTTGTACTTCTGTAACCAAGAGTGAGAGGGATTTTAACGTTTTAATAAAGATTTTTAGAAGTCCAAGGACAATCATAAGTTTCCCATCGATTATTAAGATTGCATGGTCATTGTTATGATCCCACACTACTGTGTGAAGCAAGGATTGCTTGTGTATCTACTCACTAGTGGGTGGGTGTACCTGATTTGCTATAAACTGTAAACTGAGGGAATAACCTTTCTTTTGTTGCTATGATTGGCCTTTGTTATGGCCTAGGTTATGAGTTTTTGAGATTCTCACTTACTTTAAAGAGCTGATGATCGCTGCTTGGGTTATCATATTCTCCTCCATCCCTGTACATTACCCAGAGGACATTTATACACAGAAAGTATCTCCAATGATCTAACAATTCACTGTTAGAAACCTACGTAATATATAATGATGTTATGACTTGTTTATGATTTAAAGTGTTCAAATCCTTTCTATTTAGTGAGATAAAAACGGGGGCCTCTAAGGCACTCATTTGTCTTTTTAATCACAAAAAGTTATTCTGAACATCAAACTAGTAAAGAATTTTATTTTAGTGTTAAAAACTACAGAGATCTTCATAGAAATAGAACAAATTTGGATGCCTGGGTGGCTCAGATGGTTAAGCGTCTGCCTTTGGCTCAGGTCATGATCCCAGGGTCCTGGGATCGAGCCCTGCATCAGGCTCCCTGCTCAGTGGGAAGTCTGTTTCTCCCTCTCCCACTCCCCCTGCTTTGTTCCCTCTCTCGCTGTGTCTCTCTCTGTCAAATAAATAAAAAATAAAATCTTAAAAAAAAATAGAACAAATTTGAGGACACTGGGGTCCACATTAGTTAAAAAACAAACAAACAAAAAATAAGAAAAAACCCAGCTCTGTTGTCTCAGAAGCTTTAAATGGAAGACAGGGTGTGAACACACCCGGCTTCAAACATGCCAGGGGTAGGTAACATGAGCACGGCAAGCCACAGGGTTTGCATTTCCTGGTCACTGATTGAGAGACTACAAGACTAGAAGTTGTTTTGAAACTGTTTTCTCACCAAAGCAGTAATGTCTGAGAGTGTCTAATACTTGAGGTCTCATTTATCCTGCAGCTTTTCACCTGAACATTATTTAGGCCCATTACATGGTAGAAGCCATTAAACATCTGTGCACTTCCTGGGCACTTCAGTTGTGACGGTGAATTGTTAGATTATTGGAGATACTTTCTGTGTATAAACGTCCTCTGGGTGATGTACAGGGATGGAGGAGAATATGATAACCCAAGCAGTGATCATCAGCTCTTGCAAGTAAGTGAGAGTCTCAAAAACTCATCTATTTTAAACTCAGATTTCTAGCTGTGATTTTCTTTAGTACTAAAACTGCGAATACAGCACAAATGTTAAGGCCAAAAGCTTCAAAGATTAAATCACCCTTAAGGAGTTCCTGACCAATATTGGTGTTGGTCTTGTCATGCAGGAAATTGAGGCAGGTTGGTGAAGTTGCTATTGGGATTGTTTTGAAGTCCAGTTAAACTGTATTTCAAGAAAAACTCATTATAGAGATGGCATCTATATGTTGCTGGTAAATGCTATATAGCTTTAAACCACCTTCTGGTTATCAGCACCTTTCATTTCTCTTGAGGCACACAGTTTACATAACATAGAATTAACCATTTTAAAGTATACAGTTCATTGTATATATGAACCACATCTTTATCCATTCATCTGTTGAAGGACGTCTCAGCTCCTTCCACAGTTTGGCTATTGTGGACACGGCTGCTTTGAACATTGGGGTGCAGGTGCCCCTTTGTTCCACTACATCTGTATCTCTGGGGTAAATCCCAAGTAGTGCAATTGCTGGATCATAGGGTAGCTCTATTTTTAACTTCTTGAGGACCCTCCATACTGTTTTCCAGAGTGGCTGCACCAGCTTGCATTCCCACCAACAGTGTGGGAGGGTTCCCCTTTCTCTGCATCCTTGCCAACACTTGTTTCCTGTCTTGTTAATTTTTGCCATTCTAACTGGCGTGAGGTGGTATCTCATTGTGGTTTTGATTTGTATTTCCCTGATGGTTAGTGATGTTGAAAATTTTTTCATGTATCTGTTGGCCATTTGTATGCCTTCTTTGAGAAGTGTCTGTTCATGTCTTCTGCCCATTTATTGATTAGGTTTGATTGCTCATCTAGGTATTTCAGTATTTGTTGACAGAAAAAAATCATTGAATGCCATTCATTTATGAAGTAATGGAGATGATAATGCTTAAAAAATATACAACTCAGCGGCATTTTGTACACTCATGGTGTTGTGCAAACATCATCTCTATCTAGTTCCAAAATATTTCCATCACCCCAAAATAAAACCCTATGCCCATCAACAGTCACTCAGCATTCCCTCCTCCCTCCAGCCCCTAGCAACCACCAATGCTTTCTGTCTCTAGGGATTTCCCTGTCCTGGACATTTCATCTAAATGGAATCATACAATATATGGTCTTTTGTGACTAGCTTCTTTCATTTAGCATCATGTTTCCCAGGTTCATCCGTGTCCTATGTATGAACACTTCATTCCTTTTTGTGTCTGAACAACATCCCGTTATATGTATGTGCTGCATTGTGTCCAGTCATCCATCATTGGACATTGGGGTTGGTTCCACCCCTTGGCTCTTGGGAATAAGACTGCTGTAAATGCTTGGGTACGAGGATGTGAACGTTTGTGTACAAGCACCTGTTTTAAAATATTTTGAGTATATACCTAGGAGTGGAATTGCTGGGTCTTCATTGTATATTTAACTTTTCGAGGAACACCAAACCGTTTTCCACTCAGCAGTGTTTATTTGTACCATGTGTAAGGAGGAACTTCTTCCCATTCTTGATACTGCCTCGGGTTTACTCTCTGCCACTCAGTCTACCCCAAAAGAGGTAGTGTGGCTCACCTGATTGTTCTCCTTGTGAGTCTGCCTTCAGAATGCATGTCTTCCTCTCCTTTCTTCTGTGCCAGCACCTCTAGATGGAGAGCCCTGTCCTGGTCTGTGCTGACGGGACTCCATGGAAAGGTATGGCTCTTCCAGTGTTCTGTATTCCAGTTAGGCTTTAGTCTCTGAATTGGCCTCTGGCTGAACAAATGTTGATCTGTGTCTTTTAATTTGGTTTGTTTTATTTTTCAAATAGTCTAGTACCTACAGTAGAGTTCAGTATGTTATTGGGGGTTCCTTTGGAGATGCCACAATTTGGAGTATCACAGTTAAGCCAGAAGAATTTGAACTTCATAGATACGTTCTAGATTTGGGGACTTAACATCTAAAAGCCGCTTAGGGTTAGCATTGTCAACTTGACAAAGTCATCTAGTATTTCAGCTTCAATTTCCTTGTCAATAAAAATGGGGGAATCTTATTCACTTTCTTTGTATAATAAATATGCCATAGAGTACACTTAAGTATCAAAGCAAGCGCACACTAACATAACACCCAACACAGCAGTAAGGTTGTATGTAACTTAAATTTCCCTTTCAAATATTTGAACACACTTTTCTTGTAGTAAATGATTTTTTATAGTATAAGAATATATCTGAATTTTAAAAGCTTGACCATAGGGGCGCCTGGGTGGCTCAGTCATTGGGCATCTTGCCTTCGACTCAGGTCATGGTCCCAGGGTCCTGGGATTGAGCCCCGCATCGGGCTCCCTGCTCGGTGGGAGGCCTGCTTCTCCCTCTCCCACTCCCCCTGCTCGTGTTCCCTCTCTTGCTGTGTCTCTGTCAAATAAATAAAATCTTAAAAAAGAAAAACAAAACAAACTTGACCATAAAGTTCCCAGCAGGGTGACAGCTACAGGTATATGGTGCAGACAGGGAAGTTGGTGTCTAATCGCCAAGTAAAAGAGAGGTGACTTTTTATGGTGAGCATTCAACACCTGACACCTGATGATGCGGCCAGAGTGCCTGGCCACTTCTCCGTAAAGGCCTATTTATTTATTTATTTATTTATTTATTTAAAAGATTTTATTTATTTGACAGAGAGACAGAGAGGGAACACAAGCAGGGGGAGTGGGAGAGGTAGAAGCAGGCATCCTGCCGAGCAGGGAGCCCGATGCGGGGCTCGATCCCAGGACCCTGGGATCATGACCTGAGCCGAAGGCAGACGCTTAACAACTGAGCCACCCAGACGCCCCTATTTATTCTTAGAGATTAATTTATTTAGTGTGTGACTGACCCGAGGGTGTGGGGGGCGAGGGGCAGAGGGAGAGAATCTCAAGCAGACTCCGTGCTGAGCACGGAACCCCACATGGGGCTTGATCTCCCAACCCCAAGGTGGTTGACCTGAGCCAAAATCAAGAGTAAGTTGCCCAACTGACTGAGCCACCCAGGTGCCCCCATCAAGGTCATTTTAAACTCTGGAATTTAAGAAGTGGTGGTTACTTTGAAGAAAAACATTTTGAGACAGCTCTGTAATTATATAAAGAACGTTTTGTGAATTCACATGGCATCATCGCTAGATAACCTGAATATATCTCCAGTAAAAAATGATCTTGTCTTTTCAAATTATCTTAGGTGACGCGTCACCTTACCAAGCTCTTTGACAGCATTGCAGATCTGCAGTTCAAAGAAGGTCAGGATGTGTCCGTCCACAGAGCAATTGGAATGTACAGCAGAGAGAAGGAATACGTCCCGTTCCAAGCTGAATGTGAATGCATAGGCCATGTAAGATTTGGTGATGAGGTCTTCTGTGCTATGGGAGTATTTTGGGGATAATTTTTAAAGGTTGACTTGAACAAGAAAAAAATCAGCTGCTGTCAAATCAGGCCCTGGAGATCCGGGCTTCCTGTTTAGCCATGTCCAGTCTGACCTCCCATGTCACGCCGAGGTCCACCATGTTTCCCCCTCTGTGCTCATGTGGCTCCAGCACCCTGCAGAGTCTCAGAAATGCTAGCAGTTGAGCTTGTCAGGAAGGATTGTCGCAGGTTGAGTGAGTGGACCCCAGAAGGAGAAGCAGGTGCCAGCCCAGTGACAGAATCTCCTGCAAAGCTTACTGGTTTCACCCCTGAGAGTTGGGGTGAAGCAGCACCTTGTAGGAAAGCATGTCTTAAAGAGGCTTGTGGTTCAGGATTGTGATGTGAATGTTCTAAACGGCTGCTGCTCATAAATAAAGTTGATGGAGTCTACGACTCTGATGTCAAGTTCCCTAATATGCACGGACAGGTAAGTTAGTATATTCTCTCCTCGCACAGCCAAATACCTCAAAAATATTCTTAATGGTTAATGGTGAGAATGGCTCATTATGATTTCTGAAAGAGCTCTTGGTGTTTCCACATGATGTGGAGGAAATGCATCTTTTTGTGATGCTTGTGCAGCTCGAGTTAATCCACAGAGTCACTGAGACAGTAGCCTCCATTCCAGAGCTGTTTGGGTTGAGGCAGGGTTCCTTAAAATGTCCCTTGCAGAAATGTGATGGCAGGCTTTTTTTTTTTTTTTTTTAAACAGGGATTTTCTTTATTTCTCTCTGCTGCTTTTTAATATTGTACCAAGAAATCCTGCCAAATGAAGAGGAAGCAGATGGTGGAATACTTTGATTAAAGTGTATTTTTTGATCTCTTGGGCTCTTTAGGATATTATTACAGTGATTAGAAAAGTCACCATAAACTATCTTGACAAAAGTGTGTTGCTGTCTGCTCCCTCCCTGGCAGACTGCAAGCCGACTGGCATGGTGCCCAGAAGGAGGACAGTCCACTTGACGGATGTGGTTGTCGCTCGCGGGAACCCTTGGTACTGAGCATTTTCACAGTGCTCTCATTTGTTCTGTGTAAACAATTTAGGCCAGAGACTCGAGCGTACGCCACATTGATCCTCTAATTGCCTTTGTTTGACAAAAAGATGCTTTTCCTTTAGGTCTTTACTCCCCCCCCCGCCGGCACCGTGATGATTCGTTCCTCCCAATGTAGACTATTTGTATTTTGTTTGATTAGTGTTGATTGAATACCTACTATGTACCAGATGCTGGGTTAAGCTTCTGGGGATCCAGAAGTGAATAAGACATGGTCCCTGTCTTGGAGGAGCTCTTCGGCTCCTTGAAGAAATGGATAGTTGGCAATAATGGGAAGTGGTAATTGTTGTTATAGAGGGTAGGGCAGAAGCTGAAGAAACACCAGAATCAAACAACATCTCATCAGAGCTTAGTTCTCAGATCACGCTGAGCTAAGTAGCCATTGTTGGCATAGTCATTTGAACAGGAGATGATCCATCAACTTATATGTGTGTTGGGTCTTCCCAGATGGACTGGAAAGTTCTTATGAGGAGGTGGCCATATTGAGGACAGGGATCCCAGGGTGTTTGGGAAATGCTCAAATGATGTCTGATTTCCTGAAGGAACTAGTTGCTGGGTGACATCAAGTGTTGTGCTTAGTGACTAAAGTAGTGATGGGATCAGAGACCTTGAACTTGGGTACGTGAAACAAAACCCAGTTACAAAGTCAGAGGGGAAGGCTGTTGGGATGATGGGGTCCATTGCCAGGGCAGTGCCACCTTTTTCTTCCAGTAGGGAAGGCTGTCAGCTCATTAACTACACAGTACTCCTTCCCAGGTCTCCAGAGAAAGACTCTAGGAATGAATGTTTCTGCCATTTTCACAGACGCAGGGGGGAAAAAGGGTTTTTTGTGTTTTTTTAAGATTTTATTTATTTATTTGAGAGAGAGAGAATAAGAACGAACATGAGTGGGGGTGAGGAGAAGGGGGGAGGAAAGAATCTCAAGCAGACCCTGTGCTGAGAGCAGAGCTGGTTGAGGGACTCGATCTCACCATCCCTGAGACCATGACCTGACCTGCAACCAAGAGTTGGACGCTCAGCTGACGGAGCCACCAGGCGCCCCCCAGAAAACAGTTTTAACATCTTCACGATCTTATATGGTCCTTGGAATTAATTTATTATCATTTTTTATTGTTGAGGTCAACTATTTGTGGATAGTGTACATATCCTTTTCATTAGATAATATCCCATGGAAACAGATATGTGGATAAATACAACAAAGCATATTTGAATAGGTTAGAAAATAGGTTAAGATAAATTTGTGGGGGCAAAATACACTTGCATTTAAAAAAAAAAAGATTACCTTTCACAAGTCAGCAGTTGTCCTATCTCTTACACTCTTGTTTCTTACACTCTTATTTCTTATACTCTCCCGCAGTCTAATTTTTGACAAGTGTAAAGATGAGAACCAGTAGGGAATATAATTAAGACACTTGCTGGAAGCACTTTGTCTTAAGACTAAGAACTAGGAAGATTTTAGAGAAGAATTTTCAGTATATTTAAAAATTATTAAAAAAAAACCATTTAAAAAAAATCAATCTACTCTTATCCCCAAAGCTCTAGAATATTACTCTACCATATTACTCTATCTGGTAGGGGGCTGTGATGTTTGGTTTCTCAGAACACTGTGCATTACCACAGGGGATCTCGGTCCAGAACCCCCTTGTCTTCAGATGTGAAAAATCAATAATCGAGAACCCCTCCTCTTTTGAGGCTGTAGAAAGTTATTAGCCATCCAGTAGGTGAAATAAGTTGAGCACTATCCTGGGAGAAGACAGATTCAATGGAATTCATCCATTGTTGTTCACCTTATCCTTGGAGTTATATGCCTCCTCTAGTTTTCTACCTGGATTTGAAATAAATCCGGGGCACCTGGGTGGCTCAGTCGGTTAAGCATCTGACTCTTGATTTCGGCTCAGGTCATGATTTCAGGGTGGTGAGATCCAGCCCCACATCCAGCTTAAGATTCCCTCCCTCACCCTCTCCCCCCACTCATGCTCCTCTGTGCTCTGTCTCAAAATAAATAAATCTTGACTATAAACACAAACACACCTGAGGCCTCTCTGCATGGCTTTTAAGTCCATGGGAGGGTGGAATTATCTCTCTTCCAGAGTTAAGCCTGTGCTAAATCATTTCAATTTGCGTCAAAAGGTGGAAACGTGGCTCCTGGGACTTGAAAAGACGATGCAGGAAACAGTGCGACATTGCATCACAGAAGCCATAGCTGCCTATGAAGAAAAACCTAGGGAACTGTGGATCTTGGAGTTCCCGGCCCAGGTTGCACTCACAGGCTCACAGATCTGGTGGACGACAGATGTAGTGATAGCCTTCAGTAGACTGGAGGAAGGCTATGAAACGGCCCTAAAGGACTTCCATAAAAAGCAGGTATTTTATAGATGGCATGATTTCAAGGCTTGAAGGGACTTGAAGAGGTTAGCATTCATCCCTCCATCATTTAGGGGAGTGTCTTCTGTGTGCCAGGCGCTATGCTCGGACTATTTCAGTAATCAATGATTTGACTTTTCTTTCTCTAGCTTTGTGTTATCTTTCTGGTTTGCTACATGGGTTAAAAAAAAAAAATCGCATCACTCATCCCCCAAGTCTCTAGTATATCACGTGTACTTAGACACTGTGCCTATTTCTGTCATTCTGTGTAAGACTCTCCATCTAGGTAATGGAGTATTTATTACAAAATATGTAGACGATTTGCATGACTCAGAGATGGAGAGCTCTTCGACAAAGACAGATGTTTTCATGTATTTTGGGTTTTGGTTAATTACAGATCACAGATGAGCAATTGTGGAAAATGATCTATTTTGAATTCCATTTTATTCACCCCGCTTACTCTGTGACCTCTACGTGAGCCTGCCCACTTAAGGTGTGCTCCTAGTTGTGGAACAGTTCAGAGATTTGGCCTTTTTTATTGGCTTTTAGATTAAGAGGATATTAGGCTGGAAAGTATTTAAATATTAGTGTGTTTACCTTTCTTATTTTCAGTGGATGAAGTGTGAATCCAGAGACATTAAATGATTTTCCCAATGTTGTACAATTTGTAAGTAACACTGGCAGGACCAGCAGAATTCAGAATGCTTTCCACTGCTTTCTATTGCTTGTCCTCTTAGCAGTACTTTTAATTCAGTCCCTGAAAAATCAAATAGATGCAGAGGGTGAAGGATACTTGTATTGTTAACATATTCAGGAATTTTAGGTTTTAGAGTGTTTTGATTATTTCTTTTAATTTTGCTTGAATCTTGAGTAGAGATCACCTGACTTTATTGATGTTATTAAAGAAGTCTTTGTATTGTTTCCTTTGGAGAGAAGTATATTCTTGATGTACATATTTAGGAAAAGAGGGCATTGGTTTATATTGACCAGGCTTTAGGTTACAAGATTGGATTTTCAAAAGTGACTGGTTTCCTCCTAGGGCAATAGCTCTACAGTTCAAGTCAATGCCACTTAGATGAGGAAGCTAAGTAGGTAATTTTTTTTATGAACATTAATAGTTAATTAAATTGCAAGTATATTATGGTTTTATAAAAATAAGTTTCTGGTTAATTTGTTGATATCTTTGCATTTATTAAAAGTACTTTCATTATTGAAGAAAGGATTTTAAAAAAATTCTAACATTCTCTCAAATTTCAGGTATTATCAATCATTGCTCAAACTTAAACTCTTCATACGTATTGCTACTTTATTTTTCCCTTGCTTCATTTAATTCTCTCTTTGCTTACAAGATATCATTTTATGTGATAATTAAATCTTTAATTGCTTGAAACAGTAAATTATATGTTATGGATATTTCTTCTGTCAACTTTATTTTCAATGTCATGATTTCTTTATTAACGTGTGTTATTAAAGATTTAGAAGAAGAAAGTACAGGTTGAGAAAGAAAAAAAGGGAAAATAAGTTTTAGAAAACACCCATAGCCCTCATAGCTTCTCTTCCCACAGGTGACCATTGATGACATTTTGGCATATAGATGTCAAAAATTTTTCCTCTTTCTTTGTGAATGTGTAGACATCTGTCTGTCTCTCTATAAATATGTCCGTTTGTAGCTATTTACATAAATGTGTATTTGTGCTGCTATGTGTCAATTATCTAAACATACATAGAAAAAAATCTTTTTTTACATTTAATACATTTTGTTACTTTGTATTTTCACTCAATGTATTGTCTGCCTTTTTTGTTGCTGTAAATATATATCAAATTGACAATAAAAATGGCCAAATAGTATCCCTTTATCTGGGTATTCCAGAATTTATTTTCTCCCTTCTCTAGGTCTACTCTGATAGTCTGAGAGCTCATCAAGCACTGATGTAGGTTCTGTGGTTCCAGCAGTGAAGTTCTTGATTTCGCGGTGCTTATGTTCTGGCTAACTGTTAATAGATCTTACCTCTTCCTCACAGGGACAAAATCTTTATTCTGATACCCACTTCCTTTTTTACATGCTGCTGTTGAATTTTTTAAAAAGATTTTATTTACTTTTAGAGAGAAACCATCAGCAGGGGAAGGGGCGGAGGGAGAGAATCTCAAGCATACTCTGTGCTGAGCGCGGGGCTCGACGTGGGGCTCGATCTCACCACCCTGAGATCACAACCTGAGCCGAAACCAAGAGTCAGACACTTAAGCGACTGAAACACCCAGGCATCCCTAATTTAATTTTTTTTAAATCAGTCATTTCTTGTGTTACTTTAAGTCTTAGATTTACCAACATATTAAACAGTGACTTTGCTCATTATTTTTTTACCCCATTTCTTATTTTAAAATCCAGTTCCCTTCCTCCTTGTAGTGTATGTTTTAGTGGTTTATGCCGTGATGGATAATAAGTAGGACATTTTCTGATCCCTTATCTTTCTTTTGACTTCTTTCTTGATAGTTAAGGCCTAAAATTCTAAGTTGAGAATTATTTTCTTTCAGAACTTTAAAAAATATTCTGTTATCTTATGGCCTTCATTGTTGCTGTAAACTTTCAGGTCAAATTATTTTTCCTTCATGTTAATTGTGGAACATTTGATCTTTGGTCTTTGGCTGCTTTTATGATTTTTTTTCTTTTTGTGGTTGTGATGTTTTCTTCTACTGTATCTACTTGTAGATTTTTTTTTCTGTTGCTTTTAAAATTTAGCCTGCTAAGTACTCTGTGAACTTCTTGAATCTTCAGTTACATGTCTGTCTGCAACTTTGGAAAATTCCCCTCCCTTTTTTCTTTGATGCCTTTCTTCCATTTGCTCGATTTTCTTCATTTAGAATTTTTTCTGCTACATGTTGGACCTTCTCATGCCCTCCGTCTTTTAAGCTCTGTATCATATTCTCAAACTCTCCATTTTTTTGTGCTGTAACTTAGGTAATTTTTTGAATCATTTAATTATTATTAAATAATCTCTACAGCCAATGTGGGGATCGAACACCACAAGCCCAAGACCAAGAGTTGCATGCTCTACTGACTGAGCCAGTCAGGGGCCCTTAGGAGGCTTGTTGAATACCTCTTCCACATCACTAACTTGTTTTTCTTAGAGGGTAGTGATTAAAAAACAGTATCAAGGTCCATATTATGTAGGTTCAAATGTCAACTCTGCCACTGGTTTTATTAGCTGTGCTGTCTTGGGCAACTTACTTAACAACTTTGTGCCTCAGTGTTACAATCTGTAAAGCAGTAGTAATAATAGTGCCTTTATCACAGTATTGTTAGGATTAAATTAGTTAATAGATTTAAAACACGATTTTAGAGTGCTTGACCCAGGGGCACCTGGGTGGCTCCATTGGTTAAGTGTCCGACTCTTGACTTTGTGTTAGTCATTGTTGTTCTTATAAAAATAACAGTAACATTGGTATCTAATGTGATGCATAATTAATTTATCACCCCATAATTTATCATAAAATTTTAAAATAGACAAAAATTGAAATGTATAATAATGTGTAAACCTAACACCAGGATTCTACAATTAACATTTTATTTTCTTTATCACATTATCTGTGCTTTATCTACGGCTCTATAGATCCCTCAGTCCGCCTTATATTTACAACTCATTTCAAAGGAAATTGCAGATGCCAGTAATCTTTACCTGTAAATATTTCAGTCTAAAAACTCATTTCATCAGTTTTGATTATTGTATCTCAGTTTCCCAAAGTTCTTTTTGGTTCTTTAAAAATGACTTGCCTATGACTTACCTATCTCTCTCTCTCTCTCTCTCATATTTTTATGATGACTTATCTCTTCATTATCATTTTTATTTTTTATCTGAATTCTTTGAAAGACATTTTTAATAGTCTCATTTAGACTGTTCTAATGCTTGTTCTTTTCAGGCTGGTTCTTCTGTTAAACTGAATTTGTTTTTCGTGCATTCATTTTTAAACTTGATCTAGGTTGGTTTTCTCTGTAGGAATTCCGTGTGCCCTGGAGAGAGTATGCATCCCCATAGTGTGTTTCTCTTCCTTGCTTCTTCTAGGTTTTGTGGTTGCTGGGTTAATTTTGTGGTTGGTTACTCAGTTGAGGATTTCCAGATCACATGGCACGGGCTTGAGGTTTTGATATCTCTAAAGGGACTTTTTTCCTCTCCAAAGGCTTTCATCTTCTCTGAGCTAGTCGGTAGAATTTTTCTAGAGTTCTTTATTAGACTATGTAAGACTCTGAGAATCTCAGCTACATGTCAGCATCTCAATTCCAACTCACGGCCTTGCTCAGGGAGTGTGAGAGGCAGGAGACAGAAATGTGTTCCTGTGTGGCAGTTTAAATCTCAATTTCCAGATGTTTGAATCTGTACCCAAATCCTACATTAGGCTTCCATGACATTTGCTACTGTCCTGGCTTTGAGGTGCATTCCTGGCATCAGGGACTATTACACTCCCTCCCACCCACCCCTCCCCCTCCTGTCCCGTCTCCTTCCACCTCTCTTGTGTTCTGCTGTGGACTTTGCACATGGGTGTATTTTTGCTGTGTGTGTGTGTGTGTGTGTGTGTTTTAATAAAGGAGTTGCCCATTTGGCTTAATCCAGTACATTGCAGAGTGTCTTTTATTACTGTACTTAATACTGGTGACTAGGTTGGTTTTCTGTTTTTTGACTATCGTTAATAATACTGCAGTAAACAGCCTTGTATATACATACATACATGTTGTTCATATTTTTCTTTATTTTTTCAGGACAAACTTCCAGAAGTAAGATTGCTAGGTTAAAGATATACCTCTTTTAAGCCTTTGGAACATTGTGCAAATTTACCTTCCCACTATGAGTGTATGAGAGGTGTCCACTCTTTCCCCTGTTGGCAGCACAGGGTTGATTCTTTTTATTCTAATAGCTAAAGTTCTTCATATCCCAGGTGCTTCAGCATATTCCACTAATTAACAGAATTTATAGGGTTTTTTTTTTCCCCTTCAAATAAAGTTTTCCATTCTGTTCAAGAGTTATGTAATGCTTCCTTTTCATGTTGGATGAGAAGCAGGCTAGAGGAAGGTTTATGAAGAAAGCATTTATCTGCTTAATTATGAAACACTTCTAGCACAAATTGAAATGTTTGACAGACCAGCCAACAGATGTCTTCAATACAGTGTTTCAATTTTGTAACTGATACTAATATGCATATTAGAGAAGCTAACATTTGAATACTGTTAAAGCCTTAGTGAGGTTCATGAGAAGTGGGTGCATCTAAATTGAAACCCCATTAGCATCCTCTCTTCAAAAATGGATGTAACCATCTGCTGGAGTTTGTTTTTAATTAACATTACTCCTAATACTGTGAGCAGTTTTTAAAATGAACATTATTAGTCCTTTAAAATCACTCCATTTTAAACTGAGATCAGAGTTGGCTATAATTGATGATCTACCTGCACAAATAATTTCTTTGCTTAGTCCTCATGTCCAAATTGTAGTGAGATAAATTAAGTAATTATTTTAAATTCTGTTTTTCCTCTTATGTGATTTTATGTGAGGTAATGTTGGGATTAAAGGCAAAAATAATGCATTTTGGATATATATCCCTGCCTTGCCAGAGTCTTAGAAAATATTACAGATCTAGTAAATTCACTTGCTCGGATTGACAGGTCCTTGGCAAAAGTATTGTGTTCTGGAGGCTTGGGATCTGGTAAGAAGGATTTTCTGCTCTTCCTTTATTATTAAGCTGTGTGAAAATCATCAAAGAAGAGATGTAAACATTTTGGACTTGAAAAGCTAATTGCTGCTGTGCTGGGACATGACCCAGAGCGCTTTCAGTAAGACTCAAGATGAGCAATATAAGATCATTCGTCACTCCCCCACCACAAGGACTAAGAAATACATATAAGAAAGAGACTCTAATTTTGCTTCTTAGGGCCAGTGTTTGGCCTCACTTTTAGCCATTGAAAGATTCTTTCAAAACCAGTTGGATACAATGTTGATAGTGTTCCTTATTCCAACTTTATTACATGAATAGGAAAGCTTATGAAGCCTGAAGCTATCCAATGTATACTGGACACACATTTTTATTTTTGTCTCTCTAGAAAAGTGTAATCACATAACCTCGTGCTTCATAATGTAGCAGGAACCCATATGAGTGGAGCACATACTCTTTACCTCCCCTCTCATCTATTAAAAGAAAAATTTCCCGTAATTTACCAATTTAGTAGGCTTTTATTCAATGATTCATGAATCAGGCATCATCCAGTCTTAACAGAAAGGAGCACCAAAATGCTGATAAAGCAAGGGATTTTTATAGTCCAAGTGAGCAGGAACAAGGAAATTATACTGGACATTTGCTGATTGGTTAAATCAGCTTTACCTTCCTCATACGGAGCAAAGGGAAGTCTTGGAGCTGGGTCAGGTCACTTGTATGCAGCAGGCAGATGCTGACAGGTTGACCTAGGCCTGCCTTTCTGGGAAAGCTGAGCATAGAAACGTTAAGTTTCAGTTTGCTGACACAGGGCGTTTAGCATGAGTGACTTCATCTTGGGCTTCATCTGGTTACTTTAACACAGCCAAAATTTTACTGAATGATAAGCAATAAAAAAAAAATGATATTGTATCTGGATACACTGAACCAGATACTTTGAGGAATGCCTAGAAGTTGACAGCAGATGCGATGGGTCATTAAGAGCAGAGAAAACCACAGGTGAAACAAGAAGAGACTATTATAGAGATAAGCCTGTTTGATCCAGTGAAATTCCAGGGAAATGACAAACAGATTCAATAACAAAAAAGTCGGGTCCATGGTCAGTGTTAAGGAGTATTTACTTACTACATTTGTAGAAGAGATGGACAGTTCTGTCTCCTGTACGTCCCAAGAGATTATCAGTGGGCGTGGTTGCTCCCAGGATAAAGCCCTGAGAATTGCATCATAAATATTGTGGGATATCTGTTGAGGACTTTTGCCATGACTCTATCTTGACCCTAGAGCTCTAGTTGGGCAGCTTTTTCTTTGAAGGATGGGGTGGAAATATTTTTGTTTCTTTGGACTGTGTAGTTTCTTTCACATCTACTCATTTCTGCTGTTGCAGTAGGGAAGAAGCCATGGCAATTTTTATATAAATAGGCATGGTGAGGTTCCAATAAAACTTCATTTATAAAAACCAGTAGTGAGCCAGATTTGTCTGGTGGCCTGTGGTTTGCCAATCCCTGTTCTAGAGAAAGCAGCAGAACTGATCCTGAAGTAATTCAAGATCTCCACAGTGACAGATGTAAGAGAAGGAGATTTATTATCCACATATGCCATGTGAATCCAGTCTAATCCATAAGCCCAAGAATTGTGTCTTTAAATAGACCATAACATCACTTTTTTTAAAAAAAGATTTTATTTATTGGTCAAAGAGCGCACAAGCAGGGGGTGCGGCAGGTCGAGGGAGAAGCATGCTCTCTGCGGCGCAGGGAGCCTGATGTGGGACTCCATCCCAGGATACTGGGATCATGACCTGAGCCAAAGGCAGTTGCTTGACTGACTGAGCCACCGAGGTGTCCCCATAACAACAAATTTTTGTAGTTAAGAGGAGAAAAAAAAAAAAAAACATTGGCGGGGTGGGGAAGGAGAAGGAAAAAATCACGGAAAGGAACCATAACTTCCTATGAGATTTTAAAAAGATCGTATAATACTACGTGTGACTTAATGTTTAGCGTAAAAATTTAAAATAAATGGATGATTTTTCATGAACACTGTTTCTGAAATAGGTTCAAAATGAGGTCGAAATTTGAGTAGACTACGTAACCACAGAAATAATTGAAATGGTAATCAAGGCAGTTGAATTTGCATACCTACCCCCTAAGTTGAGCCCTGCTCCAGTGGTTTTTATCAGACATTTAAAAAAAATACATGCCATGTTATATCACCTGTTCTAGAGTGTAGAAATGAAATTTTTTTTATTCATTTTATAAAGTTCTAATAAACTTGATAGAAAATGCAGGCATTAACAAAGTACAAAAGAAAATTCTGTTGGCCAATCTCATGAATTTTTCACTTAACACTGTTTGGAGACCATCTTCTGTGGGTCTCAAGTTTTGTACATTTTTTGAGCAGAGGAACTTAATGCCTTTGTTCTAGGCTATCTTCCAAGGATGTTTACTACACAAACATTCTTGCAAGATAGTCTCTATAGCATTTCTCTCCAGAGCAAATGGTAGATTGGCTTACTGTCCAGTAAAATAAAGAAAAAAAATCTCCTTCCAGGGCTAGGTTCAGACATGATTTTCCTTTAGAAACTAATATTTGGGTTCCCTAAACTCAAGTTTCCTGTCCTATAACACAACTCATTGCATGTACAAGGATTATGTGGCTCTTTTGGGGTTATCCTTTAAAAGTTGGGGATCGGGGACGGGTGCAAGTGTTGATACTTGATACTTACTCAATGCTATTCGTGTGACTAATGACCTGTCCTTTACCCGTGACCCAGAGGCTCTGTGTCTTGTGCCTTAATCTGAGCCAGGCTGACTTGAGCATACAAGTAGGGTAACATCTCAGACTGTTCTCATTTCTTAACAAGCATGTTGTTGCATGTGTTAGAAGTTCATTCTTTTTTGTTGCTTAGTATTCCATTGTATAACTATACCACACTTTGTGTATCCATTCTGTTGACTGACCATGGGGTTTCCAATTTGAGGCTACTGTTTCTAAAGCTGCTTGGAACATTCTTGTCCAAGTCTTTTGATAGACAAAGATTTTCCTTTCCTGGGTAAAATAACAAAAATTGAAATTGCTGAATCATAGGGAAGGTATATGTTTACCCATTTAAAAAACTGCCAGACAGATCTCCATTGTTACATTCCCATTAACAAGGTGACAATTCTAGTTGCTTTGTACACTGGCCAATATTGAGTGTCATCAGTCTCTGCAACCGCAGACATTCTAATGGGTGTGAAATAGTATCTCATTGTGGTCTTAACTGGCTTATCTCTAATGTCTAGAGATGTTGAGTAACTTTTAACATGTTTATTGGTATTCATATATCTTTTATTGTGAAGTGTCTGTTCAAATAATTCGCCCAGTTTTTTTGTTTGTTTTTAATTGGGATGTTTGTCTTTTTATTGTTGGTTAGGGGATTTCTTTATTTGGTTACAGTTCCTTTGAAGGAAATGAACAGACTGCTCATTTTATTAATGGTATATTTGTGAGTGGAATGTTTTCATTCTGATGTATAGTGTATCAAATATTTCTTCTGTGATTGGTAAGTATTGTGTCATGCATAAGAAATTCTTATCTCAATGTCTTGAAAAGATTCTCCTGTTTCCTTCTAGGTGCTTTATGGTTCTGGATTTTTCATTTAGATTTGTGATCCATATGTAATTTTTTTTTCTTTTCCATTTTATTAACTTGGCACCTTGATCAAAGTCCTATATAGGGGTCTATTTCCAGACTCTTCTGTTGTATTCATCTGTTTTTATGTTTTTATGCCAAATCCAACTATTATTATAGTAAGCCTTGAAATCATATATATATATATATATATATATATATATATATAGCCTCCAACTTAGTTCTATTTTTAGATTTTTTTCCAAAATTGTTTGGGCCATGGGCCAGTCTAGGTTCTGTTCATTTCTACATAATTATCATATTGTTCATTTTTAGAAGCCTAATCTTTTGGCCTAATTAATTTTAACTAGGATGACATCAAATATAAATAGGAATGTTGGGAGGGTGGATATCTCAACCATGATGCATCTTGTCTAAGAACATGGTATATGTCTTGACATACGTTATCTGTAACGTCCTCTCAAAATATTTTCTGTGGTTTTCATGTCAGGGTCTTGCACATTTCTTGCTAGACCTAATTTTAAATAGTTGCTATGTTTTGTTGCTTAAAAATTTGTTTCCCAATGTTTGTGGCTGGCATATAAAATAGGTGGATTTTTTAATATTCACCTTGTGTCTTAGGTCTTTGCCAAATTTGCTTAATAGTTTTAGTAAGTTTTTTTATAGTTTCATAGGGCTTGCTGTGTCCATGAATATATCATCTGTCAATAATAACAGTTTTATTTCTGGTCTCCCATTCTTCTTTGCTCTTTATTCCCTTTTCTTGAGTTATTGACTCACCTAGGACCTCCGGTGCCAGGTTGAATGGAAGTAGAGCAGACATCCCGGCTTATTTCCAGTCTCAGGGAAGCATAATTTAAATTTTCACCATTAAGTGTGATAATTGCTACAGGTTTTTGGAGATGCCCTTTCTGAATTTGAGGGAGAGCCCTTCTATTGCTCTATACTGAGAATTTTTATCATGAAGAGACATAGAACTTTTTCAAATCTGTTGAGATTATTCATATGTCTGCCTCTTCTATTGTTACTGTGGTAAATTTTTGAATGTGAAGCCAACTTTGCATTCCTGAAATAAACTCCACTTGGCTAATGATGTATTATCATTTATATATGTATATTGTATTTTTGCTGGGTTTCATTTGCAAATACTCTGTCCAGGAATTCTCTACATATGTTCATAAGGGATGTTTATATGTTGTTTCCTTATAATACCTCTGCCAGTTTGGGCATCAGCATTATGCTCTTTAAAAGGAATTGGAAAATATTGTATTCTCATGTATTTTGTGAAAGAGTTTACAATAGAAATCACTGGAGATACCATCTGGGCCTGGAGTTTTCTTTGTGGATCATTTTTTAATTATAAATCAATTTCTTTTATATATATATGTAAATACACACACACTGCTCTCTAGCTTTTTTTCTTTTTTTTCTTGCATCACTTTTGAAAATTAGTGTTTTTCAAGGTATTTATCCATTTTATCAAAGTCAGGGACTGGCACATTACAGCCCTCTGGCCACATCTGGTCCAGTGCCTGTGTCTTTGGATGCTTTAACACCACCATGGCTACATGGAGTCGTTTCGATAGAGACCTCGTCTGGACCTTTACAGGACATTTACTTTCAGCCTTGATCTAAGTTTTCAAATGTATTGGTGTGAATTGGTCTTCATTTCTTAACATTATCCTTAGCACATCTGGAGGATCTCCTATCATGTCCCACTTGCATTCCTGGTGTTAGTGATTTGTATTCTCTCTCTCTCTCTCTCTCTCTCTCTCTCTGAAATCAGGCTTTCTCTGTGTTTATCATTTTTATTTACATTTTCAAAGAACTAACCTTTGACTTTGTTGATTTCTGTCTCATATTTCACTGATTTCTGCTTTCTCTTGATGACTTCTGTCTACTTACTTTAATTTGCTCTTTTTCAAGTTTCTAAGGTGGTGGTTTATTGATTATACATCTTTTTTCTTTCTTAATACAAGCATTTGAAGGAAACTTTACAACTTGATGAATAATATTCACTAGAAACCTGCAGAGAAAATCATGCTTAATGGTGAAACTTTGGAATCCTTTCCATTAGTGTCAAGAATGAGGTAGTTCTATGCACTGTCACTGACGTTCATTGCTCAATATTGTGCTGGGTTTAGCAATATGATTAATGGAGAAATAGGAAATGAACAGTGAAAAGGAAGGCCACAAACGGGGGCTCCACAGCACATGCCGTGATGGTGTCAAGAGAGTATGGGACCTGGGTTTCTTCGGCACTTTGCTTTGTTCCAGTTGAAGAGAAAATCCATTGCTTCTGATTCTGCTAAAGTGGAAACATGGGTGGTTTTCAGGATTCGAGATCCTTGTTGCTATTGTTATAAAACGAAAAGAACATTACTTCTGTGTTATGTCCAATTGGAAAGGGATCAAAGGTTTTGGTAGCTGACCCCTCAAGTGCTATAGTAATTACACAGCAAAGTTCGCTGACGACCATAAGCTCAGATCTTACCACTGCAACAGAGGGGCACTTCCAGCTTCTCGGCCATTGTGGCTCAGGTGTGCCTCAGTTGGGAAAATGCCTTGCTAGATGCTGGGGAAATTGCATGCTTCTGCTGCAGGGAAGATGTTCTTCTTGTGTTGTGTTATTTAAGCCTCGAGCATTTAGTGGCATAGTTGTTTAGGTTCACATTATATGGTCTTTTCATACCACACCACCACAAGAGCTGGGTGGGTCAGGACAGAATTGAGAATCAGCCACCATCGTGGATCAAGAACCAGCCCTTTTCTCTGACCTTGAGTCTGTGCCTGAGACCTTCCTTCTTGGTGAGTTCACCATCATCCCACCAAGCAGGTGGCCCTCTTTGTGAACACCTTAGTGTCTTAGACGTCTCTAACATATAAACGTCAGTGGTGGTCATGATTCATGTGGGTTTTTGGGCAAGTGTTTCCATTTGTATCCAAACGAGAATTCATAGGTGGTGGATACCTAGTTATTTCCCTTCATTGCCAGAATCATTATAGGTCAGCTATTGGCTGGCCAACAAGACCTGGTAGTGAATAATAGGTTGTCCACATGGGAAAGTTTTGTGTTTATAAAATGTGCAATAAAATCCTAGAATCAGGTCCTAAATCCTGGTTCCACTGTTTAGAACTGTGTGATCTTGAGCAAATTCTCTTATATAAAGTTGGAATCATGGTCGTACCTTCCTCATGGTGTTATTGTGATGATTAAAATAGAATCATATACATATATGCTTTATGTATACACATACATATGCACACACACAATGCTTATTAAATAGTAAGAGCTCATTAAATATCAGCTCTTGTTATCTGATGCTGCCATCAGAGAGGAAGTAGGTCAACCATGATGAGCTGGTGTTCAGCCCTCTGCACCACTATCTTGTTGGAACGGAAGTGAAGCCTCTGTTGGGAGCCATTTCTCCACCTGTGCTCAGGTCTCTTCTGAAATGGACTCTTGGGATTCCCTGGCTGCCTTTTCTAGTGTGTCTTCCTATTCTCATTCTGTTTCCTTGCTGTCAGCGTTTAAACATTGCCAAGTCTCCCATTGCCTACAAACAAAATAACCAGCGAAAACTCTTCCTAGATGTCACCTCTCCCATTTCTGCTCTTACCCTGTAACTTTTATTTATAACCAAGCTGTTTGACCTAAATATCGATACTTGACTGTTTTATCTTCTCATTCTCATTCCTCTCAATGACCCAGTTCTACCACTTGACTGAGTCCCTTTCTGTGTTGTTGTTGTTAGAAATGCTTCCTCCTATTTTAATCCTCTGTCCTTATTTCATGTCTGTTTGAAATCTACTTCATCATCAATGTCCTGGGCTCTTCAGTTTTCTTTCCTTGCTCCTCTTTGTGTCTGTCCCTTGTGTCTCTGACTTAGGTGCCTGTGTCTTCTCACCACACCACACCTCCCTGCTCATCGCATCTGCTTTTACGGCTGCATCATTTCTTTTGTAAGATGCTCATGACTGTGACCTTCAGCTCGAACCTCTCTCCTGAAGCATGACCAAAAGTATATTGGGCTTTTCCATTGGATGTCTGACAGGCATCTCCAACCTAGAACATGGAAAAGAATATTCGCTCTTCTTCTCAAACCTGCTTCTCCAGTGTTCCCAAGTTCAGAAAAACATACCCATCGTCCTTCATTAGTTGCTCACCTAGAAGCCCATTTGACTTTTCTTTTGCCTGCTGTCCAATCAGCCACCACATCTCTTCAGTTATCCTAAATATATCTGTTCTCACAGTTTCCTCCAGTACTTTGTTAATATCCTGGTCCCAGACACACTTTTTTCTCATCTGGATGACAATAGCATTCTGCTCTCAGATCTTTCTTCTCTAGTCTGGTTTCCCTCCAATTCATCATCCTACGGGTAGAGAAGTCTTGTAAAAACACAAATCTAACTATCACACTTCTTAAAACTCTTCAGCAACATCTCATTGCCCTTGAAGTTCAGACTCCTTAATAAGCCGGCCAAGCCCTGCACGTCCTCGAGCGTATGGTCGACCTGGCCCCTCCCCTCTCCCGTGTGAGACTTGTATCAGTTCCCTGATGAGCTCACCCTGCTGTCTCCTGGCTGTTCACACATGCTGCCTCTGGTGGCTTCCACCCTGCTTTTCTGGGGGGCCAGCCTCTTAGTTTTTTTACATCCTAGTTTATACTCATCCTTTAAGTCTTAGCATAAATACCCTTTCCTCCAAAATGCCTTTCCAAGCCCTTGATGTACTGTCTATCTAGTACACTACCTTGATGTAGTGTACTATCATAGCACTTTCTTTTTACACTAGCAAAAGGATTCTAATTATGTATCTGAGTTCTGCTTTGACTTGTCACCTCTGGAAACAGTCATCACATTTGTGTTACCGTGTCACTGAGAGAAAAAATGTTGATGTGGTATGGATTGTTGCTGCCCGCCCGCCCGCCCTCCTTCCTTCCTTCCTTCCTTCCTTCCTTCCTTCCTTCCTGCATTCATATGATGAGTGTGTGGTGAGATCATGCCTTATGCTGGCCGCTGTACTCGGGATGGGATTGTAGGACTGGAAAAGACAGGTAAGGGCCTTGTTCCTTTAGAGCTTAGAATCAGGTGGAGGAGATAAATAGTAAATAAGGAAATAAGTAAGTGAATGATAGGATACTAGTAAGTACCATGCGGAAAATAAAATAGGAGCCTGTAGAATAATGGGGTGGGGGTCATAGTAAATGGGAAGGCCGATCTGAGGAGGTGATTTTGAACTAAGATGAATGATGAGGGAAAGCCAACTGTATAAAAATAAGAGGGGAAACACCTCCAGGAAGATGAAACCGTTTCTCTGGCCTTGACACAGCCATGGTGGAAGGACACCAAGGCCAGTACAGGTGGAGTGATGTGAGGTAGGAAAGGAGGGGTGGGAGGTCATGGAGGGCTTTGTGCTCATGAAGGGGAGTTTGGATCGTATTTGAGGGTAGGCTTCTTTCTGGCTCCGGATATGTGCTGTGCTTAGGCTCCAG
This sequence comes from Callorhinus ursinus, assembly GCF_003265705.2. Lineage (NCBI taxonomy): Eukaryota > Metazoa > Chordata > Mammalia > Carnivora > Otariidae > Callorhinus > Callorhinus ursinus. Next base: position 38,110,177 of record NW_027397074.1, read on the forward strand.
CCAAAGGCAAGGTGTACAAGAAAAAGAGCCACTTGTGTTTCAAGGTGGGGCTAGGCTGTTGACTTGAGGCAGACATCCATGGTCCTCCCAGAACATCACCTAACACTGCTTTGATCGAGGGCAAGAGTAAGTGCTGATTACATGAGACGGTATGTATTTTTTAGAGCTGCCCAGGTATGTTTTATATGTCACAGGCCATAAACAGGTATGCATTTATAGTGTGACCAGATGGTGAGAGTGCCTGAGGCTGCTGCCCCAGTGATAGACATTTTATTACTTTATTTTTGTGGGCACAGAATTTTATTGCTTACAAGAGACCATTGCCAGGAACGTGGAATCCTGAGAGACAACATCAGATCCCCAACATAGGAAGCTGAGCGGATAATGTTGACGAGTTATATTTTTAATCCTCTTTCACTTGACTGAACTTGGGTGACAAATGAATCAATAAAGGAGAAATCACAGGGTGTAGGAGCCTCAGACAAGACAATACATGTGAAAGCACTTGGAATTATAAATGTTCATACAAGGCATAAGATCTTATTACTGTTGCTATAGCCCATTCTTGTTAACCGAATACCAGAACTGGTGTAAGATTTGAGACCATAAAGCCTGGATATCTTGACCCAGATGAGAAAATAGCCAATGCCAAAATACCTCTTTTCTAACCAACATGCGTATGAACTTTGTTGGTAAACTTCGATGTGCATAAGCTAATTACATTCGTTAATGTACTCAGCAAACACTGAGTACATGCTATTGGACAGCCAGCTCCTTAGAGGTCCTGGGGACCAGGTAGTGTACTAGACATTTGCAGATGTGCCTCCGTGGAACCTAAAATCTCAGGTACACTGAATATGGCATATGTGAAATAATGATCACCTCTTGTTTTTTTTTATCATGTGGCTACCTTTTATAGATGTAAAGTATTAAAAGCAGATAAATACTTATAAGGATGTTGTATACTCTGAATGTCTAAAGTACATACTTTTTATTCCTTTGAAACCAACCTTCCATTGGGTTTAAGTCTCTCTTGAATGCCTCTTGGACATGGATTTCTCTACCTCACAGGTGGTAGGTGGCTCTTTAGGGGATGGGACCAGTAAGAGCTCAGGCTCTGAAGGCAGACTATCTGGATTTGAACTAGCCCTCTCATACTAATATGCCTGTGACTCAGTTTCCTCATCTGCAGAGTTAGGATAGTAATTGGTTTTTGTGAAGATTGAATGGAATGATACAGGCAGCCTGGTTAGTGCCTGGCACCTTGCATATTCTAATTGAATGTGAACTGTGCATGTTCTGGTTACTGTCTTTCTGCCTTCCTTCTGCATCCTTACTGGGGTTACATAACCTTCTCCAGTTCAGCTGCCCAGCAGGCTCAGGGAAGTCTGCAGTGCTGGCTGTTTTCTGGGATGTGATAATAGTGCTGTGGGGAGTGTGTTTTTGACAGTAGGCCACAAAGGTTTGAGAGCCTCTGCTGATGTGTCATATTCACTCATTACCAATTCTCTCAGGAGCTAACAGTTTGCAATGGACTGTCCTTTGCAGAGTAAAAAAGGAAGAAGGCAGTACTGTTTTATTCTGTGTTACCCTGAAATAGGGCAGAACTGGGGTGGTTGGGGTTGGCTAAGAAGCCTTGAATAAAGCAGGCGTGCTCTGAATAAATAACCATGCTAACAAAATGACCACCTAAGGGAGTATCTTTAAAAGCTTCCTGACACAATTAACAGTAAGAAATACTTTGTATCAGATCTAGTTTATACACATTATGTATACATACTCAACAGTCTGAAACTGAAAATTTCACAAAACAATACATATTCTTCTGTAATGCACCATTTTCTATTCCCTGTCATTCCATTTCGTTCCCTTGCATTCTGTGAAAAGAGACCTGTAGTTTGAAAAATATTGATATAAGAAATCAATGAACCTAAGAATAGGGATGTAAGAAGAATTAGAGCAATAGTCTTCAGCTATACATTGTAAATATTTTCCTACTAACCTATCTGCTATGCAAACACAAACAAAAAATACCCCCAAATAATGGGGTACCTGGACGGCTCAGTCGGTTAAGCATCCAACTCTTGGTTTCAGCTCAGTTCATGATCTCAGGGTCGTGGGATCGAGCCCCACATCAGACTCCACACTCAGCCAGGGTCTGTTTAAGGATTCTTTCTCTCCCTCTCTCTGCCCATCCATCGTGCACTCTCTCTCTTTCTCTCTCAAATGAATAAATAAATCTTTAAAAACAAAACCCCAAATAACAAAAACCAAACAAAAAGACGACTTGATATTTAGTTCTTCATGTACTTTTAGAGGTAAGCTCAGTTTGACCTTTTACAATTTGTCATCTTGTCTATCCCAGCAAAGTTGTGGACTCAACGTCATGAGGATGAAGAGTCAGTCCCGTGCAGCCGGGAAACCCTGCTGCTAACCTCTGGCTTTGTCATCACGCAGTTGCCTGCCTTCTTGAGTGTCAGCTCAAGGGCATGGGGGTGGGGGTTATAATATTTATTGTACTCAAGTAATTAATTTAGTAACATCCCTTCCTCTCTCTCCTCCCCCCAGGTTGTTTGAGGGCTAGCTGAGGTACATATTTGAAAAGGTTTTGTAAACTAGAGGGGTCTTCACAGATAAGACTGTTGGGCTGTTAGACTCTATATTTGTAATCTTTATCTTTTTACACAATTTCTTCTAGATTTCTCAGTTGAATACCCTGATTGCACTTTTACTGGGAGAACTCCTACCTGGAGACCGTCAGAAGATCATGACCATTTGTACCATTGACGTCCATGCCAGAGATGTGGTGGCCAAACTTATTTCTCAGAAGGCAAGTTCTTCATAGAAATGCCATGTCTTTTTTTGTTGTTTCCTAAAAGTGGTTTTTATTATTAAGAGTACTTCTGAGGAAGTCATTTTTTTATGTTGTGTATTTTTAATGAGTCCTGTGAAGTGAGTTGTACTTACTAAGAGTGACTTTGATTTGAGTTACCTAATTATCTTCATGAGAGTTAGCCCAAGTGGTGTCCCACAGAGTTCCTCCAAGTCAGGAACTTCTAATACACATCATCCAAATAATTAACCCAGGATAGGAGAACCTCGTGAAGTCACCGTGTTCATTTCCCTGCCTTCAGACTTTGCTGCATGTCATCATCTTGGTCCTTTGGCCTGTGATTATGACCTGTGTGGCTTCCAGCCTATAGCATAAAGATTGTCATTTAAACCATCTCTGTGTGCCTTTGCTTTGAAGAAAGACAAATATTGGTCACCCCTTGTCTTTTTAAGCCTAATGACAGATTTTAGAGAAGTCATTTTCTAATCTGTCCAGGGCATTAATATCATTATCTCTTTACAAAGCCTTTGTGTCTCTTAAATACCGGCAGTGTTTAACGTGAAAGAATTTTCTCAGCTTTCTTCTAAAATACGTTCCTACTTAGAAAAGTCACAAGTGTGTTTGTCTCCTGAACAACGTTGGCTTATCATGCCTATCAGCTGCTTTCTCCACACCCCTTTTGTTGTCTCGGGGGGGTGGTACTCTAAAGCAAGACTGTTTCTTTCTCAATTTTGAATGCATGTATGTGTTTTGAGATGCTTCTTGTTGTTTTGCTAGTTGTTTTTCAATTTACTAAAATCAAAGTGAATTTTAATTCTCTCCAGAGAGTGCAAGCAGTACTTGGTGTAAGCCATAAACGTAAAAAAAATTCTTCATCCAAGTTCTGGACCTTTAGTGAATAATGTTTAATTGCTAATCCAAAACTGATCCTTGCAAAATGCCACTTACTGTGTATTCTCATTTTGATAATGAACCATTGATAACTACTCTAAATATGACCTTGTACCTTCTTACATATTATGTTTTATCAGTGGTGATTACTTGCAGTAGGATTAATTATGATTTAAAACATGTCCTTTGTATTCAAAGAGGTAAAGATTTTGCCTAATTTCTGATCATTTAATATGCACAAATGTACAGTGTTGACATTTATGTAGCTGTCAGAACATGTAGTAGATAATAACTTTGGTAACTTAAATGGTCCCTGAGAAATCCTAGGGTCACAAATGTATGAGACTGAAATTATTTTTTCAAAGTGGAAAAAGAATGGATAGGCTTGAGTAAGATAAAAAATAACAATGAAAAAAATACTGTAATTTGATTGACTGAAAAACAAAGTGGGAAATCTCTGTCCTAAAAGTAAAACTGGCTTTAGAATGGACTTTGTTGAAGGTACAGTTTGTTGCTATCTCTGACACGCAGAAATGACGGATTATGTGTTTGACTATGGAGTGTATTTTTCCATCTGATTTCAGTGATACGAGTATAAAGTTAGAAAAGTGATCAGATCCCCTAGACTGATTCATAAAAGGGGGGAAAAAGCCTTGCTTGAACAAATTGATGTTGTTTTACAGTAAAAGCCTTCTTAAAATGAAGACTTATGACATGTATTTCTGATTGAGTATTGAACCATTTACATGCAACTACAACATGCAATAGCATACAAGACATGGCCCTTTTGTGAAAGTCTTAGAGATGCAAATCAGCAGGATTGGTTGGATTAATAATTTGTTGCCTCAAAATGATCAGTGTCCTGTGTGTAATGATCATGTGATGTTTTCAGGTTGTCAGTCCCCAAGCCTTTGCCTGGCTGTCCCAACTTCGTCACCAGTGGGAGGACGTCCAGAAGCACTGCTTTGTTAATATTTGTGATGCCCAGTTCCAGTACTTCTATGAATATTTAGGAAACAGTCCTCGGCTAGTGATCACTCCTCTAACTGATAGGTAAGAGTGAGAAGTTGGAGTCAGATGGGAAAAAGCGAGCTGGAAAAGTCCCCTAGTCTGGGTAAAGGTGTGTGAGTGAGATGGAACTGAAATAAGTAAGAGAAAATGATGAACAAACTAGAAAGGTATGAAAGCTATGTGTAAATGAACTAATGAAGCGACATAGTAAACGTTGACTTTAGTTAGAGATAAGTTAAAGAGAACCAAATTAGAGAAGCAGAAGTATACTAGATGGTATATAAATCATGAAATCATGAGCAGATTAATATGGCGGAGGGCAGCACTCTTGATCACTGAGTCCATTCTCTCTGATTATCTATGGCTAACATCCTGATACCAGGGTTTGTAACCACCTCCCACCCCCGAATCCCTTTATCAAAAGTGTAAACATAGGAATTGCCTACATGGTGATTCATTTTTGAAGGGTTACCTACAGTGAAAGGAAGAAAAGAGCAGGAACATCTGTTAAATGATTTAACCAACACTTAGGAAGCACGGTGCTGAGTACTCCTCCAGAATTAAACAGGCAGGGTTCCTGATCTCATAGAATGCGCTTTCTAGTTGACTGTGGCATGTGAGTGTCTGGGAATGAAGAGGAATAATAAACAAGTTAACCAAGTTATTTTAGATGATTATATATGCTATGACTAAAATAAAACAGGGTGATACGTTACACAGTATCTTGAATGGAGAGTCCACTATAGATTGTGTGAGTTGGGACCTAAATGATACCAGGGAAGCTTTGCAAACATCCTGGGGCAGAAAGTGACAGGCAGAGACAAGTGCAAAGTTGCTAAGATGGGAAGGAGATGGCCAGTTCAAGAGATGGATACAGAGCCAGAGCATGGAACATGTCAGTGCTACCTAGAGCAATCTACACATTCAGGGCAATCCCTATCAAAATACCATCAACTTTTTTCAAAGAAATGGAGCAAATAATCCTAAAATTTGTATGGAACCAGAAAAGACCCCAAATAGCCAGAGGAATGTTGAAAAAGAAAAGCAAAGCTGGTGGCATCACAATTCCGGACTTCAAGCTCTATTACAAAGCTGTCATCATCAAGACAGTATGGTACTGGCACAAAAACAGACACATAGATCAGTGGAACAGAAGAGAGAGCCCAGATATGGACCCTCAACTCTGTGGTCAGCTAGTCTTCAACAAAGCAGGAAAGAATGTCCAATGGAAAAAAGTCTCTTCAATAAATGGTGTTGGGAATATTGGACAGCCACATGCAGAAGAGTGAAACTGGACCATTACCTTACACCACACACAAAAATAGACTCAAAATGGAGAAAAGACCTAAATGTGAGGCAGGACTCCATCAAAATCCTTTAGGAGAACATAGGTAGCAACCTCTTTGACCTAAGCCACAGCAACTTCTTCCTAGACACATCGCCAAAGGCAAGGGCAGCAAGGGCAAAAATGAACTACTGGGACTTCATCAAGATAAAAAGCTTTTGCACAGCAAAGGAACCAGTCAACAAAACCAAAAGATAACCGAGAGAACGGGAGAAGATATTTGCAAATGACCTATCAGAGAAAGGGCTAGTATCCAAAATCTATAAAGAACTCATCAAACTCAACACCCAAAGAACAAATGATCGAATCAAGAAATGGGCAGAAGACATGAACAGACATTTTTCCGAAGAAGACATCCAAATGGCCGACAGACACATGAAAAAGTACTCAACATCGCTTGGCATCAGGGAAATACAAATCAAAACCATAATGAGATGTCACCTCACACCAGTCAGAATGGTTAAAATTAACAAGTCAGGAAACGACAGATGCTGGCGGGGATGCGGAGAAAGGGGAACCTTCCTACACTGTTGGGAATGCAAGCTGGTGCAGCCACTCTGGAAAACAGTAGGGAGGTTCCTAAAAAGGTTGAAAATAGTTACCATACAACCCAGCAATTGCACTATTGGGTATTTACTCCAAAGATACAAATGTAGGGTTCCGGAGGGGTACATGCACCCCGGTGTTTATAGCAGCAATGTCCACAATAGCCAAACTGTGGAAAGAGCCAAGATGTCCATCGACAGATGAAGGGATAAAAAAGATGTGGTGTGTGTGTACACACACACACACTGGAATATTATGCAGCCATCAAAAGGAATGAAATCTTGCCATTTGCAACAACGTGGATGGAACTGGAGGGTATTATGCTGAGTGAAATAAGTTAATCAGAGAAAGACATGTATCATATGATCTCACTGATATGAGGAATTCTTACTCTCAGGAAACAAACTGAGGGTTGTTGGAGTGGTGGGGGGTGGGAGGGATGGGGTGGCTGGGTGATAGACATTGGGGAGGGTATGTGCTATGGTGAGCGCTGTGAATTGTGTTAAGACTGATGAATCACAGACCTGTACTCCTGAAACAAATGATACATTATATGTTAATTAAAAAAAAATAGAGAGCCAGTGTGGCTCAAGCTTGTCAAGGGAGAGGGGGTTACCATTACTAGAAGTTCATTGCCACTTGACTCTAAGTCAGTATACACACAGAGTCAGAATGCTGTAGAGATAAGGATCTGTCACATTAATAAGGAATTCCCTATCAGTATTTCAGCCTCTGCTGAATTACTTGGTGGTGGGGAAGCCTATTGACTCATTGGCATTCCTGAAAGGAAAAAACATCTCAAAATCACAGGAGTGTTTCCAGTTATGCAGTATATAACCGTATCATACAATTTATCTGGGAGTGAAAGTGTAGACAGTTTTAAATATGTCAGTAAAGCTGGCTTCTGTTGATGGTCCTGGGAAGTCCGTGAGATTCTGCCACAAGCTTTGTGATTGTTCTTGTTTGTATTAATCTGCTCATGAGTTCATCACTGATAAATTGTAATTCTGGGTTTTGTTGTTGTTTTGTTTTTGTTTGTTTTAAGATTGAGAGAGAGCATGCCTGAGCATGCAAATGCAGGGGGAGGGTCAGAGGGAGAGGGAGAAAGAGAATCTCTAGCAGATTCCCTGCTGAGCCCAGAGCTTGATGTGGGGCTCGATCCCATGACCCTGGGATCATGACCTGAGCCGAAACCAGGAGTCGGACGTTTAACCAACTGAGCCGTCCAGGCGCTCCTGTAATTCTGTTTTTCTAATTCACTTCTCTTTAACTTGTCTCTAACTGAAACTCAGTGTTCACTATCTTAATTGGTTAATTTATGTACATCTTCCAGTGTGAGACATTAAAACTTGTACCTTGACAAAATCACTTGAGAATCGTCAAAACTGCAGACGCTAAGAGTCTACCGCGTCCGCGCCATGATAAATAAAGCTGAGAAGAAGGGAGGCATGGGCTGTAGGAGGAAGAGACACTTGAAAGTGTGCCAATATGTGAGGACTAATAGCTTATTGGCTTTTTGATTTAAAAAAAATCACTATGTGGTTTGTTTGCCAGTTAAAAGGAAGCTGAATGTTCCTTTTGATGGAGTGAGTGGTGCTGCAAATGTTCACTTTGCATACATTTCTTTTCCATTTCACTTTTTGGGTTGTTTACTAGTTCTTTACCTTCACACAGTAATGCCTTTCAGACGTGCTGATCACATCTCACTTGATGTTGACCTTCCCTCTGTGGGGTAGGCGGGCTGCTTGCCTGTGTGGGCGGGTTGAGAGACGGAGGTCAACAGCATGTAACTGAGAGAGTTAGGAGCAGGAGCACAGGTGGACTGGTTAGGAGCACAGAAGGCTGAGCTGTTACCAAGAGACCCAAGATAGAACGGCTGCAGTTCCACAGAGGCTGGTGTGACACTTGGGTCACAGTCCAGAGGAGAGCGGTTCCACAGTATAGCCCGGCACGTGGCCAACATGCCACATGTGACTTCCACCTTCATGTCAGCCAGGGAACAAGGGCAAAACATCTAGACAGGGGTGTTGTGGGATTTGTACATGGCATCTCAGCACAGAATATGTTGCTTGGAGCTTGGTCACTGGGCAGCTCCTGACTGGAAGGTGGTACGAAAGGTCATCAGCAGATAGACAGCCACGCGTCCAGCCAAAACTTGGAACTATGAGAAAAGATGCTGAGGGGATAGTCTGCACTATAAAAAACGCTGTAATTCCTAGTTCAGGGGTCTTTCCATTCCAGATGCATTGTAAGGAGCAATTAAACATGTGCCAGCCATAAAATACAGAAACGATTTACATTTTCCTAAGGAACTGCTTCTGTTTGCATTGTACTCTGAATTTCTTAAGGCATTTGCCTTGGGCATTCTTAATATAGACCTACAATAAACCTCATATTCAGGAGAAATCTGAGGCATGCTGATGTCAAAAGACTTATTTAAGATTAACATCATCTGATGATTGGCAAAGTAGACCCTGGTCCCTGGTCTTCAGACCTGATGCGAATGTCTTTTTATTAGATCCACTGTCTGTACTAAGACAAAATTAATTTATGGAAACCTCATAGTAGATCCTTGACGTTTGTTAGTGTTTTTTCTTTTACAAGTATCAAATTCTTGGGGTGCTGGGTGGCTCAGTTGTTAAGCGTCTGCCTTCAGCTCAGGTCATGATCCCAGGGTCCTGGGATCGAGCCCCACATCGGGCTCTCTGCTCCGCGGGAAGCCTGCTTCTCCCTCTCCCACTCCCCCTGCTGTGTTCCCTCTCTCGCTGTCTCTCTCTCTCTGTCAAATAAATAAATAAATAAATCTTTAAAAAAATATATCAAATTCTTTGTTTTTTAAATTTTTTTTATTATATCACCATACATTACATCATTAGTTTTTGATGTAATGTTCCATGATTCATTGTTTGCGTGTAACACCCAGTGCTCCATTCAGTCCGTGCCCTCTTTAATACCCATCACCAGGCTAACCCATCCCCTCACCCCCTCCCCTCTAGAACCCTCAATTTGTTTCTCAGAGTCCATAGTCTTTCATGGTTGGTCTCCCCCTCCAATTTCCCCCTTCATTTTTCCCTTCCAGCTATCTTCTTTTTTTTAACATGTAATGTTAAAAAATGTTTTTTAACATGTAATGTGTTATTTTTTTCAGAGGTACAGGTCTGTGATTCAACAGTCCCACACATCTCACAGTGCTCACCATAGCACATACCCTCCCCAATGTCTATCACCCAGCCACCCCTTCCCTCCCATCCCCCACCATTCCAGCAACCCTCAGTTTGTTTCCTGAGATTAAGAATTCCTCATATTAGTAAGATCATATGATACATGTGTTTCTGTGATTGACTTATTTCGCTCAGCATAATACCCTCCAGTTCCATCCACGTCGTTGTTGCAAATGGCAAGATTTCATTCCTTTTGATGGTTGCATAATATTCCAGTGTGTGTGTGTGTGTGTGTGTGTGTGTGTGTGTGTGTGTGTGTATCATCGTTTTTATCCCTTCATCTGTCGATGGACATCTCGGCTCTTTCCATAGTTTGGCTATTGTGGACATTGCTGCTATAAACATTGGGGTGCACGTACCCCTTTGGATCCCTACATTTGTATCTTTGGAATAAATACCCAATAGGGCAATTGCTGGGTCGTATGGTAACTCTATTTTCAACTTTTTTAGGAACCTCCCTACTCTTTTCCAGCGTGGCTGCCCCAGCTTGCATTCCCACCAACAGTGTAGGAAGGTTCCCCTTTCTCCGCATCCCCGCCAATATCTGTCATTTCCTGACTTGTTAATTTTAACCATTCTGACTGGTGTGAGGTGATATCTCAGTATGGTTTTGATTTGTATTTCCCTGATGCCAAGCGATGTTGAGTACTTTTTCACGTGTCTGTCAGCCATTTGGATGTCTTCTTCGGAAAAATGTCTGTTCATGTCTTCTGCCCATTTCTTGATTTGATCATTTGTTCTTTGGGTGTTGAGTTTGATGAATTCTTTATAGATTTTGCGTACTAGCCCTTTATCTGATATGTCATTTGCAAATATCTTCTCCCATTCTCTCGGTTGTCTTTTGGTTTTGTTGACTGGTTTCTTTGCTGTGCAAAAGCTTTTTATCTTGATGAAGTCCCAGTAGTTCATTTTTGCCCTTGCTGCCCTTGCCTTTGGCGATGTGTCTAGGAAGAAGTTGCTGTGGCTTAGGTCAAAGAGGTTGCTGCCTATGTTCTCCTTTAGGATTTTGATGGAGTCCTGTCTCACATTTAGGTCTTTCCTCCATTTTGAGTCTATTTTTGTGTGTGTTGTAAGGAAATAGTCCAGTTTCATTCTTCTACATCATTAGGTTTTGATGTAGTGTTCCATGGTTCATTGTTTGCATATAACACCCAGTGCTCCACGCAGAATGTGCCCTCCTTAATACCCATCACCAGGCTAACCCATCCCCCCACCCCCCTCCCCTCTAAAACCCTCAGTTTGTTTCTCAGAGTCCATAGTCTCTCATGGTTCGTCTCCCCCTCCGATTTCCCCCCTTCTTTTTTCCCTTCCTACTCTCTTTTTTTTTAATTAACATATAATATTTGTTTCAGGGGTACAGGTCTGTGATTCATCAGTCTTACACAATTACCAGCACTCACCATAGCACAGACCCTCCCTGATGTCTATCACCCAGCCACCCCCTCCCCCCCCCCCCCCCCCCCCCCCCCCCACCCCCTTTTTTTCCTTTAATTGCCTCTTATAGTTTGTTTCCCTCTCTGGTTTCGTTCGTTTTATTTTTCCCTCCCTTCCCTTATGATCCTCTGCCTTGTTTCTCAAATTCCTCATATCTGTGAGATCATATGATATACAAGTATCAAATTCTGTCTTTGCATAATTCTCCTCAGTCTGAGAACCTCTGAATCTTTCCTGCAAAAATAGGTATTTTCAAAATCTAAATTCATGTGGCAACACATTCAAAATGAGTTCCTGACATATATTTTAATGTAGCAAATTGTCATTTGTGTATTTGCTTTGTGCATTGAAATATGTATATATTTGCATACTCTGCATGTGTATTTACATATCTCTTAATGTATTCATTAAATAGCAGTTTAATGAAGTTGATGTTTAATTCATTCATCATCCAAGATTTCTGTTTTTCTTTTATAAACAATAGTTTGGAATGTCATCTGCCATATTAATAGTATCTCTGCCTAGACACATCAGAAATTCAGTAGCATTGGGAATCAAGTGTTACTTGTATTGATGCATAGTTCTTAGGAAATGAGACAAAGCAGTACATGCTTTATATTTTTAAATAGCCAACCTAAAATTAAATTTGATATAAAATACTATTCTGACTCTTGTTATTGCCGTGAACAAATTGTGGGTATATCAATCAGTATTGTGTGTTAGTAACACATTCTAGAGCCTGATTATCTTAAACTAAAGAAAAAGTTAGATTGCCTGTAGTGTTCTCTAAAAATCTCATATCAGACTGTAATATTTGTGCTGTCAATGGTTTAAAGGTGTTACATCACTTTAACTCAATCACTTCATTTAACCATGAGTGGAGCTCCAGCTGGCCCAGCCGGTACAGGGAAAACAGAAACCACAAAAGATCTTGGACGTGCCCTTGGCATGATGGTTTATGTATTCAACTGCTCAGAGCAAATGGACTACAAAGTGAGTGAGTTAGAAAATGTTACCTTCTAACAATATTATCCCCGATTTGGAATGATTGAAACGAAGAGCTCAAAACCCTCTTCTGTGAAATTGTTAATGCCTTGCTCTATGATTTAGTCCATAGGAAATATCTATAAGGGATTGGTGCAGACAGGGACTTGGGGCTGCTTTGATGAATTCAATCGAATTTCTGTGGAAGTCCTATCCGTGGTGGCCGTGCAGGTGAAACTGATACACAATGCCATCAGAAACAGGAGAGAGAGGTGAGTAGCGCATGGCTTCTTTCTGTTGTTGCCAATAGAAAGAGGAACACGAGGTCAGGCAGTCACCCTCACCCTGCCCTTTTATTGATGCCTCTCGCTGTCTCAGGAAGTGGATAAAAGAAGAGATACTGGTTTATTTTGAAGAATGAGTTTGAATAACCTCCCATTTTTTTATTAGTGTTTTTTAATTGTTGAATAAACAAGAGCATACTACATTAATACTGCAAAAATAAACACCCTTGACAGTGCTGAATCCAGCTACCAGTTCTCAGTTGTGATCTGACTTGACCTTCTGGTGACATTGGACACACCTGGTCCCTCCCTTCTGCAGGGCACACTTCTTCACGGAGGTTCCAGGACACCACCGTCCTCCTGGTTTTCTCCCACCCTCAGGGATGCTCCTGGGCTCATTTCTTCTCCTTTACAAATTTGGCAAACAGTGGCTACCATACGGATGACGATGATAACTAAATACAGAGCACTTGGACAAGTATCTGACACATAGCAAGCACTGTGTCAGGGTTTGCTGTTATTTTTTCTTGTTAGTATTTCCTGACCTTATTGATACTAGATGCCACAGGCCTCAGTCTTTGGGTCTCATTCCCTTCGTGATTTCACCCCACCATGTGGCTTTGAGAATCACCTGTTTGCTGCTGGCTGCCAGATGCCCAGACTTTGTTTCCCTGATACCTACATCTCCGAAGACTGTGCCTGTAGGGGCATCTCAAGACTCCACTTGATGTCGTGTGGGCCTGTTAGATTTAATAGATCCAAAATCAAAATCCTGGTCTCTCCAGCAACACCTGTTTGCTCATTGTTCCCTCACAGTGGGTTACACCCACGCACTCTACTAGTTCCTCAGTTACTTAAGAAACTTCCCAGTATCTCCAGAGCCTAAGAACTTCTCAACATGATGCCATACTCTAAAAGATAAAACATGACTGGCACTTGGGGTCTGATGGCTTAATTTGAGAAATAAGTATTATAGAGGTGTCTGGGTATCTCAGTTGGTTAAGCATCCGACTCTTGGTTTTGGCTCAGGTCATGATCTCACGGTCATGAGGTTGAGCCCTGCATCAGGCTCCGTGCTCGGTGGGGCGTCTGCTTGTCCCTCTCCCTCCCCCTCTCTTCCTCCCTGTGATGGCTCTATCTCTGTAAAAAAAAAAAAAAAAAAAATTTTAATCTTAAAAAATACAAATATTATAGTACTCAATTGTGTTTTTCCTTGTAACATTTTTGTATACAAGGCAATCACGTTTTTCTGGCCTACTCACTTACCCCCCTTCTTAGGGTATTTTGCTCAGCCAGCTGTCTTGTCCACAGGAACATTGCAGTCTCCCAGTGAGGGAAGGATTATCTAGCCCCTTGAAACTATGACTCTATTATAGAGGTTTCCCATTATTGTAGATAACATCTGGATTTTCCACCTCCTAGAAAACCTCTCAGTTCTTCTGCATGGCTCTGGGATATCAGTTGTCTGTGACCACATGTCTGCTGCCTTACCTGCCCCTACTCTAAGGCCACGTTAGAGAAGGTAGATTCTTTCCTCTTTGACACCCCCCCCAGCATATTTTTAGTTTTTAGTAAAAAACTTATCATTTGATGTAATCCAGGTGTTATTTGAGACCATCCTTTCTAATGAAGACTTATATAACTGATCCCTGCAAGGATTTCTGGACACTCCCAACCATGCTCATCGATAGTTTCCTTCTTTGTCCATGTCTGTGTATATGTGAATTGAACCTGTTCATCTCATGCTAGCCCCTGGACAGGTGGCTAGGATTCTTCAGGATTTCATGCATTTTATTACGTGCTCTTTATATCTGAGGATTTAATCGGTGGGACCTCGCCTCAGTGATCTTCCTAGAACTCTTTCACTGCTTCCCCCGTGCAATCATCGCTAACACCTTTTGAGTATTTGCCATATTCTAGGCATTGTCCTTTTAGCCATTTATATGCATAATCTCTTTTAATCCTCCTATAATCCCATAATGTGGGTAATATTCTTATCCACCCCCCCTTACCTTCTTATGAGCTGAGGGAATTGGCACATGTCTAAAGTGATAGAGCTGGTCTCTGAACACTCACTGTCTGGCCCCGGAGCTCGCTGTCCTAACCACCACGCTATTCTGTCTCTCCGTGGTAGTCGGCAGTTAGGTGCTGAATAAAAGGGAGGAAAGGTGGGAGGGAGTGAAGGGGGGAGGGTTAGCAAATAGACGAAATCAAGACTGAACAAAGAAGCCACTCTCTCCTCTTAACGTGAGTATTTTCTATCTTTGCAGTATCTCATTCAAGGAATCGCAGCCCACAATAAAGGCAGAAATGACATCACCTTTCAATAACTGTTAAAGTAGTCAAGTCCTCATTTTTATATTCCAGCCTATATGGCTGTGCTAAAATAGAAAAGAGTACTTGCCATATTTGTAACTCTTGGCAGGGAAGGGAGTGCATTTTTTAATAAACATGCTTCAAAACCTCTTCAGAATATGCATGCATATGAGTTTTAAAGAAAATCACTGGGAATCAACAGCTCCCTAATAATTTGCATTTTGCAGTGGTTTGCATTTGTCAATGTGTATTCACATTCAGGGACCCCATTTAATTCCGTCAACATTCTTCTTGCGGTAGATTTGTATTTCTTGGGGAAGCCATCACACTGAAGCCATCAGTTGGAATATTTATTACTATGAACCCAGGATATGCTGGTCGAACCGAATTACCGGAAAATCTCAAAGCTCTTTTCAGGCAAGTGTTAAGCTTTGTGGTTTAGCATCTGGAACACTCATGCCACCTAACGTTGCTGGTTTGCACTGTTAAATGATTTGTTTTTCCTTGAGAATTCCTATGGAAAACCCTTATTATTTCTTTGGGATTCCCTGATAGAGAGAACTTTTATCATGATAAATTAACTCTTTTGAAATACAAAGCCAGAACTTAAAAATCATTACTTAAAAGTTACATGGTACGTTTGAACACTTAATTACCAGCTCTTTTGTGATAATATCTTTATTATTATATTATATATAATATTATTATTAAAGTTTTTACCAGTTATGAAATATTTGGAAAATATAGAAAAGAATAAAGAAAAAGTGACAGTTTTACCACCAAGAAATGATGATGGTTGTATTTTTTTCTGGTCTCTTTTATAATTTAGATTTTATGGAGTTAAGATATGAAGTTAGGTATGATTTTTATTTATTTCTGATTTAATATTTTGACATAAGCAGTTGATTGCATTATTGGAAATTCCTTGGAAATGCTCTTCTGTGTAGCTTCAAAATAGTCTCTCTCATGGATTATCCATAATTTTCTTAACCATTTCCTATTGTCTGACATGAAGGGTTTGTGTTTTTCTTTTCAGTTTTTCCTCAGGCTATAAACATCTCTTCGCATGAAGAGTTACCTATTTCAGACTATTGCCCAGAACAGATACCTACCTGTGGAACTACCTGGTGAAAGATTAAAATATCTCTTGATGACCTGTTTTCCAAAAGTGTTTCACCAATATATACACTCATTAACAGTCTGTCAGAGAAGCTGTGCTGTATCTGAACCAGTTAGGTTTAACTCCTATTGTAAATCAACGTTGTTCAGCTGTCATTTCCTATAAGAAAATGCATGTATCTAGGGGTACAAACTATGAAAACATCACCACAATCTAGATACAGAATATTTCTGACGCAACTGGAAGTTGTCTTGTGCCTCTTTGAAGTGAATCCCCCACATACCCCAGGATCTGCCTTCTGGGCGCTGAGATTAAATTTGCCTTTCTCAGAGTTCATGTCAAGTGAAACCATACAGTGTGTACTTGTTTGTGTAGCCTCTTTCCTTGAACATTAAGGTGTGGGGATTCCTCCAAGTTGAGTATCGCAGTAGTTCCTTTCTGCAGCTGGTTAGTATTCTGTTGTGGAGACATACTACAATTGGTGTATCCATTCACCACTTGATGGACATTTGGGTTGTTTCCAGTTGGGGGCTCTTAGGAATAAAGCTGCCTTGAACATTCATCTGTGATCTTTGTGTGAACATACCTTTTCTTGTGGGTAAATATTTATGAATGACAGTCTCATGGCAAATGTGTGTTTGACGTCATCAGAATCGGCCCATCTGGTTTCTAAGGTGGTTGTGCTGTGTTACGGTTTCACCATCAGCGTGTAAGAAGTCCACGTGCTCTGCGTTCTTATCAAAACTTAGCATATTTAGTGTTGTTAGTTTTAGCCCATCTCGTAGATATATAGTGGTATGTCATTGTGGGTTTAGTTTGCTGCATTTCCATGATGACTAATGAGGTTGAACATTTTCTCACGTAGCGTGCTGGCCATTCCCACACTTCACTTCTGTGAAGTGCTGTACTGTGTGTGTTTCCTTTGTTAAATTCATATATTTATGATTTTTTTTAATTTTTTAATTTTTCTTAATGGTGTCCATCAAAGGTAAAATCTTTAAATTTGATGAAATGCTGATTATCAATTTGTTTTTTAAAATAGGCTAGTGAAGAATGTTTGACTAGTCCCACATTGCAAAAGTTTTCGAGTATGTTTTCTTCCAGAAGTTTTGTTTTATAATTTTCCTGTGGTTTTCTCCTTCTTTGTGTTAATGTGCTGGATGATATCGATTGATTTTTCAAATGCTAAACAATTCTTCAATGTTGCATTCCTGGGATAAACTCCACTTGGTCAGGAGTTACTAGTTTTCTATTTGTTGCTGGGTTCAATGTGCTACTACTTTGTTAAGGACTTTTAAATCTATGCCAGGGGGGAATACTGGTCTGTAGTGTCCTTTCTTGTAATATCTTTATCTGGTTTTGGCATTAGGGTGATGCTGACCTTGTATAATGAATTGGCAGTTTTCTTGTCTGTTTTCTTCCGAGTTTGTGTAGGATTGGTATTATTTACCCCTTAAATATATGATAGAATTAATCAATGAAGCCATCTGGGCCTAGATTTTTCTTTGTGGCAGTTTTTTCATTGCTAAACTCAATTTCTTTTATAGATACAGTCATTCAGATTTTTTCTCCTTCTCGAATTAGTTTTGATAATTTGCATCTTTTAAGAAATCTCTCCACATTATCTAGATTATTGGATGCATTGACATTAATTTGTTCACGATATTCCCTTATTATCAGTAATGAGGTCCTGCAGTCCGTGTGTGTCCTGGGTCATTTGTGTCTTCTCTCCTTTTCTTGCTTTGTTGAGCTAGAGGCTTATCCGTTACATTTTTACCCAGGTCTCTGGTGTTCACAGTCTGTATTGTTATTCACTGTCTGCCTTCAAAAGGATACACTACTTAACATATAATGTAAGAACCTCTGGTTTTTAGCATGATTTCTCTTGACTCTTTTAAGGTTAAAATTTTCTTGTCCATCCATCTATTAAACCATGTTTTATTTGTATTTTCTTCTCATTTTTATACTTTTTAAATGTACTTTATTTTTTGAGAACTTGTTTTGGCAGATAACAGGAGTATTTAAACTGAATTCTTTTCCCAGTCAACTACTCTAACGCCATTTACCAAATGTTTTCCTTTCCTCCTAAACCAGCTTTGTCTAGCATAGCAGCTCTATAATGTCTGTTTTTCTTGAAAAATAATTTTAGAGAATAATATCCTAACATTGTCAGGATTATAGAATACTTTCATTTGAAATTTGAACCCTTATGAGGTATTTTTACATTTGCGTCCCAGTTCATCTCCTACCTGTTTTCACTTAGGTCTTAAAATTTGAAATTATTTGGTGACGTTTCCATAAATTTGGTTTAATTAAGGACAGCATCATTGCTGTTGGGGTGCTAGTACTTGCATCAGCAAAGTTTGAAGGACAATTTGGATGATGCAGGTAGCATTCATGAGTGGAGGCAGCAGTATGCCTGAGCCTTAAGAGCATCATGATTCTTCCCCTGACCTGCCATGGGGCCTGGGGCGTGTGCTCACCTTGCTCAGAACCTTGGCCTGCATCTCTGCAAAATACAGGTGAGAAGAGTAGCCAGTTCCTGGAGTTGTGAGAATTAAGGGAGAGAGTGCATGAAAGGCTTTTAACACCCTGTACAGCGTCAAGAAAGTACTCAGTAGACACAAGTTCTCAATATTAATGTATAGACCAAGCAAGTCAATTCGCTACCTTTTCTGTCCCCTATTTCCTGTTGGTCTTTACTGCTTCTATTGTATAAGAGAATACAGAATGTGGGGAAAATGTGGGCTTAGTTTAAATAGGAGGAGTACTTATGGCACAGATCCAAAGAAATTTAGGCATGTTCACTGTGAAAATTAGATATGCATGAAGTGGACTGTAATTATATTTACAAGAGCAGGTGGATAAATATTACCGGACTGTGTGCTTTACGAAGTCTAAAATCACAGGCTTACTTGGTTCCTTCTTTGCAGTTCAGTTGAGTGAAACTTTTTCAGATGTTGTTTTAAATGGCAATGGTCTTTGGGGAAGACTTTCTGGAGCTACCGCTCCAAAAAGGGGATTTGAATGTTATGTTTTGGCAAAATCTTAAAAGTCTAACCAAACTGGCTTGAGGTGGTATTCCAGAACTGGCCTGTACCACCTTGAAAGAGCCGATGGTTAAATTTTCATGAAATTTTTGAGTTTGTTGTTAAGCACAGCCACCGATAGAAACTAAATTATATGGACATATGGTTATATTTAAAACAAAGGCGATGAGTACTCAAAACATATCACTGCCTAATTGAATTTCTCTATCTCGTTAATAGTGATGCTCTTAGGTCCTTTCTGTTTTGTCGGTTTGGTGATGTGCTACTGGGCATCTCTTTCCCCGCCCATGCTAAGTGATGTGTTGATAGATGGAAGTTAGCCATGGTGGAGGTGTTTATTCCATGGAAACCAGCAGATGCTCTATTTTGGAGAGCTGGTCATTAAATATTGACCATCCTAGCTCTGGCCATGGGTAAAGGTGGCCTCTAGCCCCAAATATCACTCCTCTTTCTGCAGTGACAACTTGTAGGAGTTTACTGGATATACTACAGATTTCCCTTAAACTCCTACACCCATGCTTCTGCCTTTTTCACACATTCCATAGTTTTCTACATATCTAGAAACAAACGGGACATTTTTTAGTTGAAGTGAAGGGTCTTGTTAACCGTGACAAACAAAGGTAATTGTGAGCTGCTTGGGAATGGTGAGAATGTGGATATAAATTAATCACTTGATTTCGGCAATGTGTACTTAGTACCTTATAATATAATAAAGCTAAATTTCTTACTTTTTAGGCCCTGTGCCATGGTGGCCCCTGACATTGAGCTAATCTGTGAAATCATGTTAGTAGCTGAAGGGTTTGCAGACGCTCGCTCATTAGCCCGCAAGTTCCTTACATTGTACACGCTCTGCAGGGGGCTTCTCTCCAAGCAGGTGAGGGGCTTTTTGTTCCTTTGGCTTGGTTTTTATATCCCATTAAAACTGCTTTGGAAATATAGATGCTGGGTAATTTATCACTCACATGACGGTTAGACATCTTGGAGTCATTTTTTAAAAATTTTCTAGACAATTTTGAAAATATTTTACAGTTTTAAATTTTTTTTCTAAAATGAAACTTGAGACATTTTAAGTTGACCTTTTTTAAAAGATTTTATTTATTTGAGAGAGTATAAGTGGGTGGGGGGCAGAGGAGGGGCAGAGAGAAGCAGACTCCCTACTGAGCAGGGAGCCAGAGCCCGACCCACTAGCCGGCTGATTCCCAGGACCCCAGTATCATGACCTGAGCTGCAGGCAGATGCTTACCAGACAGGCACCCAGGTGCCCCTTAAGTTGACTATTTTTTTTTGGTACTTCATATAATTTTTATCAATGGGCTCTGTGATTTTCTTTAACCTTCAGCAATGCTATAATTATACATGGAATTTTATGATGTCTCCCTTTCTTGGTGAGAACATTATTTTCTAGTAAGAGATAGCAGGAGTGTTCCTAAGAATCAAAAGAAGTAAAAGCTGATGCTCTGAAGAACCCCTCAAGAAATTTTAAATTAAAATTTCTCTCACTTTGGTGGTAATGTTTTATTTGAAGGTGGGGTTGGCTTTTTTGTTTTTTGTTTTTACTTTTGCTCTACAAGTCCCTAGTCTCTGAAGTGGGTCAAACATACTCTTTACTCTCCTCACGACCTTGATTTTTTTTTGTTTGTTTTTTAAGCATAGTTGAAAATGATACTACATTCGTTTTAAGTCCACAGCAGAGTGACTCGGTATCTCTGTCCCTTTGGTCACGCTCACCACAGGTGTAGCTCCCATCTGTCACCCTACGAGACTATTCCAGTACCATTGACTCGGTTCCCTGTGCTGTGCCTTTTATTCCTGTCCAGTCACTAGCTGCTTGCTGTTTCACCCGAGTTGCTGATGTGCTACAAAAATACCATAGGTATCAGCCTGACAATTTTTAAATTCAGCTTTGTGGTCACCTTTGACTTTGGTCTTTTGATGACCTTTCATTAATTCCTGGTGACATTATTTTGCAGCTTTTCCAACATGAAAGTATTAAAATGCCACCGTCAGAACCACATAGTTACTTGTACTGACAGATGTACTCATTGTAAATTACCTGTTGTTGAGGTGGAACTGGGATCTGAGAGAGAAATTCATGTTGTCATTTTAATAACTAAATCTACATGCTGGGGGGAAATCATAGCAAATTTAATGATACGGAAAAAATGTTGATGACAGTGTTAAATGCAGAAAACAGCATACCAGACTAGATGTGATGTACAACTTGCATGTATTTTTTTATTTTAGACTCTGTGCATTTTATATATTTAAGTATGTACGTATGTGCCTGGAAGATATATTGTGATTTTTAATCAGTGTCTCTGGGTAATAAGACTGAGTATTTTTTATTTTTCTCCCTGTTTGTAATATCCTTTTTATTTTTGCAAGGAGTTCATTTTAATTTTATAATGGTCAGAAGTCAGAAGAAAAGAATGTCATTGAACCCAGGCAACACAGAGTTGCAACCACATCCATTCCCAGTGGTCATATTTAAACATTTAGTGAGCATTTCCTATATCCAGGTATTATGTTTGTTGCCGGTGATGATGAAGAAGGTAAACAAGAGCAAATGAAGCAAGTGCACTCAGATTTCTGAGTTCAGAGAACTTAGGAGATTCAGTTTACGTGAAATAAAAATGAGAAGAAAATGAAGGATGAGACGATGATCATGGTTTTAAGAGGGAGGTGTTGGGAGCAAAGTTAGAATAGTCAAGGGAAGTGCTCTCCAACTAGACGAGTGTCATGGATGAGATGAGGGAAGGCAGGGAGACCAGGACAGAAGGGCTGAGTTAGGAACAGTCACTGATACGTTTCTAAGCTGTAGGAATAGATTTAAGAGGAACCAGTGGACATTTTTAAAAAAAAACAAATAAATAAATTTACTTATTTGTTTATTTACTTATGAACGCATGTGTTGAGGGGGAAGGGACCAGAGGGAGAGGGGGACCGAGAATTTCAAGGAGACTCCCAGCTGAGCATGGGGCCCGATGTGGGGGGCGCTCTCACGACCCTGAGATCATGACCTGAGCTGAAATCAAGAGTCGGATGCCTAAACCACGGAGCCACCCAGGTGCCCCACTAGTGGACATTTTTTTAAATTTAATTTAATTTTTATTTAAATTCACTTGGCCAACATACAGTACATCATTAGTTTCCGAAGTAGAGTTCGGTAATTCATTAGTTGTGTATAACACCCAGTGCCCATCACATCCCGTGCCCTCCTTAATGCCCATCACCCAGTTACCCCATCCTCCCACCCTCCTCCCCTTCAGCAACCCTCAGTTTGTTTCCTATAGTTAAACCAGTGAACATTTTTGACTAACGGAGTGACATAATGAAAATGGTGAAGGTTACTGTAGTACTCCATGCCTTGACATGTTTAGGAGGGTCACCAACTTCTCTTAAACCTGTGTCCAGAATTTCTCCTACTACCTCCTCTCCTTTAATGTTCTCACTGCACTGACTAAGCTCTCTTCCCAATCTCCCTGGCTTTCACACTCCAGTCCTTCACCCTTTCCACTTCTCCACAAGCCCTAGTCTACTTCTGCATCAGTGGCTCTCCATGAGCCAGCATAAAAACTACTTCTTCTGTTGAGACTCCGGACACACCTGTGTGTGTCATATGCACAGCTGTGAAACAATTTTCACCCGACACTTCTTACCCTTCCTGTTTGCAGTGCATTCTGGTATGTTTCATTCTATTCTGTTCTCTTTTATTGTCAGCAGAAATGATGGTCAAGACCTACTAAAATTGAATTTACTAGTGCACTAATGGATTGAAGGACATATTTATACATGGATGTATTGTTTCACTGCCCACAAAGCATTAACTCATTTTATTCCTACAACAGCCCTGTAGAGTGGTTAGATTCTTTTATGTGCCTTTTTATAGATGACGCTACTTGGAGAGGGTGGTGATTTTCCCAGAGGCATAGTTGGGAGATAGTTGAGAGAAGGGTTGTCACTCTGTGGGTTGTAGATGAAAGGCAAAAGACAGTAGACCTGTTGTATGTGATCAGTCCGTTAATTCATTGTCCCTTTACTGAGCACCTGCCCTGGGCAGTGCACCGTGCTGAGACAAAAGGGAACAGATCTGGGCTCTGTCCTCCAGGAGCCCGGAGCCCGTGAAAGGCATCTTCCATCGGGATTATGTAAAAGTCTCAAAGCAGAGTGGTACTATTTTATCACTGAATTTTAATACTAGAGCTTGGACTGTATTCAACACCAACATCGGTGCTGGAGCGCCCAAGTGATGAAGAGGTAGAGTCCTTAGGACGAATAGAGATCTGGGGCTGGGAGGGACGGACTCAAGGGGCCGTGTTTGGAGGTGAAAACGTGCAGGTCGTTCAACTCCTGAGTCAGCAGGTTTCTGGGGGAGAAGAGCCGGGAAGATGACTGGAGCCTCGGGCACACACTGCAGCTCAGTGCTTTGGGCAGAGGTCTGCTGACAGAGGCAAAGAGCCATGGGAAGAGGCAGGAGGAGACTGAAGGGACATGGTTGTCATAGTTGGAAAAAGAGGAAAACACTACTTCACATCCTTAGAGCATGGATTTGTCTGAACTCTTTCCTTAGAGCTTTTGGCTTCTACCTCTGGAATGAGACACTTACTTCCTCATAAAATGTTTGAGAATATATAACTATGTTTTGATTTTTAGGATCATTATGACTGGGGACTTCGCGCTATTAAATCTGTCTTGGTTGTAGCTGGCTCCCTGAAACGAGGAGATAAAAATAGACCCGAAGATCAGGTACCGCAGTACTAACTTGGTTTTGTGGCGTGGGTAGCTCAACAGCTTCACAGAAATGAGAGTATATACCCGGATGGTGGGCCATGCGTAGTGCAACTTTGAACAAATAGAATCTCTGTTTCATGTAGAATATCCTGAGGACTGGCATTTCTTATGTTATAAAAGATAACTATTCTTGAGTATGAGGATATAAATACAGGAAAGAAAAGGGGATTTTCTAGGTGCTTTTGAAATATCAGCTACAAAAAATACCTTGGCGGTCATAATCAAATAATTCAGCAATCACTGGTTGATTTCCTCTGAGGAACATTTAGAGAATCTGATTAATTGATTTGGGAAATTAATCCTGAAAAGTCAGTGAACACATGATCTCACGGAGCAAAGTGTGTTCCTCTCATGGGCTGTACGATGAGCGTGAGGAATGGAACAGGAAGAATGGTCGCCTGACACCAGTGAAATGCTCAGGTGGCTAGTCACAGCTGCTGGGGCAATGTTCCGTCCCTGCTGGGGAGAAACAGTAACAGCCTTCTCTAATTTTTTTTTGGAAGCGTTTTTCCTTTATTAAAGAGTGAGAACAGTGGATATGCAACACTGTATATATTCTGTACGGCTTGAGAAGCTGAAAAACTCTATTCCTATGAGTTTCTTTTCACGTTAAAGGATACTTACATAATTTTCTACTTCTGTAATACTTCCTTCTCTTCCTCTCAGTCATAATTAACCACTGGGTAGGGATTTTCTTGCATTTCTTTGCTGTGTTATTATTGTTGTTGGATTGCTTATCTTCTTTCTGGAAAAGTCATGCTGATGTTCAAGTTACTGCTTCTAAACTCTAAAGCCCTCTTTGGTTTTCAGCCAATACAGAACAAATACCCAAACTAAAAATGGTTCAGTTTATCATTCTGAGATTCTCAGAGATTCTCTTTGAACAAAATGATCTGATGGGCCTGGTTAATTTATATCCTGGAGTCTGAGGATCAAGGAGGGAAGGGCCTCAGACTCTCTGTCAAGATCAAAACAGAGAGTTGCTGGAACAGAACCTCCTTCCTGACTTGAGTTTGAGGTTTGTGATATCAGCAGAGCCTTCTCGTGTTCTGATATGTGAACCTGGAAGCATTTACCCTTTCTATAGATAGAGTGCCATCCTCATGGAGGACCAGTATCAATATCCCATGCTTTAGATTTAAGGTTTAAAAATAACATCTTCAGTTGTCAAGCTGTTCATTACACCCTGTATTGGCTTCTTCAATAAAGTGTTTTCTTTCTAGGTACTCATGAGAGCACTGAGGGACTTCAATTTGCCTAAAATAGTGACCGATGACATTCCCGTGTTTCTGGGCCTGGTTGGTGACCTCTTTCCAGCCCTGGATGTACCCCGGAGGAGAGCGCCACACTTTGAACAGATGGTCAGGCAGTCCGCCCTGGAGCTCCACCTGCAGCCCGAGGAGAGCTTCCTTCTTAAAGTAAAAGGAGCATGTACTTTTCCATGGCAGCTCTTGGGATTTGCAGTGAGAATTACTCTATTTAAGTGATCTTTAACCAAAACATTAACTTACATATTCCACGGACCTTCATGCCATCTTAATATGTTCTTTAAAGCGTTCTAACCCAACAGGCTTTACTACAGTAAACAGAAATAATTATTTTGTAGTTCGATGTGAGAAGGAACATACAAATAAGTCATGGTTTTAAGTGTAAGCGTACTTTTGTTCAGTTGATAAAATTTCTTCGTTGTTCTTGGTGACATGCATCAGAAATTAATTTTGCTCTCTTCTCTCCATCTTAGAGAAACTTGGAAGTAAATCCTTAGTACATGCTTTTAGTGGGGAAAGAAATGTCAACATGTGTGACATCTGACTTCTCAAGGACTTGTGCATATACATGCTCAATTTGGGTGTAGTGAATACACGGACGTTAAAATACATTTAGTATCTCTTTTAGATATTGTCAAGGATGTAAGTCATTACTCAGGTGTGGATAATTAGCCTTGTACTGTTTTTGTTCAGCACTTCGTGAAGAGTCATTGGTTTTGTAAGTAATTCCTGCCACGTACCAAGTACTAATGTACCTCACTCTGCCTGTGGCTGTGACTCACTGAGTAATGGTTTGTCTTCATTCTTACTCCCATGTCGTACTTGGGGAAATTGAGGAGAAACTGTAGTTTGCACTTGTCATCTATTTTAACTTTCCTGGAACATAATTTTGTCAGTGGGAGCTGGCTTGAGTTGTCAGCCAAGAATTAAGCAAAAAATGGGTAGGGATTTTTTTCAGGGGGTGGGGGGAGCCAGGTTCTTGTTTTTGTTTTTTTGCTTTGTTTTTAAATGACCAATTCATTAAAGGAACCAGTGACTGACTGTTTGGTTGGCAGGTTGTCCAGCTTGAGGAGCTGTTGGCAGTGCAGCACTCTGTCTTTGTGGTTGGAAATGCAGGCACGGGAAAGAGTAAGGTATGGTAAATTGCCTGTTCGTTTTCAGCCATGGGAGGAACGCATTTTGATCGGGCGTATTTTCATTTCTGCTGAGGAGTTCGTTTAGTCAAAGTCCCCCATAATTTTGAGTTGGAATCCGAGTCTCTAATACTGCTTTTTGATCCATGGACACTATTTTTTTTTCATATTAGTGGCAGGGAGAATGTAGCACATAGAACCTTGTGTTCAAATAGGAAAAGCAAGCTGAGAGAAGATTGGGCTTTCCATATTTATCAAAACTACTTTTTTTATCTCTCCCAAGTTATTTTAGATTCTCCTTCCCATATCACTAAGAAAAACCCAAATATTTTCCTTCAGTACTTTCTCAGAAACAGAGCGCTCTGTAGGGGCAAAAGGAAACTTGAAAAGCAAGGGAGACAGCAAAACCCATATTTTGGGGGTACCTGTTATGTGCTTTGCTGGGTGCATTATGTGTAATTTATTGTGCACAGCAATGATGTGCTCTGGGTATTATCCCTTTTTTTTTTTTTTTTTTTTTTTTTTTACACCTCCCTGCTTGATTTTGTTTGATCTCACTGACAATCCTGGCAACATACTTATTTTCTTGGTTGGCAGACGGTATATGCAGAACTGCATGCATTTTAATTCAGAGTGCTTGGGTATAAACATACTGAGTAGCCAAAGACTAAAAATCATCAGACTGGGCATAGAAGACTTTAGAGCATGGGTGTGTATAGAACTTGCCAGTATTTAGATCCGAACCCGAAGTGGGACAATTGCAAAGGGAGGCCTAGTATCGGAATTTTCTAGTGAAAAATGTAAGAATTGAAATATTGAAGTAGATAACTGATAGACCTGTAATTATTTTGTTAGAGTAAGTTTCAGATGTGGGCCATGGTTCAGGGAAGGATAAAATTAAATTCTATAATTTCCAGTAGATTAATGGTTTCTAAAAATACAAGCTTAATATTCCTAAAGCATTCAATTTCTTTCATCTAGTCTTCACTGATTCTGGTCTATCCAACCTTTACTTAAGCTGATAGAATTAGAACACTGGAGCTCACGGCCATGTTACTTAGCAACTTACTCTTCCAAAGTATTTAGCAATTGTTTGTCAGTCCTTTGAATGCCTATGAGTCGATTAGGAAATGATAAATATCTAAAATAAAAGTCATGGCTTTTCAGAGAAAGCCAAAAGGATAGTTGGGACAGATATTTGGCGTAGGGTGTCAGTTAATTAAACAGACATAGATAAAGCATCTATCTGGTAAATTCTTATCCTCAAGGCTGCTTTTGCTCAATTATCTAGATGAGAGTTTCTCGGCTGCATTCACGGTTGCCATGCTGGGTCTGATTACTCTTTGTCGTGGAGGCTGTCCCGTGCATTCATTGTAGGCTATGGAGCAGCATCCGTGGCCTCTGTTCAGTAGCGTGCCCTCTTCTTCAAGTGCAGAGCATCTCCTGCTAAGAACTGTTGCTCTAGGTCACTGGGTGTTAGAACACGTCCAAACTAGCATCACACGTGTCACCTGGGACGTTATTAGCAATGCCGATCCTCAGTCCCACCCTAGACCTGCCTTAGAAACTCTGGGATTAGGCCCCGCCATCTGTGTCTTAACACCCTCTAAGCAGTTCTGATGCGCTTACCTACAGGCAGAGTGGATTTTCATAACTTGAACAGGAACACTTGTTGACTTATTTGCACACAGGGTTTAAAATCTTAAATGATAGAGTGAGCTCCTCTAGCCTACATGGTTCAAAGAATCCGGTGAAGAGATCATAAGAGATGGTAGGAGTACATTTTTCAAGATGGTAATGAAAATGTGCACATGTCAGTTTTTCCCCATACTTAATATACTCAGAATATCTAGGGAAGGAAAATCCTTTAGAAATCGTTTGCTTTCCATTTGCCTTACAGGAGTATTAATTTTCTTAGCTTTTTCCTTCTTCCCTTCAGATTTTGAGAACACTGAACCGAACATATGTTAACATGAAACAAAAACCTACTTGGAATGACTTAAACCCCAAAGCTGTGACAACAGATGAACTCTTTGGTTTCATACATCACGCTACTCGAGAATGGAAAGATGGCAAGTAGTATTTCCCTGTTACAAGTGCAAAAATTTTTTTATCCAGAAAACTATTTCTCAGTTCAGGCCAATTTCAGTCATAGTGGTAGATTTATTGTTTATGTGTTGGCATTATTGGAAATGGAGTAGCTCACAACAGCATTTATAATGAGTAAATTAAAACCAAATCTGATTAAGTGGTCAATTTGCATTCAGCAAGTTTACGCTCGGAGCTGTGTATTTTATCCCGCATTAATTATGTCGGGGCTCCCTGTAAACCAGGCAAGAAGTGAACTTGAATGCCTCAGGAGAATTTGTAAAGTATCTGATGCAAGACACAGACTGAGTTTCAGGCAGACACTATTCTAGGCACCAGGGACAAAAGTTAAGGGGACAAGTTTCTTGTCCTGAAAGTATTTGCAGACAAGCAGATCCTTTTGTTCAAATCTGTTACTTCCCATTTCCGTAAATGCACTAACGTTGGCATCATCTTTGAGTCCTTTCTCCCTTTCACACCTTACATCCAACCTCACAGCAAATCCTTTAGGCTTTACCTTGTCTTCCAGTACCCTTTGCCTTCTCTGTCTGGTCTCCCTGCAGTTCATTTTCCACACAACAGACAGAGGGCGCTCTTCAAAATACGAGTTCCCTGCTTACAGTTTCCTTTGGGTTCCATCTCCCTTAGAATCCAAACTTTATCCCAGGCTTACAAGGTTCTATGGGATTAGGGCCCTCATCCCCCAGCTCCGATCTCATTTCCCGTGCTCTACTCCTCACTTACCATAATCCATACACTCGGGCCTCCTTGCTCTTCCTTGAACATGCCAAGCATCTTCCCATTGAGGGCCCCTGCACTTGATGTTCCCACCATTTGCAGCCTTAAGTTATGGAAGCGTCTGGTCAAATGCCACATCAGAGAAGGCCTCGCTGAGCATCCTGTCTATAGGAGCATGCCTCCCCATTCTGTTTGCTTACCATGTGTATCCACTTAATTTGGGGACAATCAAAATTTACTCTTTTTTATATCATCCTTTTTAATCATCTTTATATCATCTTTTTTTAAAGGACTTTGGCAGGAAAGGACTAATACCAGTTTATGCTGAAAACCTGTGGAAGCCGTTCAGATCAGTGATCATTAGAAAACGTTGCTGGCTTTTTTTTTTTTTTTTTTTATGAGTCGTGGTAGTAGGTTTTGCATACTGTTGTTGATTTTTGCACAAAATATTTCACAGGAAACCTTCCACCTACATGCATCAGAACAGTTTTTCTCATTATATACTTGAGTTTTGAAAAAGCAATGATTATTAAATACATCATGTAATACAATGTCTAGAAAAGTAGTGACAGCAAAAAGGACTGTGGGTTTAAAATATTTTTATTGGGGCACCTGGGTGGTTCAGTCGGTTGACCGTCCAACTCTTGGTTTCGGCTCAGGACATGATCTCAGGGTCTTGGGATCAAGCCCCACATCCAGCTCTGTAGTCAGTGGGGAGTCTGCTTAAGGATTCTCTCTCTCTCTCTCTCTCTTTGCCCTTCCCCCCAAGATAAATAAATCTTTAAAAAATAAATGTTTTTATCTTCTCATCTTGTACTAAGCCAATGACCAAATTTCTCAAAGAAATATAAAACACCTGAATTAGCTTCAGAATTCTATCCCATAAATATTGGTTATAGAAAAACGGAGAAAGGTTAAATAAACTAGTATTTGGCCTAAAATAGATACTGAATATATGTACATGGAAAAGGATAATGTCTTCATTTGGTGTAAGTTTTGAGCTGCATGTATGTTACCCTCTATAAATCCCCACACATGTTCTTCAAGAAAGCTACTATCATCTTCATGGAACTGTGGGAGAGCCTCAGAGAAGGTAAGGTGCATCCTCCTGGAAGTGAAACCTGCCCATTGGTCTGCAGTCCAGATGTAGCTCAAAAGGTATCCCACATTGCCCATCAGAAAGAGGCAGCAAATTTATTTACTTAATAAAAGAGCGTCCTATAGAAATAATAGCAGTTTATTTTAGAAATAAACAGCACACAACTCTATTCTATATTAGGATGATTTACTCTTTTTTTTTTTTAAATTCAGTTAGCCAACATAGAGTACATCATTAGTTTTTGATACAGTGTTCAGTGATTCATTAGTTGTGTATAACACCCAGTGCTCATCACATCCCGTGCCCTCCTTAATGCCCATCACCCAGTTACCCCATTCCGCCATGCACCTCCCTTCTGAAACCCTGAGTTTGTTTCCCAGAGTCAAGCGTCTCATGGTTTGTCTCCCTCTCTGATTTTTTCCCATTTAGTTTTCCCTCCCTTCCCCTATGATCCTCTGTTCTATTCCTTATGTTCCACATATGAGTTAAACTATATGATAATTGTCTTTCTCTGATTGGCTTATTTCACTTAGCATAATCCCCTCCAGTTCCATCTATGTCCATGTAAATGGTAGGTATTCATCCTTTCTGGTGGCTGAGTAATATTCCATTGTATATATGAACCACATCTTCTTTGTCCATTCATCTGTTGAAGGGCATCTCATTTCCTTCCACAGTTTGGCTCTCATGGACATGCTGCTATGAACATCGGGGTGCATATGGCCCTTCTTTTTACTACATCTGTATCTTTGGGGTAAATACCTGTAGTGCAATTGCTGGGTCGTAGGGTAGCTCTATTTTTAACGTCTTGAGGAAACTCCATACTGTTTTCCAGAGTGGCTGCACCAGCTTGCATTCCCACCAACAGTGTAAGAGGGTGCTCCTTTCTCCACATCCTCGCCAACATTTGTTGTTTCCTGTCCTGTTAATTTTAGCCATTTTTACTGGTGTGAGGTAGTATCTCACTGTGGTTTTGATTTGTATTGCCCTGATGGCAAGTGTTGGAGCATTTTTTCTTGTGGATCATTTACTCTTAATGTATAGGTCTCTTCTCATCCATTTTGCGAGAACAAGCGAATCTTAAGCATGATGGACCAAAATGGATCATCCTGGATGGAGA
Source organism: Callorhinus ursinus (assembly GCF_003265705.2). Lineage (NCBI taxonomy): Eukaryota > Metazoa > Chordata > Mammalia > Carnivora > Otariidae > Callorhinus > Callorhinus ursinus. Next base: position 38,141,449 of record NW_027397074.1, read on the forward strand.
TATTGATCCCATGTGGATTGAGTCACTAAATACTGTCATGGATGACAACAAGGTGAATAATACCTTTTAGCTAAACAAATATCACACTGGGAGTGTAGGAAGATCTTTTCACTTGTTGATTTGAATGCTAGTTTTTCATCATTAACCTAATGTTCTTTATGTAATTGCTGTTTTGGTAAGTGGCACTATCCTGATAGTTCTCTTAATTTCATTGGTAAAGATTTGAAGGGAAATACATTTTTCTTGTCTGCATAAATTTAACCACCTTTAAAGAGAGATATACATCTGAGAATTTAGTTCATACACGCCTCACCATTTTCTAAGAGCCAGGCATAAATTATGTCTTCGGTTAAGTCTGCAGTACTTGGACAGTAAAAGGATGAGTTTGTGCCCTATGTAAATTGATGAAATATAGCTATTAAAACTAAGTAATTCCTATGGCTACAGAATGAGTGTAAATGCATTTCTAAGCATTTTGCTGTGGTTGATCCAGCATTCCCAACAAAGACAAAAAGCGATAGTCCAGGTCCGTGAGACACCACTTAAAGCAACACAAGGTCTGTGGTTAGGGTCAGGAGAAAGAAATAGGCAATCATCCTTGCTACAGAACAGAATTACTAACCCCCTTAAATGAGCGGTAATTACCGCTTCCTGCATTAAGACATTGTTCATCATAAAATGTAGGTCTGAGATCTTTATACTTGCATGAGATTCTATAGCACAATTGATAATTGTGGTATTTCAGATTCTAAAGAAAGTTTTTGTGTGTGTGTGTGGTATTCAGGCCTTTTCATGTAATCAACTCTTAGAACAAATGTCTCCTATTTAGTAGTAATTACCACAGACATTTAAAGGTTGGCATGAATGAGTCCATGTTGGGGAGTTCGTTCCTCAAGGGTCAGTGAGCTCCCCTCAGGGATTAACTGAGATCTTTATGCAGACCACTCTTCAAACTCGGGAGAGTGAGCTCATTGCTTTTGGCACTTGTACCGGGGGCTCGGGAGAGGGAGTACTTGGTGTTGTTCTGGTGAGTTAGCCGCATAGCCTTTGCCCCCCAACGACAACGCCTCTTTTCTGCTGTGCTGGTCTGTCCAGGTGCTGACCTTAGCCAGCAATGAGCGCATAGCACTCACCCCCTCCATGAGGCTGCTCTTTGAGATTCATCACTTGCGGAGCGCAACCCCGGCTACTGTTTCCAGAGCTGGTATTCTGTATGTGAACCCACAAGATCTGGGCTGGAATCCGTGAGTACTGCTTTTTTTTTTTTTTAATTGTGGTAAAATATTCATAACCAAAAACACTCTCACCATGTTTAAGTGTACACTTCAGTGGCATTAAGTACGTTCACATTGTGAAACAACCATCAGCCCCATCCGTCTTTGTAGCTTTCTTCATCCTCCCCAACGGAAGCCCCATCCCCATTAAACAGTAACCTCCCTTTCTCCTTTCTGCCTCTCTGAATCTGATTCTGCTAAGTACCTCTTAAAACTGGAATCATACGGTAATTGTCTTTTTGTGGCAGGCTTATTCAGCTTAGTGTAATGCCTTTAGAGTTCATCCGTGTTATAGAATGTTCCGGAATTTCCTTCCTTTTTAAGGCTGAATGATGTTCCATTGTATGTGTACAACACATTTTGCTTATCCATTCATCTGTTGATAGGCACTTGGGCTGCTTCTACCTTTTGATGGTTGCAAATAATACTTTCGTGAACATAGGCATACAGGTATATTTTTGAGTGCTTCCAATTATTTTGGATATATACCCACAAGGGGACTTTCTAGATGATGTGGTAATTCTATTTTTAATTTTCATTGGAGCCACCATACTGTTTTCCATAGTGGCTGCACCATTTTGTGTTCCCTCTAACAGTGTACAAGGTTCCAATTTCTGCACATTCTCGCCAACACTTGTAATTTTCTCTATTTTTTATGACAGCCATCCTGATGGGTGTGAAATGGTATGTCACTCTGGTTTTGATTTATATTTCCCTAATGATTAGTCATATCGAGCATCTTTTCATGTGCTCATTGGCCATTTGTGTATTTTCCCTGGAGAAATGCTTATTTCAGTCTTTTGCCTAGGTTTTAAATCTAGTTTGGTTTTGTTTTTATTGTTGTGGATATTTCTTTTTTCAGTCTTAGGTTTAAAACTAAAATTTTATGTGATCATTTGAAGAAAGTATTAGCAAATAAATTGAAAGCTAATTGAATAGGCTAAAGATAATGAAATTAGCACCTGTATGATTTGTCAGTTTTAGTTGGACATTACCCTGTTCACACCTTGTACAAGTTAAGAACTCGGTATTTGTTAAATAAGTGAATAAGTAATAATAATAGTTCATATGGAGCACTGAGACATAAATCATTTATATAAATATATTAATATGTCATATAAACACATGTATATTCATACGTATGTGTATAATAGCCATACATGAAGAGCAGTAATGCTTTGATTCAGAACAGACTGACTGTGCCCACCTGCTTACTCTTCAGATGCTTGCACTTTCCAGAATTCATCCTGGAGGTCATGTGTCGCCGCCTCTAGCATTCCCACTAGGAGCTGCGGAAATAATGCTTGACCTCCGCAAGTGACACGTGCTTGCGCCTGGTGTGCTGCTGGTGTCAGAATCTTCTGTTGACCCTCTACCCTGCTCTGTGACCCCAGAGGCTGTCCAGGCTGCGCAGGCTGATCCCAGAGCCACTTCATTGGGCTGCTTGCCCTCTGGCTTCCGGTTGGTTTGGCCCATGAGGAACCCTAGCAGGAAACGAGAAGGAGAGAGACAAGAGTGAGGTCAGGCTATTTATTTCCCTGGCTCCCTCCCCGCAGTGTTGCATCAGGATGACTGTGTCCCTCAACGGCAGGTCACTCTCCTCTAAAATGTCTCTGTACGATCCATCCCTTCCACACCATGGTAGTCCTTCGTTCCCTTGTCCCTGCAGGCACAGGTACACTACCCGTTCCTCAGTTGATACCTGTGGCACAGCTCTCTCCCTTCGTTTCCCTGCTCCATGCCCACCTTTGCCAACAGTCCTTCTAGATCCTTCCCTGTTACCCTGTTTTGAGGATGACCTCTGCTCCCTGCCAGATGCTTGACTGATGGCACTTCTCCAGGCTCTTTTCTCTGGATACTGATTTGTTCACTCGAGGTCTCACCACAGCAAAGTAGAGCCCTGCCCACACTTCTGTTTTAACAGGGTTTTATTGGATCTGTCTGGGGAAGGGGTGATTTTCAAAAGCCTAAAATGGAGAGTTCTTCTTGAGCTAATAGGTCCTTTCCCCAGCTAGGATTCAGACTGTCTTCTAGATGCTTCTAGGGGTTTGGGGCTGGCTAAAAGAGAATCTCCAGTATCCCTTGATCCCCCTCTAGACAGCAGAGGCATTCTCCACACCCTCTTTCCTTCAGGGGACCCCTCACCCCTCTGGGTTTGGTCTGGCTTCAGTCATGAACCTCACAATTCCCAGGGTCTCAGTAACATCACCTGGAGATTCGTGCTAGTAAAAGCTGTCTAAATCCTTATTTCAAGGGCGCCTGGGTGGCTCAGTTGGTTGGGCGACCGCCTTCAGCTCAGGTCATGATCCTGGAGTTCTGGGGTCGAGTCCCGCATCGGGCTCCCTGCTTGGCGGGGAGTCTGCTTCTCCCTCTGACCCTCCCCCCTCTCATGCTCTCTGTCTCTCATTCTCTCTCTCTCAAATAAATAAATAAATAAATAAATAAATAAATAAATCTTTAAATCCTTATTTCAAGAAGGACTTTCATCTAGTAAGTCAAAGACTCTTAACTTGATTAGAAAAAAACACCCAATTTGCATTCCTATGAAAGTTAAACAACTCCGTCTTCACCATTACACTTTATTTTTACCGAGGTTTTTCTTTGATCCAGGATCAATGGGTAAGTTTTAATTTTCATGTGTGTGACCACAGACTCATTATCTAAAACAATGGGAATCTTCCCTAAAGGATGCTTTTATACTTTTACTTCCTACCACCAGAATCTTTAAATATACTACAGGAAAGTGGCTTTTTCAGACTGGGGGATATGTTTTCACTCCATATTTATTGGGTACATTGCTACCTTTAATGTCATAATATTAATTGCAGGGTAACTTTGCATGTATTGACTCGTTCAATCCTTAATTACGCTCTGAGATAAAATTATCAACCTAGTTTTCCAAACCTGTATCTGAGGTCTCAATTTCCCCGAACTTTTTAACTTGAAAGTGTTGAAAATTACAGTAAATCTGAAATGGTAGTAGTACCCTATCCACTTTTTTTCCACAGTACCAGTTGTTAGCATCGTCCAACATTTACTTCCTCTGTGAATGTATACACACTCTCACACAGGCATAGAGGCACATTTTCTCCTTTTACTTATTTTTGCAAAATTATCTGCAGACATTAAGCCCCTTCACCACTGTGTACTTGAGCATCTCTTCCCTAAGAACTAGGATGTTGTCCTACATGAACACAGTACAAGTAACGTGCTAAGATATTTGTTCTGGATACAGTATTATGTGTTAAACAGTAATTTTTCAAATTTTTTCAGTTAACTGAGAAATTTCCTTGGTAGGTTTTGTCTTTGTTTTTGTTTTTGTTTTGAATCCAGTGTCAAAACAAGGATGTTTTGCATGCATCATGCATTGCATCTACTTGTCTGTATTTTCTCCTTTAATATAGACTGTCTGCCTACCTCTTTCTCTCATGACATTCACAGTTTTGAGGGTAACCTGCCAGATTCCCAGAAGAGTGACCCATTGGTGGCTGCAAGGTGGTGACTTTCTAATTCATTCCTTCTATTTACATAGATGAGCTGACATTTTCCTAAAAGAATTCCTCCTCCTCTCTCCCCCTAATCCCCTCCTTCCCTCACCGGTCTTTCTCCCTTCCATTTTCTCTCTCACTTTTTCTCTCCCTCTCCCTCTCCCTCTCCCTCTCCATGGGCATCATTTTCTATTCATGGTTTCTTTTCTTTCGGTTCAGTGGGTTAGAATTCACTACCAACATGATCCTATTGAACGCTTGCTTGGTCCCAAGTTTGCCAACAAGAGCCCCTTCCAACCAGCCCCTTACCTGTTCTTTTTCACTTTTTCCTCCCCAGTCTTGGAGCACGTGGCTTTCTGGCTAGCCAACATGATTCTGGCTCCTTTCATTCTTCCTTCCCCTCGCCCGATTCCATCATTTCTCCAAGAAGCCAGAAGAAACGACTTTTTGTATAAGGAATGGTATTTAGAATCCCAGAGAACGATGTTAAGTGTGCTCATTGCTACTGATAGGTCATTGCTTTTAGGCTCTTTCAGTGAATGGAATTAGGAAATATATTTTCTTAATTCATACTGTGGGAAACCCTAAGTTATCATGGATAGAAGAGATGACAACATAGTTTGTTTATGGTATCTGTGATTCCATTTAAGGAATGAAAGTAGTATCATCATGTAAGCTTCTTAGACTTTTTTTTTTAAGATTTTATTTATTTGAGAGAGAGAGAATGAGAGAGAGAGAGCATGAGAGGGGGGAGGGTCAGAGGGAGAAGCAGACTCCCTGCTGAGCAGGGAGCCCGATGCGGGACTCGATCCCAGGACTCCAGGATCATGACCTGAGCCAAAGGCAGTCGCTTAACCAACTGAGCCACCCAGGCGCCCGCTTCTTAGACATTTTTTAAATTCACTGAGCTATTCTAAAAAATAATGTTATATACGCACTTAACAGACACAGAGCATATCATGTCAGACAACAAACATCCTTAAAAATCACATGAGTACGTGACTGGCTATCGAAATCAAATACTGTTCTGCTCGGTCCTAAGTGAGTTTACTAGGTGAATGCTGGATAGTTCATATATGTCTGTTGAGATCTTGGAAATTGAGAAAGAACGGGAATTAGAAGAAAATTTCTAAAAAATTATCAGCAAGATTTTTTATTCCCATTAGAAAGGGATGAAATGCATAAAAAGGGATTAAATGAATAGAAAAGGAAAAGCATACAGGTAATGAATTATTTAAATTCATTCGGAATTAAATTATTTAATTCACTTAAAATTAAGTCCCTTAACTTAAAATTATTTAAAGCAAACACAATTGAAAATGAGATGTTCCAAATGGTGTATTACTCAACTTCTAGATAATGATGGGAAAAGGTGGAATATCTCTGGAATTTAGTCTGATTCTAAGAGATTACTGGAAGATAAGTTTTGGGAGCCCCACCTTTAAATCATACTTACTCCTTTATTACTGTATGATATCCTTTTGATTTTGTCTCTCTCATCCTCTGATCTGCATTAGATGAGCTGGTTGTCTTTTTTTTTTTTTTTTTTTTTTATTTAATTTTATTTGAGATAGAGCAAGAGAGAGAAAGCATGAGCAGGGTGGAGGGGCAGAGGCAGAGGGAGAAGCAGGCTCTCCGCTGAGCAGGGAGCCCGATGTGGGGCTCAATCCCTGGACCCTGGGATCACAACCTAACCTGAAGGCAGGTGCTTAACCGACCTAGCCACCCAGGCACCCCAAGCTTGTTGGCTTTTACCCCCGCAATCCCATCCTTCCATCTTGGCCTCCTGTATATATTTGCAAAAATAGATTTAGAAATCATCAACATAACGCTGCCAGTCAGTATGTCTAACTTCTGCCATTTTTCCGCATCACCGTGAATGATGGAGAACCTGCAGCTTACTGTGGGGGGGGCATGTGTATAACCAGAGTTCTCATGAGTTCCTGCTCTCCTCCAGGACACTATTCCAATCCCAGACTCATGAGTAATACATTGAAAAGTTTTCAGGAGCCTGAAAACTTTGGCTACCTAGGTAGTTTCCAAACTCTAGGGTCTTAGAGTCGTGTGATCATGTGAATAGCACTTCTGAAGAAGGGCAGGGCAACACAGCTGAATATATGGAACACATTTGCAAACGCTGAAGAGCTGAAGATGCTCTGTTAGTGACCTGGATATTGGCATGATGATGATGCATTAAGGCATCACTATGTGGCTCCTTCCTGAGATAGGGGCACCAACCATCTCTCACGTAGGTAAGAAATAAATACAACCTTTTAGCATGTCATCTTCCACTGTATGTCATATAATAGCACTGTTTCATTTGATTATGTTCAAATGTATATCATTTCTTGGAAACCATAAGGGACTTTTTTATGAAGTAAGGTGGAAAGAATTGCCAACAAAGATCTGTATCTTCAGTTTTTGCCATTGCTGAAGGTAATAGTGTCTTCTTCTGAATTCACTATGTTTTAATGTCTATTTTTATTCCAAACTATGAAAATTTATCTGTAATTTATATGTGAAATTTTAAACTGTTGATATTTGACAATACAGACTTTTTTTACTCCCTAAGCCATATGGTGTGCTTGACCCCCCAGCAGAGGTCGTTTGGGGCCTTTTTAGGAGGGCATGCAAGATCACCTTTTGCCATGTCTCCTGGTTTGGTTGAACTGAAGTCATGCAAAGCCCTTTTCCCCTTCTCTGGCTCTCTTGAGGCTTCAGCCTCTAGTCATCCCCTCATAGGCTTTTACTCCTACCGACACCGAAGACCAGGGGGTGGAGGTAGAATTTGTTGTAACGCAGCAGAGCACTGGCCACCAACTCTTGGGCCCTGTAGGACTCTGCTGCCTTTAAGAGATGCTCAGATTTGCCGAGCCAGGGGATGACCCCAGTTCTCAGACTTGAACCAACTCTGTGCTGGATGGCACTTACTGAGAACTTGTTCTATGTCAGATAGTAATCCAAACACTTTCTGCACAAGAAATCGTCTCATCCTCAACGATCCTAAGAAGTTTGTGAGAAACTTAAAGCAACTCAGCCTAGGTAACGGTTAAAAAATGGTGGAGCTGGGATACGGATCCAGGCAGTCTGACTTGAGAACTCAGGAGAGCAGTCCCCTTACCACCCCCATTACCCTGGTAAAGCTCCGGACACTAACATTCTGCTTCCAGCAGCTGCTGTGCGGTTGAACAAGTAGCTCAGAGGTAGGTGAGGCCTTCGTGTCTTCATTTCCAGTAACTCACACTTGGTTGCCATTGTTCCCTGGTGCCCACTGTCCCCACCACCCAGAGATGCTCTCTCAAGTCACCATCTTGCGAGTCACCATCACCTGGACTTCACATGAAAACCATTTCTCTTGGCCCTGAAGAGGTTTTGACAGTTGATGCTGTATAAGTCTCACTATAGTGTAAATGTAATTGAACGGTTAATAGAGCCCTTGTTGTGGCACTTTGTAAAAATCAAAGGGAGCCTTTTATAGGATAATTATCTTGCCTTAATTTCTTCTGATAGTAGAAATGTGAAATCTGATTTGCCTATAGCAAGGTATAGTGGTAATCATATGGCTGCCCTGCTGGTGGCTAAATGTATTTATTATCACTGCCTTCTCTTTGATGAGAACTTTTCGAGCAGTTATTTTTCATTTAACATCACACAGTTTCTCCGCAGAGACGACTATTGGAGCTTCTAGGCTATGTTTCATTTTATTGATAAGTATGATTTTATTAATATGTTAAGAATACTAATGTATCAGAATTGATAACCTTCTATAAGCTCCAGATTAATACACATGTACCCAGGCGTGAGATAACCATTTCAGAGCTACTTATTAGAAACACATTATCTGCTTATTAGGTTGGAGTTACCTCCAATCCAATGCAAAAGGAGGGACTCTGAATAGCCCCTGTGGAATTTTCACCTTTTTATATGTAACTGATTTGTCATTACTAAATAATTGATCCCAAGATTAATCAAGAAAAATCCCAAGCTGTTTTCATAAATAAAGTCTGCCCTATGAAACCAGTTTCAGTCCCTTAGGAAATGACACGTGGTACCTCCTTATAAATGCTCAGTAATGGCCTACTTAGACTCTATTATGTTTGCCTTCTAAGTGCTATTAGGAGTTTCTGTTAATTTTTTTCATTAAGGTAAAATGGCCATTAGAACAAGTTTTTAAGGGGTCATTTAAAAATATTTTCCATTTGAGAAATAGAATGAACTCACTAACATGTCCCCGAAGGGTGACACCAAGCTGTGTTGAGTCGGGGGGAAGCTTTTGAGTTGGTGGAATTTGGCTTTTCAAGCCTTGTGTTCAATAAAAGATTTTCTGTGTTCTTTTTCAGGTATGTGGCCAGTTGGATAGACAGAAGGCGGCATCAATCAGAAAAGGCCAATTTAACTATTCTTTTTGATAAATATGTTCCTGCATGCTTGGATAAGCTGAGAACAAGCTTTAAAACCATCACTTCAATTCTAGAGAACAGCCTGGTACAGGTGCGGCTTTGGGCACACCATCCACGCTCTAGTCCTGGTGCGGTAGTGTGTGGCCTGACTGAGGCAGCAGGAGGTTTCGTTTGCTCGATGGATACGCAGAGAGGAGCGCCTGGGTGACCCAGTCGGTTGGGCATCCGACTCTTGATCTCAGCTCGGGTCTTGATCTCAGGGTCGTGAGTTCTGGCCCCGTGCTGGGCTCCATGCTGGGTGTGGAGCCTACCTGAAAAAATGAAACATAAAAAAAGAAGAGGCAAAGATCGCTGGCATCGTCAGGTTGCTCCAATCTGTCTTTCCCTTTCCCCAGCTCCATGTCCCCCAGTGTTTTTGCAAACCTACACACCTGTCACAGTCTGTTACCACTATGGGTTGTAGTCTGTTGGTTTTTTTTTGTTTTTTGGTTTTTGGTTTTTTTTTCATGAGACTGTCATCTAGAGGGCAGAAGCTACCTTGTATTTATTTTGATATCCCCAGAAATTTACAGAGTTCCTTGCACATAGCGCACATAGCGGGGGCCAAGTATGTGTTTACTTAATCACTGTGTTCCTCCAAGTATATTGGAATAGAATAAGAAGAACAAAGTAGTAACAACCGTATTTATTTTTCTGTCTTCTAAGAAACTGGCCTAGAGAAGGGGCTCAGTATGTTTTTTGACTACAGTAAATCCAGCAACTAAAGATGCTGGCTAGTAAAAGAAAGCTTCTGAGCTTGATCACCCACGGCCCTCCCATGCTCTTCTTCCTTTCTGTTCTCCCACCTCCCCCAGATGCTCATAAAGTCAGGTCACTCCCAATGGAGAGTTCATAATACTCCAGTTACTAGTCTGTTCTGATTCTCCTTCTGAGACAGCTGGTAAGACTGAAGGGTATATGTGATAGGTTGTCATGGAAGCAAATGAAAATAATTCACAGCACACAGAAATGAAGGTTGTGATCTTAATCTCAGCATGAAGAAAAACAGTCCCCAGCCTTTACAAGTATAAAACTTCATAAAAGGGTTACAATTAGAAATCCTTTTTTTTTTCCTCTAGGAACAAAATTGGTTTCAGAGTACTTTGTTACCATTAAGTTCCTATGTTACCAGATTTGTTTGAAGCTAAATTAGAAATAGTCACAAGCATAATAAGAAGAGAAAGTTCAGGTTTTTGGATAATTCACACACCAATTAAGTAAACGATAGTCTTCAACAGTAATTATCTGAGGTATAATTTATTTCTGAAAGCAGGTCTGAATTTATTCATAATGAATTAATTATGTGGTTACCCTAATTAGACTTCCTCTGGTGTAGTACTTGCAAAAGCATGATTGTGTTCTTTCTCAAGTTGACTTATGTATTGGTGTGATTCTCTGTAGTGTGAATTTTTTCATTCAAGAGTAGTGTGAAAATAGGTCAGTAGGAATTAATATGACTTTCCCTCTCACTTCCTTCTTTTGTAGTATTCAGAAATGGCATTTTATTCTCAGCTCCTTTTCAGCTGTTGTTTTATAGAGTAGTGTCTTTTCTGTGATTACTTGTAAGGACAAAATTCGAGATGAACGTGAGTACAAAAGGGAATACCTTCAAATGACTATTTTAAGAAATTAATGTGCTCCATTTTCCAATAAATGACATGTATTTGCTTTAAGTTTGGTTAGGTATATTGACTCCTTCATAATATACACCAGAGTCTGATGTTACTAATTGCTGACATAGAACTGCTCTAAGTGTTTTCCAAGTACTGTGTTTGGGAGAAAACAGAAGCGATGAATTAGTAGAGTCTCCAGATCAGCGGATAACGTCACATTGAAATCTTCCAGTCCCTGTTTTGGTTTTGGTTTTCACAGTCCCTTAGAGCACCAGGGCTTTTCTTGATAACAAATGGGTGATTTTTATTTCTTTTGGAGGCTTATTTTAAATTGGCAGATACGGAACTATATAACATAATAGAAACAAGAGAGAAGATTGAAAAACATTAACAGGCGGTCAACTTTTCAAATTGAAAACCTTTGCAAATTATTTCCAGGAGCTATTTTCCAGGTTACCCTGGGTTTTCCCCAGCTTTCATGACTGGGAGAGAAAGACCCACAGGCAATCCTGACCTGTTTTGTTACAGCTTGATGTCTGTCTGATAGTGATCAAATCTCCCGCTGCCTTCAGAAACCAGGAAAAGGGTACCGGGAGTTCTGAGAGTCTAGGATAATGTTACTAAATGACAACTGTTTCTGTGATTCAAAGAAGTAGCTGGAAAACATGTTCATGACTGATTATTGTTACCTTTGGAAAGGCCTTTGCAAGCAGCCATGTCCCCCTCATCACTGACCTGATTGTCCTGAACTCAGGTCAGAACACTCAGACGGTGTTTCTGACCAACAGCACATTGCTGTCTGACATGGAAGGAGTGAAGGACAAGTTCCTGAAGAGCAGTTCTTCCAAGGTTGAATTTAGTTTGGTGTTTAAAAAAAAAAAAGTCATGGGCGAAGGCTGCCGGTCCGACTAAGTTTATACAACAGGTGGGAAAAGCCGCTGCCAAAGCACTAAGGGAAAGTGGGTTATCTAAATGTCCAGCAAGAGGGAAATGAATAAATACCTCTCTGTCAAGTGGAATCTTAGGCACTCATTCCCACTGACACCGTAGGGCAACGCTCACTGGGAAGGCAAGGTATCTTCAGTTTGCTAATGAGTGAGAATGTGAGCTGTAGACGACTCTGTCCGGTGACTCCCTGTTAAAAAAAAAAAAAAAAAAAAAGAGAGAGCTTAGATATATTCCGCATTATCTTTCCTTTGTGCCTATATGTATTCGTGTTCATTATAGTGAGTACGAACTGGATAAGATAGTCCTTTTTTAAAAAGACTTGATTACTTAGAAGATCGGTTTCATTAAAAGTGGCAAAGGTTTTCCTGTATTGCCTTAGAAAACCAAGGCAGTAATTTTTGTCTGTCTCAATGTAGCAAGTCCCAGATTGGGGAAAATTCTATAATCTCATAAGGAGTAGGTGGATTTGTTAGTATGTCCTTTGACCTTACTCTGCTATTAAGGAGTTGTCGCCCTAAGTAAATAGCTATTTATTTTTCTTTAGACTATTTGTACCCTTCTAGAATGCTTGTTGACTCCTGACAACGTACCTTTGGACAGCCCAAAAGAGGTTTATGAAGTCTACTTTGTCTTTGCTTGTATCTGGGCATTTGGAGGCACTCTGCTGCAAGATCAGGTATGTTTTGAGATAGTTCACAGAAATAATTTATAGCACCAGTTTAACTTGGGCAGGTTGTAATGTGATCCCTGTGTTTGTTGTGTGTTTTGTTTTGTTTTTTTTAATATCATCATAAATCTCTGCCATTTGCCCTGTTCTCTTGTAAGCTGGTGTGTTTAGGCCAGCTCATCCAGGCTGGTAGCTCTAACTCTGGCAGATGCTGCCAAACCCATAGCCTTGCCCCGGTCTCTCTTCGGAGCTCAGGGGTCGGTGTTCCTGCCTGCCTCGGGAGCAGGGTCGGCGGCGTGCTCTTCGGACGCCGCTCGGCTCTCTGGCCAGAGACATAGCTCTTCATCTGCCCCAGCCCCCGACGGCTCCTCCTCTCCTCCCTTTCTTATCCTCGGGGATGCTCTCATTCCTTCCAGTTGCTCGAGCTAAAAACCTGGGAGACCCCATTCTTCTTTACTTCTGAATCTCGTGATTATCAGACTCTTTCAGCCACACAACAGCTGTCAGGTCAGTCCCCACCTCCACGTCCCTCCAGCCTTCAATCAGGAATGTATCTTTAGCTTGTCCTGGGCTGTCACAGTGTCTTAGCTCAGGCTGCCTTGGATGGCGTAACTGACAGAAATGTACTTTCAGTTCTGGAGGTTCAAGTCCAAGGTCAGGGTGCCAGCATGGTCAGGTTGTGGCTGGGACCCTCTTCCTGGCTTACAGACAGGTGCTTTTTTGCTGTGTCCTCACATGACAGAGAACAATAAAAAGCTTTCTGATATCTTTTTTATAAAGGCACTAATCCCATAATGAAGGCCCAACCCTTATGATGTCATCTAAACCAAGTTACCTCCCAAAGCCCTGTCTCCAAATACCATCACATTGGGGTTTAGAGCTTCAATGTAGGGATGTGGGGTGAGAGGAGCGGACACATGCAGTATACAGCACGTAAGAACCTTGAAATCGGTTTCCCTGTCTCTGGCCTCTTACCTGCAATCAGTCTCCTACATGATTCCTGGGGTAATTACTGGGGAACCAGACTCAACTCAGGCCAGATCCTTTCCAAGGGTCTTGCCTTCAGCCTAACAGGCTACTATGCCTGCCCAGCATTCCTAGCATAGCTCATCTGTGGCTGATTTCTTTTGGGCAAACACTTGAGACGAGCTTGCTCGAGTGCGTACATACACATACACACATGTGTACACACGGCTTAGACTTGCTCAGGTGCAAAGTGGAAGTGTTTCAACATTACAGGAGGGCACATCTCCACCATGCTCCTCTGCATGTAGATTTTGTCATGTAATGTTTCCAGTAATTGTTCAGGCTATCTTCATGGTGCTCATAAAGCTCAGAGGGGCAAGGAGCTTGACCAAGGTTACACTGATAGGAAATGACAGTACCAGGATTCACACCCATGTACATCTCCAAAGGCAACCTGTTCCAGGGTACCTCAGGATCTCCCACGGTCATGACTGATCCTACAGGTACCCCTGAATCTTTGCCTTAAAAATAGATGGCACGCATCTTCTAGACTTTGCCAAATATTTCCGGATGTAAACAGGGAATTTAAATTGGAAGGCATCACAGCCAAGAGGGCCCCATATTTCCATTGGTTGACTTGGTGTAGGTCCTCAGATACATGGTTACTAAAACCCGTTGCCCAGTTCTGCTTCTTGTCACTAGGTTACCATAAACCGTGTCTATAAATAGGTGTGGAATTCACTTGGCCTGCTAGATCTGATTTTGATCCTTCTCAGAAGCCACATTTCCTTCTCTAATATCCAGGGGCTTTCTAAAGAAAAGCAGCCCATTTACTTTGAGTGAAAATCAAGAGTTGGTGTTGGGTGACTTCATGTGGTTTTTCTCAGGCACAATTTACAGCATGCGTGGACTTCTTCTTCATGGAGGCCCCGGGCAGAATCTCCCCTCTCCCCACCTTCCCCCTCCCCCTTGTTTTCTTTTATGTCCTCCTGGGGTTCTCCACAAGGTTTTTTCCTTCGCTAGGGTGTAAACCAGGTAAAATTTTGTGAGTAGGACGTGGACAGCAGAGATCCCTCTATTCCTGACCACCTCCCTCCCAGCTGATTGCCTTTTCATCTTCCCAGTTTTCAAACGTGGTGGCCTTCCTAGCAGTCCGTCAAGCCGGGCCCTGGGCCGCCACAGTGGTCACTCACTTCTCCAGACACTCTCTCCCTAAATAAGCTTCATCTTCCTCCTCCTCCTCCTCCTCCTCATCATCATCATCACCTTCACGTCTTCAAAAGGGCTCTAACTACGAAACAGTCAAAACAGAAGCTAGATAGTTGGAAACAGGAATGAAAAAGACGGAAGAAATGCTCTTAAGATAGCCATTTCTTAATTGAACAAATTGAAGCGCCTGCCGGATGTCCAAGAAGGTGCTTAGGCCTCTTAGTCAGCTATTTTACTGAATCTTCAAAAAAATAAAACCCCTATGTATAGGTACAACTACCCTCCTCCCCTTTTAACAAAAAAAGGAGCCGAAACTTAGATAGCCCGCCTGAGGATGCCCAGGTACTGTCTGAGCCATGTTCCGACCACAGCACACTGACTCAGGTCCCGTGTTCTAAAGCCAGGCCATTGCAGGCAGCTTCCAAAACACGTCTTGGATCAACTCTCCCTGAGCTCCCATAAACCGCTCTTAGTACTTCTCCCTTGGCTTCTAAGGTAACAGCCTCACTGGTCTGCTTCTGTACCTCCCCCATAATCCATTATCCTCTCAGCAGCCAGAGCAGTTTTTTAAAATGTAAATTGAATTACCTGACACACTTGAGAGTTTAAAACACTTTAATGGATTCTGTTTGCCTTTCGGATAAAGTGAAAAATGTAATACTATTTACACGGCCCCTGGAGCTGGTCCTGCCAGTCCTTCCCTGCTTCTTCTGCCTACCCCTACCGCTCCCCCCACCTCCCACCCCCATCCGCCAGCTGCACTGGCCACTTCTGGAACACAGGGTCTGTCATACCACAGGATCTTGGCCCGTGATGACCTCTTCCTGCTTCTTGGAGCCGTCTTCTCCTTAATCTGTGCTGGTTTTCAAAGATGGCTCACCTGGACATCCAATTAAAATAGGTTCACCCCCGGGCGCCTGGGGGGCTCAGTCGTTAAGCATCTGCCTTCGGCTCAGGTCATGGTCCCAGAGTCCTGGGATCGAGTCCCACATCGGGCTCCCTGCTCAGGGGAGGCCTGCTTCTCCCTCTCCCTCTCCCTCTCCCACTACCCCTGTTTGTGTTCTCTCTCACTGGCTTTGTCTCTCTCTGTCAAATAAATAAATAAAATCTTTAAAAAACAAAAAAGAATGTCACTGGAGAAAAATGGGAGTTAAGATCTTAGAAAGTAGGAGACTGCTGAATGCCATGGCCACTCAAACACACTGTTCTTAGAGTTCACCGAAGCTCACTGTGGTAGATGATCCTGCGGATACAGAAGTCACTATGCCGGGTTGTGCTGTGGTTGGAGGGAGTTAGCGGGCCAGGTCGTCCAGTGGATGTTGGAGGCAGTAGGCCAGGTCTTCGTATAGATACAGAAGGGTTTTATAAGCTGCTGATACACAACTGCCATTTCCCCTTCTTTGTTTTCCAAACCCTAATCTAGTAGCAAAGGGCTTGTATAAAAAGGAGCGCCTTCTAGCAAGGAGAGCCTGTTCCCTACCACTCTCAGTCCTCTCTGTAGGGCAGCAGTTTGTCTCTTGAGAGTTTTCAACTGGACCGCTCACCTGTGCCCTGCTAGAAAACCAAGAACATGCCTTTCCTCATCCCTCATGGTGGGGGTTTCCAGATTTCGAATTTCAAAAGATAAACAGTTTAATGACTTGAAGGAATGAAATAGGGTTACCAAATGTTTACTTTTCTAAATAAGGACATTTATAAACAAGGACCATAATGAATACCATAATTTTATAAAAGGAAAGCTATTTCAACACCAAAAGGTCCAAGAAGCCTATAAGCTCAAATAGAGGGCAGTATTGAAATCAAATAATCTTACCAGTTTTTAAAAAAGTATTCCTTTGTTCTTATCTTTTTTATTTTATCACGAATTGATATAATATTGGTAGAAATCAACACCAGTGTTTGAGAACCACTGTCTCGCTGAACCTAGCATAGTAATTTGCATGAGAGCTCATTGTTAAATTGAATAACCCAGGGGTAATCTGAAGTTCACCTAAACTTACTTTGCTTTTTAAGTTAATAATTATTCCAGAAAATTTGTACCTGATGGATATATGGCAATTATAGCTTTCTGCCTCTTTGATATTATCACTCATTTTAAGTTCCTTCTAGTTACTTATTTTTCTTGGGTCAGTTACTCAATCCCATTTGTAATTATAACTCTTTACATGGCAAATACTGTGTTGAACAGGATTTGGAGGGGCTTTTTGTATGTGTTAAAATTACCTCTAAGTCTGCAGTAAGGATTTCTCTTGTTCTCCTTAGCTTTCTGGCTCTCAAGCTGAATTCAGTCGGTGGTGGCATAAAGAGATGAAAGCAGTAAAGTTTCCATCCCAGGGGACAATCTTCGATTATTATCTGGACCACAAAACTAAGAAATTCTTGCCTTGGGCTGATAAAGTCCCCAAATTTACTATGGATCAAGAGGTACCTCTGCAGGTAGGTGGACGGAACGTAGTAACTTTCCAGCCACACTGTGCTGCTTTGAGCCTTTTTGTTTCATGTTTGAGCTGTCCTTCTTTTCCTGCCTGATGGAAAAATTTTTGTTGATATGGTCAAGCATATATAGCATATTGCCTGGGAGAGAAGAATCTTAGTTATAAGAACAACTAGTGAGATGGCTCTTAAGTTTCATGCAAACTTTTTTATTAAAAAATTTCAGCTTAAGTCTAAAATAACTGCTTTCTTAATATCTCAGACTTTTTGTGAGTTTTATTAAAAATCAAAGACATATTTGTTTGTTCCAGTGATTCTTATATCTGACCATATTGTGAATTTATTAGACAGCACTTTTCACATACAACGTCTTTCCTTTAGCCCCCTAAGCCATAAAATAAATGTGTTCAAGCTCCTCAACTCAGAGGTTTCCAATTCTCATGGCCGCTGAGAAATCTAAATGAATCTTTTGTGTTTTTTAATTATTTTTCTTCATGGATTGTTGTTTTACATTTCTCTAATGTTGACTTATTCTTCAGGCATCTTCTTCTTCTGCCCCAATCTCTCTTCCTTTTCATTAGACTTCTTAAAATCACGACATTCTGATTCACTTGGGAGCTTAGTGCTTCCAATGGCACTGTGTGACTAGCATATAGGGGGTTTCTATGGTATTAACTAGGCAGCTGGTGTGAAATAAGAGAAAACCCAGTGTATTTGCTTCCTGGAGCTGCTGGAGCAAAGCGCCACAAGGTAGGTGGCTTAAACAACAGACAATTCTTGTCTCATGGTTCTGGAGGCTAGACGTTGAAAGACCAAGTGTCAGCAGGAATGGTTCCTTCGGAGGCTGTCAGGGAGAGTCCGCTCCAGGCCTCCGTCTGGAGTTCACTGGTGATCTCAATGTTCCTTGGCTCATGGCAGCATAGCTCCAATCTTCATGTGGCATTTTCCCCGTGTGTGTCTCTGTGTGCAAATTCCCCTTTGTATAAGGACACCAGTCATCGCGCTAGGGGCCTACTCGTGTTAACTGTCCTGGGGCTGCCCTAACACAATATCACACACTGGGTGGCTTAAATGTCAGAAATTCATTTTCTCACAGTTCTTTCCCAAGGCAAGAAATCCAGGATTGAGGTGTTGGGAGGTTTGGTTTCTCCTGAGCGCTCTCTCGCTGGCTTGCAGATGGCTGCCTTCTTGCTGTGTCCGCACATGGCCTTTCTGTGTGTGTGCCTCCCTGAGCACGTCTCCAGGTCTGCCCAAATTTCCTCTTCTCACAAGGACACCAGTCAGATGGGGGTAGGGTCTACCCTAACGGCCTCATTTTAACTTAATCATCTCTTGAAAGATCCTGTTTTCAAATATAGTCACATTCTGAGGTAGTAGGGATTTGGACTTTACCATACGGATTTGGGGAAGACACAGTTCAACCCATAAACCTAACCATGAGGAAACTTCACGAACAAGCAATCAGAAGTAGGATGGCCCCAAGACTGATTAATTCTGTGACTTGGTGATATCACCAAGGATTTGGGTCTTTCCATCTCTCTGCTCTACTCTTCTTAACACTGGCATCATTTTTAAGACTAGTATCCTTCCTGGTCTGGCTCCAGTGTGCCAGGAGTTACCTTCAGAGGGAAAGGACACTTTGTCACATATTTTTATTAAGAGTGAGGAAACTTCTCAGAAGCCCCAGAGCAGACCGTCTCTTGAGCACCTAATACTCCAGGGCTCACAAGCCACCCCTAACCTGTCTCAGGCCAGGTACTGGGTTACCCTAACTGGATTTGACAGAGCATCACAGTACCATAGGAGCCAGGTTGAACACATGAGTGTGTGGAAGAAGCATGGAGACTTAGACAAAGTGGGAGCTCTGACAGGAAGGGAAGTGAAGACATGGGTGCTGGGAGGCAACCAACCATGTTTGTTCCATCTGCTTGATATATTTTGAAATCTGCTTTTGCTCAACCTACCCGGACTTCACCTACCTGGGAGTATTACCTAACTGGCTGAAAGGTGAGAATTCATAATTAACCAAAGACCAAAAACTGGTACAGCAAGGTTGATGGATCTGACCAATGATATCTTTTATTCAACAGGGAACCTATTAGGACTTTATAGTCTTACTCTACACACAGTTGTACCAAGGGTGGTTATTCCACTAACAGCGTCTTAACATATTGGAAGGGAACCATACAGAGTCAGCAATCCTAGTCAATGCTAATATTACATAAGTCTATCTCAGACTCTTTTCTAATTGCTTTACATAGATTAATCCTTAAAACAACTTTCTAAGGCATAGCCTATTAATAACCTTTTACATATGGAAAACGGGAGAGCCAAGAGATGACATAACGTGTGTCCAGTCCATGTCCTGACATGCCTTCTGTGTGGTAGGGCAGACAGGGCTTGGGCTCTGGACGGGCTTGAGTTTTAATCCAAGTACCACCACTTACTACTTTGCTGTGACCTTGGTCAAGTTACCATTGTTCTCTAAGCTTTAGGTTCATCGTCTCTGCAATGAAAATCATCACACAGCTCCCCTCATAAATTATGAGTATCAGATGACCTAGTGTATGAAGGTGCTTAGCATCATACCTGTCACATACTGAACTCTCAGGAAGTGTGAATTACTGTGTAGAAAACAGAGCTAATAGCCCAATTAAAAAGCACATGATGACAATGAGCAGACAAAGAGGAGAAAAAAAATACTGTAAAATGTAACTCTGATGAAAAACAGTCATCTGGGACTGTTTGCTGTAGCATAGAACAGTCTGCCTTTCAGTAGGCCCTGAGAGTCTCACCAAATTAAAACAGAATTCTAGTGTAAATATTCATAATCATGAAAATGATCCTGAATGATCTATAAAATACTCAGTTGTATTCAGTATAAGCTAACCAAACAGGGGAGAATATATTGCAGAATGTAGGTGTTAATTTTTTTTTTAAGAACCAGTCTGAATCTTGCAGGTGGTTTTTTTTTAATCCCCTTTTTAATTTGGCCACTAAAAATGCAAGAAATGTCAACTCTGTTTTAATCACTGTGCAGGATTCTATTTCTTGCATGTCTGCACCTGCTACCTCTTTCCCTGACTTTATATATTAGTCCGTGTTCCCTGAATCTGGGGTTTATTTCTGTTCTTTATTTTTTTTTTTTATTTTATCATGTTATGTTAGTCACCATACATCATTAGTTTTTGATATAGTGATCCATGATTCATTGTTTGCATATAACACCCAGTGCTCCATTCAGTACATGCCCTCCTTAATACCCATCACCAGGCTAACCCCATCCCCCCACCCCCCTCCCCTCCAGAACCCTCAGCTTGTTTCTCAGAGGCCGTAATCTCTCATGGTTTGTCTCTCCCTGATTCCCCGCCCCCTTCATTTTTCCCTTCCTTCTCCTAATGTCCTCCCTGCTATTCCTTATGTTCCACAAATAAGTGAAACCATATGACACTTGACTTTCTCTGCTTGACTTGTTTCACTTAGCATAACCTCCTCCAGTCCCATCCATGTCGATGTAAAAGTCGGGTATTCATCCTTTCTGATGGGTGAGTAATATTGCATTGTCTATATGGACCATATCTATCCATTCATCTGTTGAAGGGCATCTCAGCTCTTTCCACAGTTTGGCTATTGCGGACATTGCTGCTATGAACATTGGGGTGCATATGGCCCTTCTTTTCACTACATCTGTGTCTTTGGGGTAAATACCTAGTAGTGCAATTGCTGGGTCATAGGGTAGCTCTGTTTTTAATTTTTTGAGGCACCTCCACACTGTTTTCCAAAGTGGCTGTACCAACTTGCATTCCCACCAACAGTGTAAGAGGGTTCCCCTTTCTCCACAACCTCTCCAACATTTGTTGTTTCTTGCCCTGTCCATTTTTGCCATTCTAACTGGTGTAAGGTGGTATCTCAGTGTGGTTTTGATTTGAATTTCCCTGATGGCTAATGATGAACATTTTTTCATGTGTCTGTTAGCCATTTGTATGTCTTCTTCAGAGAAGTGTCTTTTCACATCTTCTGCCCACTTTTTGACTTGATTATTTGTTTTTTGGGTGTTGACTTTGAGAAGTTCTTTATGGATCTTGGATACCAGCCCTTTATCTGTAGTATCAATTTGCAAATATCTTCTCCCATTCTGTGGGTTGCCTCTTTGTTTTGTTGACTGTTTCCTTTGCTGTGCAGAAGCTTTTTATCTTGACGAAGTCCCAAAAGTTCATTTTTGCTTTTCTTTCACTAGTCTTTGGAGATGTATCTTGAAAGAAGTTGCTGTGGCCGATGTCAAAGAGGTTACTGCCTATGTTCTCCTCTAGGTTTTTGATGGGTTCCTGTCTCACATTGAGAACTTTCATCCATTTTGAGTTTATCTTTGTGTATGGTGTTAGAGAATGGTCGAGTTTCATTCTTCTGTATATAGCTGTCTAATTTTCCCAGCACCATTTGTTGAAGAGACTGCCTTTTTTCCATTGCATATTTTTTTCCTGCTTTGTCGAAGATTGTTTGACTATAGAGTTGAGGATCCATATCTGGGTTCTCTATTCTGTTCCATCGGTCTATATGTCTGTTTTTGTGCCAGTACCATGCTGTCTTGGTGATCACTGCTTTGTAATATAGTTTGAAATCAGGCAACATGATGCCCCCAGCTTTGTTTTTCTTTTTCAGCATTTCCTTGGCGATTTGGGGTCTCTTCTGATTCCATACAGATTTTAGGATTGTTTGTTCCAGCACTTTGAAAAATGTCATTGGAATTTTGATCGGGATGGCGTTGAAGGTATAGATTGCTCTGGGTAGCATAGACATTTTAACAATGTTTATTCTTCCAATCCATGAGCATGGAATGTTTTTCCATCTTGTGTCTTCTTCAATTTCTTTCACGAGTGTTCTGTGGTTCCTAGAGTATAGATCCTTTACCTCTTTGGTTAGTTTATTCCAAGGTGTCTTATGGTTTTGGGGGCTATTGTAAATGGAATCATTTCTCTAATTTCTCTTTCTACAGTTGCATTGTTAGTGTATAAGAAAGCAACTGATTTCTGTGCATTGATTTTGTATCCTGCCACATTACTGAATTGCTGTATGAGTTCTAGTAATTTGGGGGTGTGGAGTCTTTTGGATTTTCCACATAAAGTATCATGTCATCTGCAAAGAGAGAGAGTTTGACTTCTTCTTTGCCAATTTGAATACCTTTTATTTCTTTTTGTTTGATTGCTGTTGCTAGGACTTCTAGTACTATGTTGAACAATAGTGGCGAGAGTGGGCATCCTTATCATGTTCCTGATCTTGAGGGAAAGGCTCTCAGTTTTACCCCATTGAGGATGATATTCACTGTGGGTTTTTCATAGATGGAGTTTATGAACTTGAGGAATGTTCGCTCTATCCCTGTATTCTGAAGAGTTTTAACCAGGAAAGGATGCTGTATTTTGTAAAATGCTTTTTCTGCATCAATTGAGAGGACCATATGCTTCTTCTCTCTCCTCTTATTAATGTATCACATTGATTGATTTGCAAATGTTGAACCACCCTTGCATCCCTGGGATAAATCCCACTTGTTCGTGGTGGATGATCTTTTTAATGTATTGTTGGATCCTATTAGCTAGGATTTTGTTGAGGATTTTGGAATCCATATTCATCAGGGATATCAGTCTGAAATTCTCCTTTCTGATGGGGTCTTTGCCTGGTTTGGGGATTAAGGTAATGCTGGCCTCATAGAATAAGTCTAGGAGGATAGGTATTATTTCTTCTTTGCGTGTTTGGTAGAATTCCCCAGGGAATCCATCAGGCCCCAGACTCTTGTTTTTTGGGAGGTTTTTGATCACTGCTTCAATCTCGTTACTGGTTATTGTCGAAATCTATTCACGTTGTCAATTTCTTCCTGTTTCACTCTTGGGAGCTTATGGATTTCCAGAAAGCCATCCATTTCTTCCAGGTTGCTCAATTTATTGGCATATAGTTGTTAATAATAATTTCTAGTAATTGTTTCTATTTCCTCGGTGTTAGTCGTGATCTCTCCCCTTTCATTCATAATTTTATTAATTTGGGTCCTTTCTCTTTTCTTTTGGATAAGTCTGGCCAGTGGTTTATCGATCTTATTAATTCTTTCAAAGAACCAGCTTCTAGTTTTGTTGATCTACTGTGTTTCTGCTTTTTCATTCAGTGATGTCTGCTCTAATCTTAATTATTTCTCTTCTAATGAGGGCCTGAGGCATCATTTGTTGCTTTTTCTCTAGTTCTTTAAGGTGTAAAGTTAGTTGCTGAATTTGGGATTTTTCTATTTTTTTGAGTGAGGCTTGGATGGCTATATATTTCCCCCTTAGGACCGCCTTTGCAGTATCCCAAAGGTTTTGGACTGATGTGTTTTCATTCTCCTTGGTTTCCACGAATTGTTTAAGTTCTTCTTTGATTTCCTGGCTGACCCAAACATTCTTGAGCAGAGTGGTCTTTAGTTTCCAAGTGTTTGAATTTCTTCCAAATTTTTTCTTGTGATTGAGTTCCAGTTTTAAAAAGTATTATGGACTGAGAATATGCAGGGAATAATCTCAATCTTTTGGTATCGGTTGAGACCTGATTTGTGACCCAGTATGTGGTCTATTCTGGAGAAAGTTCCATGTGCCCTCGAGAAGAACGAGTATTCTGTTGTTTTAGGGTGCAGTGTTCTGTATATATCTATGAGGTCCATCTGGTCCAGTGTGTCATTCAAAGCTCTTGTTTCTTTGTTGATTTTCTGCTTAGATGATCTGTCTGTTGCTAAGAGTGGAGTTTTGAGGTCTCCTGCAATTAACATATTGTTATCAGTATGACTCTTTATTTTGGTTAACAGTTGGCCTATGTAGATGGCTGCTCCCATTATGGGGGTGTAGATATTTACCATTGTTAGATCTTCTTGTTGGCTAGACCCTTTAAGAATGATATAGTGTCCTTCTCTGTCTCTAACTACCATCTTTAGCTTAAAATCTAATTTCTCTGTTATAAGAATTGCTACCCCAGCTTTCTTTTGAGGTCCGCTGGCATGGAAGATGGAACTCCATCCCTTCATCTTCAGTCTGGATGTATCTTTAGGTTCAAAATGAGTCTCTTGTAGATAGCATATGGATGGGTCCTGTCTTTTTGTCCAATCTGCAACCCTGTGCCAGTTTATGGGAGTATTTAGGCCGTTCATGTTGAGAGTGATTATTGAAAGATACGAATTTATTGTCATCATGTTGCCTGTGAGGACCTTGTTTTTATAGATTGTCCCTGTAAATTTCTGTTGTATATCACTCTTGGGGTCTTTCTCCTTTTATAGAACCCCCCCCCTTAATATTTCTTGCAAGGCCCGCTTAGTGGTCACATATTCTTTCAGTTTCTGCAGGTCTTGGAAGCTCTGCATCTCTCAATTCATTCTAAATGACAGCCTTGCCAGATAAAGTATTCTTGGCTGCATGTTCTTCTCGTTTAGTACCCTGAATATGTCTTGCCAGGCCTTTGTGGCTTGCCAGGTCTCTGTGGATAGGTCTGATGTTACTCTGATGTTCCTCCCTCTGTACATAAGGAATCTCTTCCCCCTAACTGCCCTTAAGATGGTTTCCTTGGTTCTGAGATTCCTGAGTTTTACTATTACATGCTGGGGCGTTGGCCTATTTTCCTTGATCTTGGGAGGGGTCCTCTCTGCCTCTAGGACACGAATGTTTGTTTCATTCCCCAGATTAGGGAAGTTCTCAGCTACGATTTGCTCGAATATATCTTCTAGTCCTCTCTCGCTCTCCACCCCCTCAGGGATCCCAATAATTCTGACACTGGAACGTTTCATGGTGTCACCTATTTCTCTGATTCAATTTTCATGGATTTTGAGTTGTTCTTGCCTGGCCTCCTCTTTTCCCTTTTTATCTATTATATTGTCTTCCAGGTCGCTTATTCATTCTTCTCCCTCACTTACCCTAGCTGTTAGATTATCTAGATTAGATTGGATCTCACTGATAGCATTTTTAAGTCCTGCCAGTTCAACTTTCAGTTCTGGCCCTTAGGGACTCTATGTTGCCATTAATCGATTTCTCCGTTCTAGCCATTGTCTTCAAAATTGCTACTCTGAATTCCATCTCGGACATCTTGGTTATATCTGTATCCATTTGTAAATCTGTGGCAGAAGTAGTCACAGTCTCTGAGTCTTTTCTATTTTGGGGTTTCCTCCTCCTAGTCATTCTGTTGAGGGTGGTTGAGGGAATGTACAGAGTCCAAATTATTGACCACAACCCAAGCAAGATGCACCTGTTTTATAGGGACCTTAGGGTTGCTGGCCTCTTGTTCTCCCAGCCTGTCTCCTGGGGGAGGGGTCTGCCGTGCTCTTACTCAGGCAACCCTGTTGCCCTGCCCCCCTGTGGTAGGGGATGGGCTCAGTGAAAACCGGTTTTTTGCGGCTTTTGTTCTCTGGCGGCTTTCCGCATCTCTTCTGAGAGTCAGAGCGGAAGAGACCGTGTCCACCTCTCTGCCTCAGAGTGGAGAGATCGCAGTCTCTTCTTCAGTGAGCTCTCCAGGCCACACTACATCTGTTTGTGTCTGTGTTGCTATAAACTGCAGTGTCCTCGGGGCACCTGGGTGGCTCAGTCGTTAAGCGTCTGCCTTAAGCTCAGATCATGATCCCAAGGTCCTGGGATCGAGCCCCACATCGGGCTCTCTGCTCTGCAAGAAACCTGCTTCTCCCTCTCCCACGCCCCCTGCTTGTGTTCCCTCTGTCGCTGTGTCTCTTTCTGTCAAATAAATAAATATAATCTTTAAAATAAAAAAAATAATTAAATTGCAGTGTCCTGAGTTGTGCCCCCTTCTGCAGTGCTCCCAATCGTGCCTCCAGGTCGGGGCACGTCTCTGCCCTTCGTGCTTCTAAAACCTCCAGCCGCCGCCAGTTTGCACACATGGCCGCACCGCTCCGGTCTCCATCTAATGTCCTTTCCCCACCGCTACCGGTCTGTGAGTCTGTGCCCTGTCCCCAGCGTGGGAGGGTATCGCTCACCGGTGGTGTAGGATCCTCATGGCTAGGCTCCCTCCAGCAGCCGTTTATCCCCCGATATCTGCCCGCAGAATCAGGGCTCTCCGCTTCATACCTCAAAACCAACCACCTGCGAGATTCTGTTTGTAGAGATCCAGATCTGCTTTCTTACATCTCAGGCTGGTTTTATGGGTGTTCAGAGTGGTCTGGTAGATATCCAGCTCAATTCCGGGGACCGGTCAGAATAGGGTCCCCTACTCCTCTGCCATCTTTTCCCCTCCTCCTCTGTTCATTTTATTTTATTCCCCTAAGCCACCTCAAATTTGTTGTGAAACAATAAAGTATATAAATAAGTCACAAATTTTCAAAGCAGAAGCATTGCTATAAAGATTTTTTTTTTAACAAAACAATGCATAATATGTTTGACAGTACTTCGGACTTAGGAATATTTCACTTAAAATCACCGTTTCCTGCCATTGGGTCTCTCCCCATGCAGAACTCCGTTAGTCTAAATTCTGCCCTAATCATTTGACCACTTAATCTTACCCAGCCAAGGCACTGCTCCCACAGCTTTGATTTATGTTTGGCTTGACTTTTCACATGTTTTGTCAGCTCCTAGAGAGTGGTGGACGGTTTCTTAAACTTTTATTGGATTCCCTGGTATGCCTAACATGAGGCTGGACAGAGTGTAGGTACTCTGTGATAGGGGGCTTTGGCTGGTACTTAAGTTGGAAAAGATAAATCCGTTGCTTATGCTACTGCATTTTGATGGTACTACCCAGTTGCTCTCCTCAAGTTATGATGTCTGAACTCTGACAATTCAAAACTGAAAATCAGGTAAGATCTCTCCTACCGAGTGTGAACTTGAGTTAAGAATTTTTTGGATCTCAATTCTCAAGTGACTGTGTTGCTTAAGATAGAAAATTTTGGAATGCCTCTCTTTCTGACTTTTCTCTCATTCTATCCTTCTCCCCCCCCCCCCCCCCCACAGAGAGTTGTGGTTCATACATCAGAGACAACTCGTCTCAGATATTTCATAGAGTTGCTGCTTGAGAAAGGACAACCCCTAATGCTGGTAGGAAATGCTGGGGTGGGAAAGACAGCCTTTGTAGGCGATACACTGGCAAGTCTCTCTGAGGATTACTTCGTGTCCTGTGTGCCTTTCAACTATTATACAACATCTGCAGTTCTGCAAAGTAAGTGTTCTTCCTGCTTATATTTTAGAAACAAGGCATCAAAAACTGTCAAGGCTGGGGCATGTAGCTGGAGGGGACAACTACTTTCTCTAGGCTTTAGACCATTTCGCTTTGGCTTCAGATGAATTTTTACTTACCACCAATCTGGGTAAAATATATTTTGTTTCAGTATTGTGATTTTGGCTTTTTATATCACTAGTGGCTTTATTTCGCTTATTACTGTTCAGAACAGCAAGAATCGACATCAGCAGTGTTCATTGCTTTGCCTCAACACAGTTTGGTCACCTTTAGTCAATTTTATGGAGCCCTAGCAACATAAGGGTGTCCACAAGGAAGAGTGTCCTGGTTACCTTTTCAAGTAACGGATTGATTTAGGAGAACTTCATTAAAACTGTATTGATGAAATGCCAGGCCATGAGCTGTTAATTAAATCTTAGGAAAATTGTAAGAATAATTTTAGCCTTTGAATAAATATATCGGTGTAAACGAACCAGATTTGGGGCATTCTGAGTTAGGAAGGGCAAGCTAAGTAGACATGGGAAGTGAAGGAGATAGTGTAGGAAGAGCTGCTATTGGTAGATCTGTCACTATCCAGGAAAGTGTCAGGGTTATGTTGGTGGTGGGGGCAGTGAAACTCCCTATTATCTAGTAGTTGATTAAACCTATTGAGTTGCCCTGATTGTGGTTTCTGTGTGTGTGTGTGTGTGTGTGTGTGTGTGTGTGTGTGTGTGTGTATGCGCGCGCGCTCATGCACATCAGTATATGTTGTTACTGTTTTCCTAGCTTTATCAGTAGAGGTTAATAATAAATTTTCTTACTGACTGACATCATTAACTCAGCCAAGAGTGATTTTTTGTAATCTCTTAATGAGGTTTGTCTTTCTTGACCTCATGAATGGAACAGTTAAAAAAATCCAACTTGACGATGTTTTATTTAATTCTTTAGCAAATTTATATTACTTATCTATTTTTCCCAAGGCATTGTGTCCAGTGCATGTTTTTCATGCACAGACAAAGAAGGAGGGATCACTTTATCACTTGTAAATGGAAGATTAGGGCTACAATTCAATAATCGAACAAAGTACTTGACTGTACTATGAGTTCATCTTGCTAATTCCTGAAAGGGTACAGGCATGGTGTAAGATTTAGACATTGCCTGTTAGCACAACAAATAGACCAGTGTACTTGAAAGAAGATTTGGGTTTCAGACCTTCAGGTTGGGGTGGTATGCAGGCAAATATAGGATTTGAGATAGAAAAATGAGTGTAAGCAAACAGAGGAAAGAGAAAATTACAGAAGACATGCAATTAATTGAATCTCTAAGTTGGCTGAAGCACAGAGATGGGGTAGAACATAGGGAAAAGGCTACAGTGGTACGTTGGAGCTAGATTGTAGATAGAAGGCCCAACTGTTAGGTTTGCCATGGAGTGAGGGGATTTCTGGGACATGAGATTTTTATTGTTAAAATCAGGATAGTTCAGGGGGTCTGGGTGGCTCAGTGGCTAAGCATCTGACTCTTGGTTTTGGCTCAGGTCATGATCTTGTTGTCATGAGACTGAGGCCCTAGTTGGGCTCTGCACTGGGTGTGGAGCCTGTTGGAGATTCTCTCTCTCCTCTCCCCTCTGCCTTCCCACTGCCACCCCACCCCCATTCCAACTCACATGTGTGCGCTCTCTCGCTCTCTCTCTCTCTCAGAAAACAAACAGACAAACCAGGATAGTCCCAGGCAATGTGGAATGGTCACTATAACTGTAGAAAAAGCTAAGATGCAAGCTGAAGAGAATGTATTTCATTTGGTAGGAAATGGTGAGCCATTGATGGGGAGCAAGGATGCAGGCTGTCCTTTGGGAGGAGATGTCTGAGTGGGGAGACCAGTTCCCCTGGGTAGTGTACCAGCTGAATGTAACATTGCTCTGACTAAAATGGTAGAAAGAATGGTGAAAAGGAAGAGATATGAGGTAGCATTTATAGGCTGTAGTCCGGCAGATCTGGGACCAGGAGAGAAAGATGATACTAAAGCTTGGCACCTGCCTAAGAGAGTGTTAATCACACAAAGAGGAGCACAGAAGGGATAAAGGAAGAGCTGGGTTGTGAGTGGGCAAGAGGCTTGTTTGGTGTGGGCCAAACATCCAGGCACCAGTGGCTGGTAGGACGCACGCATTTGGAAGTGCCAAGCCACTGCTTGGAGGAGGGCTTTGTTAATTTATTCCTGATATACTTCTTTGTTCTTTCATTCATTTAACAAATGGCTTATTGTGGTTGTCATCAGGAATACAGTCATGAACACGATGCAGTTCCTTGTCCTCAGGCTACTCATAGTCTATTTGGAGAGTCAGCAACTATTAGACACTATGTCTTACACACTCAATTCAGGATTTCCTACCCCCAACACAGTCACTGAGGCACATGAAGAAATGTAGGTTCATGTGTGCACAGGATAGAGTCTATGTACAGCCTTCCCTTACACTTGTGCCCTTGGATGACCCAAGAAGAAGAGAGGTGTGGGGACTCTCTCTGTTGTGCGTAGATACCTCTCCTGCAGGGGTGATGGGGAAGGACAGAGGGAGCGGGCCGTGGGTTAGAGTGTGTTCGGGTGGCGAACTGTTCAGACCAGCAGCGACGTTGCCTCAGATTGCTGGCCAGTGTGATGTCGTGTGTCAGATGTTGACTCTCCAGGAAAGGAGAGGCGAGGTGAGCTGCCAATAGGAGGGAGGTTGGCAGGAAAGCATGACACAGAGGAGGTGACCAGAGGGTCATCGCTGATACTGAACTGCACAGAGTTAATACTTGAAGACTTAGGAGGGGATGAAACGGACAGAAGATGAGGAAAAACCAGGAAGAAAAAGACGAAGGACAGAAAGTGACATTTTATCTGATTGGTGGGCAAAATGATGCATTTGTTTCAGGAATTCTTGAGAAACCTCTAGAGAAAAAGGCTGGTCGTATCTATGGTCCAGGAGGAAATAAAAAATTAGTTTATTTCATCGACGACCTGAATATGCCCGAAGTGGACCCCTATGGCACAGTGCAGCCCCACACTCTGATTCGGCAGCACATCGATTACGGACACTGGTAAGCGATTCTCTGTGTCTTATTGTCTACTGAAATCTAATTGTTGTTATTATGGATGAATGCCGACGAATGAAATTACCCCAATTTCTTCTGAGGAGGAGGAGCATTTTCTGGGATAACTTTTAGGTTTCGTTTTACATCCCCCTTTCATCATCGTAAATGCTGTAGGTTCCCTTTGTATCTTTGGAAGAATTGGATTGAAAAGTGTCTTAGATATATTACTGTCTAGTTGAAGCATTAAACTCTCAGATATGTTAACTCGCACTAAATTACTTAGACACCTAACCTTATTCTGTGGGATGTAGCTGTTGGGTCATTTCTGGGCCTTGCAGTGTGTCCATCCCTGCCGTTAACTAGAGGGAGAGCCCCCAGCCTCACTGTGGTTGTTGCTCACCGGAAATAGAGTCACGTGGGAATCAGTAAGCAGGAACAGTAGGTATTGATTCAGTTCCTTATGTTGATTCAGGCATCAGAAGAGCTATGTAGCCTTCCGTTTTTCTAAGCTTTAGTTTTTGTGTCTCTGAGTTGAGGCTAACACGCCCAACATCACAGAGAGATTATAAACCCCCAAAGGAGACAGTTTGTGAGGAAGTCCTTCATAAACTGAGGGATTTTGTTGTGTTGTCACCTTCAGGTTTTGGACTTCAGTTTCTGTTTTTCAGGTATGATAGACAGAAGGTGATGCTTAAAGAAATCCACAGCTGTCAGTATATCACTTGCATGAATCCACTAGTGGGCAGTTCCACGATCAATCCTCGACTGCAGGTAGGATGTAGAGTCCTGCTTTCGCCCAAATAGGCCCTGAGTAAAACCTCAAACATTGTAGATTGTGATTCTTGATGCTTTTCATACAACCTAGGGCTCCTACTGGACTTTTGTTGGAAGCTTTTTTTTTTTTTTTAATTAATTTTTTGAGAGCAGGTACAGGTTTACAAACTCTTTCAGCAGTTTTAGTTGAAAGGACTGCAAAGTGTTCCCTTAATACCCTCTCACCCTCCGCC
This sequence comes from Callorhinus ursinus, assembly GCF_003265705.2. NCBI lineage: Eukaryota > Metazoa > Chordata > Mammalia > Carnivora > Otariidae > Callorhinus > Callorhinus ursinus. Next base: position 38,172,704 of record NW_027397074.1, read on the forward strand.
CACTTCATTTTGCCCTATTAGGAGCATTATTGCCTTAGTGTCCTGCATTTATTACAGTTGATGAACCAATATCAATTCATTATTATTAACCAAAGTCCAAAGTTTACATTAGAGCTCATTCTTTGTGTTGTGTATTCTGTGGATTTTGGCAAATACATAAATGCCAGGTATCCACCGTGAAAATACCATACAGAATGGTTTCACTGTACTAAAAATCTCTTGTGCTCTGCCTCATCATCCATCCCCCAACTCCTGAATCCCTGTCACCCAGTTGATCCTCTTATTGTCTCCATAGTTTCACCTTTTCCAGAATGTCACACAGTTGAAATCCCACAGTATGTGGCCTTTTCAGATTGGCTTCTTGGACTTAGCTTAAATACACATTTAAGGTTTTGCCATGTCTTTTCATGGCTTGATAGCTCTTTTTTTTTTTTTTTTTTACCACTATGTAATATTCATTGTATTGATGTACCAGTTTGTTTATCCATTCACCTATTGAAGGATGCCTTGGTAATTTCCACATCTTGGAATTATGAATAAAGCTGATAAAAATATTAATGTGCATGTTTTGTGTGTACATATAAGCTTTTAATAACAATAACCCCCACCAACTGTAACACATAAAAAACAACAGTATACAACAGTAAGTGTTGGTTACTCCCTTATCTGGAATCAACTGGGGGTCGGCTGGGTGACTCTATCAGCGAGTCTATGGTGGCTTTGACTAAAGTGATAGGGACAGGGTGGCTCAGTTTCATGTGTCTTTCATCCATTAATAGGCTTGTACAGTTCATGGCAAAGGTAGGGCCTTAAGAGAGCAAGTGGAAACACACAGGCTTCTGACAGTGACTGGCACAGTGTCATTTCTGCCTCACTCTGTTAGCTCAGTCGAGTCCTATAGCCAGGCGCAGAGTCAGAGAGAAAAGTACCACAGTGACATGGCAGGGGGCACGGAATACAGGAAGGGTTAAAAAAAAAAAAAGCCTTTTTTTTGCAATCTAATGGTTCCATTATAATCCCTATTATATGTAATTCTTATATTTCTTTTGTTTTGTTTTTCAGAGACATTTCACTGTGTTTGCATTCAACTTTCCATCCTTGGATACGCTGCAAACCATCTATAGCCAAATTCTTAACTTCCATTTTCAGCAGCAAGCCTTTTGTCCATCACTTCTCAGGAGTGGCCCCTCTTTGATACAGGCAACAATCACGTTCCATCAGATGATGACACATAACTTTTTACCCACAGCTGTTAAATTCCACTACCTCTTTAATCTGAGAGACTTATCAAACGTCTTCCAGGTACCTTGGTGACTCTGGGTTATGCATCTTGGGTGGAGGAATGATTTTGGTAAGATTAATGGCGTTCAGTTATGGAACTTAGTTCAAGGTGAAGCTGTGTACTGTTGTATGTATTCTTGGATGTTACACCATAAACTTCTCTGTAAAGTCTGGATGGCAGGTTTATTCTCATTTTACCGATGGGACTCATGGATTCCCTCAAGCGCAGAGACTTAGCTGCAGAAGCAAGGCTAGAAGTCTCACTCCCTGTTCTGTGTGTTCTATATAAATATCCGAGTGCCTCCTTTTGGGCCAAGTGAGGAGGATCATTTGTTATTTATTCATAATTTATACGGTATGATTTTTAAACATACACCAAGAGAAACGTCACAATTTCTTACACCATTGGATTATTTTTACTTGACCTTGACACTTATTGGCTTACCTGGTAAAAGGGCAGTGTTTCTGTATTTGGTTTAGAAAGGAAATTCTACAGAGGGAATTGAAACCAGAATTAAAAACAAAACAAAACAAAAATCAACTGGTGTGATCTACCCTCCACAGGAAAAGCAGTTAGAGGGTTATTTATGGCATGAAGTTCTTTTGTGAGAGGGCTAGTGGAGAATTTCAGGAGACTTCTTTATATTTGGTGATTTTTGTTTCTTTATATTTTTATAATCCTCTTTTCTCAATCGCTCTGCAAATACCTTACAACCATAACACTGTGTCAGACAACAGATTCCTGAGACCGAGCTTCCACTCGTTCTCATTGCTGTATTTCTAGCACCTGCTAGAACGACTGTGCTCACTACGGTGTTGTTTAAAAGCTGATTTTTAAAAAAATTATTTATTTATTAGAGAGCATGAGAGAGAAGGCGGGGGAGGGGCAGAGGGAGAGGGTGAGAGAAAATCTCAAGTAGATGGCATGTTGAGCACAGAGGCCGACATGGGACTCGATCTCATGGCCCTGAGATCGTGACCTGAGCCGAAATCAAGAGTCAGATGCTTAACCGACTGAGCCACCCAGATGCATCAAAGCTGATTTTTAATCTTAGGGAAAAACGGGAAGGGAAGCCATAGGTGACACAGGATGAGGGGCTTGCTCACCGCTATGTCCAGTCTGTCAGCTACCCCTCACACCACCAAACAGTTGTTGAGGCTTTGTAACTACTTGCCGCCAACTCTCTGTGTCTCTTCGAAGTCCAGAGACAGCTGACTCTTTCCCAAAGGAGTGGGTCTATGAATCCAAGATACTGAAGGGTAGTATTGAAGGCAGGCGGCGGTGGGGGGGGGGTAGTCAAAATGTTTTGGGGCTAGTTCTGGATCTACCCACAAAGTGTGATTTCAGACAATTTACTTTTGGTCTCATATTCCTCATCTGCTAAATGGAAGGGCTAGATTAACAGATATATCAAAGGATTTTAGGATTAAAAGAAATGTTGATCCTGTGACATTCATGTTAGCTCTTTGTACTTTGGGAAACTTCATCTGTTGGGAGACTTGATAAACACAAGTCCTCAGATGAGCTATTTATTTCCTGGGCTGGCTTGTGAAATACAGTCTTACCTATATTCTGAAACTGGGTATAATGATCGTCAATTTTTAAGATGTTACTTCTCAGAGAGTAAAACTACTATTATAATAATTCTACTTATAGTAATTCTTCTAACTTAATAAACTGCTGAATTTAGTATACAGTTAAAATGTTAAAGGAAAATACTGTTGTGGAATGTCACCAGTTTCCAAATTTTTAATTGTTCCCGTTCTTGCCTTGTAGGGCATTTTATTTACTTCTCCTGAATGTTTAAAATGTCCAAATGATTTAATCCGCCTGTGGCTTCATGAGTCTTCTCGTGTTTATGGAGACAAACTGGTAGACCCAAAGGATTGTGATTTGTTTCAGAAAAAAATGCTGGAAACTGCCTGTAAATATTTTGAAGTAAGTGTGTGGGGTGTCCGAGGTCACCCTTTGCTCTGGCACTAATCAGTGTTGGGGCTGAATCAGCTAAGGATGTGAACGAATTGGGCCCATGGTTACCTTGCTGGAACAGCCATGATTCCAGAATATACTTGGGTCTGTCCTGGGGAACATTCTGCCCAGCGACTCACAGACTGACCTGCAGGTTCTGCCTTTGGTGGGCCACTCTGCTTCCAGATGGCTCATTCTGGATGGCTGACGTGAGCAGATCTTCTCTCCCTCCTCCTGCAGGGTGTAGACAGTCACGTGCTGTTTCAGCAGCCCCTCATCTATTGCCACTTTGCTCACGGTGGCCAAGATCCATGCTACCTGCCAGTGAGGGACTGGGAAGTGCTGAAGACCGTCCTCACGGAAGCCTTAGCCAACTATAATGAACTGAATGCTGCCATGCACCTGGTCTTATTTGAAGACGCCATGCAGCATGTGTGAGTTGACAAGTCATGATGCTTTCTCTCAGAGTAGAAATGGCGAGGTCTCCACAGTCATCATACTTCTGTGCATCATACTCAGTACTCCGAGCTAGCAGCTCCTGTCTCTTGTTTGCCATACAGTATAAAACTGGAAGTGTCTCTCTAAGTTACATCCTAATCTTAATCATGTCTGAGGTCAGTACACTACTTTCTGAAGCATTGTCACAGCCATAATTTCATTTTATTTCACTGTAGCCCTGATAGGTAAGAAGGTTGAGAAAGAGAAAGGCGTGGGACTCATTCAAAGCCGTAAGGTTCTTAACTGACAGAAACAAGATGAATGGAAACTGCTGGTCATTGATGAAGCATGTTTATTGAATGCCTACTGAGTGCTAAACAGGAACAGTTGGCAGCCGATTTACTACTCTGGTACAAGTTAGGAAAGGAAGGGAGCATGTTTTCTTGGCAGATAATTAGACAGATGCCGCTGTCCTGATGTAGAGCTTGGCTGACAAGACTCTGGCTCACCTCCTAGACTGGGTGCCTTGTGCAGTGCACAGATCATGCAACCATCCATTGCTCCCTTGCTGTCAGACATTGTTCTAGGTACTGAGGATACAGCAGCAAACAAGATACTCTAGTCCTTACTCTAGTTGAGCTTACATTTTAGTGATGCTGATGAACTTTTATAAAGACATAAGCAAGATGGCAGGAAGTGATGTGTCATGCTGAGAAATAGATCGATTCTGAGAAATAAATATGTGCATTCCCATAAAAAGCCTGGGTATCTCTATGAGGAGGTGACATTTAAGGTAAGATCAAATGGTAAGCAGGAGCGAAGCCTGGAAAGGTCTAGAGGAAGACCATTCTAGGCAGGGGCATATTTCATGCAGCCCCAAGGCTGAATGTTCAAAAACAGAAAAGGGGTCATTATGACTGCGGAATGGAGAAAAAGTGGAGAGAGCAATATTCGACAAGCATGGAGACGCCAGAACGGGTCTTACTGACACAGGGTATTTCCCTGTAACCAGAGAAAGGAGTTTCCATTTTACTCTAAGTGCAGTGAGAAGTTTTTCAACACATTTTAGCATGGGAATGACGTCATTTGTGGAAGAGTCCAAGCAGCTGGCCCTTGCTGCCTCTGTGTGGGCAGTTGGGTATACCGTCACATCCGGCACTGCTCCCCTCATCACCATGATTTGTCACTGGCTCTGTTAGTTTGCTAGCATTGTACTGAAATACCGCATATGGGTGGTTTAGAAAAACAGGTACTATGGTCGCACAGTAGAGGCAAGAAATCTGAAAGAGAGGTGACAGAGAGCCATGCTCCCTCTGCAGATGCTGGGAAGGATCTGTTCCAGAATTCTCTGCGAGCTTCCGGTCGTTCCTTGGCTTGTGGCGGCTTACCTCCAGCCCTCACATGGCTTTCCCCTGCTGTGTGTGCCTGCGTCCGAATTTCTCCTTTTTAGAAGGACACTGGTTATAGTGGATAAGGGGCCCACCTTACTCCAGAATGATACTGTCTTGTCTTAACCAATTACTTCCTCAGCGACCCTATTTCCAGATAAACTTTTATTCAGAGGTACTTGGGGTTAGGACTTTCATATGTGAATTGGGGCGGGGGGATGCCATTCAGTAAGTAACACTGGCCTTTCCAACAAGGGATATTTGGGCAAAGATTAAAATAAGGAAATCATGGTTAAAAAATGAGTCAGGAAAGAAGGAAGTATGGGAAGAAGGAAATTCAAAGAGACATCCCAAAAAGGCAGAGAGTTCAGTTTTCACGAGTGGCAAGGAAAAACTTGGGAGACCTCCCCATCATGAGTTATTATAAGCATGGGAAGTATTGATTGATTCATCGATCCCTTCGCAGCTTCAGTCCTCTGATGATACACACTGGTGGTAGGTAGAGTCTATGACTGCACTGCTAATTGAAGTATTAGTGTCGCTGTTCCTGCTTGGCTTAGGACACTGACTGTGAGTGGGAGTCACGGGGCAGGTGAGAGCGACGGCCCATTGCCACCAAGGGCGAGAGACTTCTCCCCTGATCCTTCTTCGGGGGCTTCTCGGTGGCCTTCAAGAGGAAGGCTGTTGCTTTGATCCGGGATTGTGAGCTCACAGCTGATTTACTCAGGGTTAGAGATGATCTGAAAACGTGTCCTCAAGAGCTCCTAGGAAGGAACTTTATTGCTTCGAGAATCTGGTAAGGTCCAAACCTCAAAGCATACATTAAAATAAAAGGAAAACTCTGCTTTATAACTTGGGGTTTCATTTGCCTCAGAGTAATTTCACAGCTTTCCCAAGGTAGTTTTGTCGTGTGGTCCTGTGAAGTCAACCTCATGGACCTGCCTGAGCCTCTCACGATGACCCGTCTCTTCAGTTGTTGATGGTTTGCAGCTGAGATGTGCTTGTCCTGGTACAAGTGACCCCAACCTTGCTTTTCCACGAAGTGCTTTGGTAAAAAAGTCATCTAGGTGCATCAGTCAAGGCCAGAAGCTTACATTCATTTGAGAAAAGCAACCTAGAACTAACATGATGGTGTCTCATTTGTTGCATTTGGGTATCTGTATCCTTATATTTCAGTTTCTTTCTTTTCTCAGTATTTATAACATAATTATGACCTATTTCATCCTCTAAGATGATAAGGCCAACTTATTCCGAACTGTAAAATGTAGCAATAATATCCGTAGCTCAATCATTCAGAATCTCTTCCACAATATAGAACAAGGGATTAGTTGGCCTTGCTGGATTCTGAAGGTTTCAGCAAATCTCCTGAAAATTTCATATAAATTTTCTAGAGTGCTCGAGGACAGACAAAGCTTTGTTGCAAAGGAAGTAAGAATCCTAGAGGCAAGTGTTGAATCTGCATGAAGTAAATCACATGTGAGATGTCTGTTGGCCTAAACAAATCCAGTCTTTCCAAAATAATTCTACAGCACAAGTTTCTGGCATGAAGACATTCTCCCTTTGATGTTTGCTGCACATGGCTGCTGGTGTAAAATTGGGGTCTTTCTTGCTAGTCAAAAAAACTTGAAGCCTTGCAGAAAGGCCTTGTATATGGACAGTAAGGAAGCAGTTAGAGTCCCGGATGTGATCTCCACAGGGACACTTAGTTGGGCATCCAGTGTGAGGGGCCTCTTTTTTTGATGGGGAAGCAGATGAACAAAGGCTAAAGGTGTAAAATAAAAATTCAGATTGCGTGTCTAGAAACTTTTCCCAAAAATGAAACAGACAGAGTCCCTAGGCCCTGCAGTCTTCTGCCATGGGTGTGCTGTCTCAGCAGGTGTCGCATCAGCCGAATCCTTCAGACCCCCCAGGGTCACGCGCTCTTGATTGGCGTGGGCGGCAGTGGCAAGCAGAGCCTGTCCCGGCTGGCAGCTTACATTTGCAGCCTTGAGGTCTTCCAGATCACTCTGACCGAAGGCTTCGGAATCCAAGAACTTCGGGTGAGTAAGAGTGGGAGGCAGCCCGTCTCCCGTCCTGCCCGGCGGATAAAGCCTGAGCCGGTAGCGTGCCCACATCCGCTCTGACTCCTAGATTTGACCAAGGCTTCCCCAACCAAGAGGGGGAAGTCTTTGTGGGGATTTAGTTATATTTGTCTGTTTCTCCTTCATGGTAAATTTAGTAATCATAAAATTTGTAAGTGTTTATAGGTATATAAACCTATAAGCCTATAGACCCAACTCAGAAAATATTTTATTAAATACTTATAACAGGGGGCACCTAGGTGGTGCAGTCAGTTGGGCGTCTGACTCTTGGTTTCAGCTCAGGCTATGATCTCAGGGTTGTGGGATCGAGCCCCGCACTGGGCTCTGTGCTCAGCCTGGGGTCTGCTTGGGTTTCTCTCTCCTCCTCCCTCTGCCCCACCTCCCTGTGCGCACGCTCGCTCTCTCAAATAAATCTTTTGAAAAATAGTTTACATGCTTGATTACAACAAACGTGGCTTTTCCTTTGTATTGACCACACCTGCTGTTCGACACAGTTAATACTCCTGTACGTTGGAGGGGGAGAAAAAGATACTGCCTTTACAAGTCCACTTTGGATGAATCGTGAAAATAAAATGTGGTGAGAATACATTCATTCAGGAAACCCCCGTGTGCTTTTAAAAGTTGGCTTTTTCATCACAACAGTACTTAAAAATAATATTCAGAGTTTGTGGCAAGTGAAATGTGGGTGAAATGCGGCCATTTTCAACCCAGAAAAGAAAACAAATCCCATGCATTCAATATTATTATTAAACAAAGCTAAGTAAATAACCAAACAAAAACTGTTTTCAGTGAAATAGTTGTTGAAATGAGCAGACTCTTCCTTTTACTGCGTTGCTTGGCAAAGGCGTCACCAAATTCATTTTCAGTCTATTCGGAGGGAGTTGTCCACCAGCCGCCGGTTGTCATCCCTATGGTCCATTAAGCCAGGAACATGGCGCTCATCATTAAATGCCAGAAAAGGAGGTGATGTCATGCTCTTTGCCCCCAGGCGGGATCACTGAGAGGGAAGAAGGTGTGAATAGGGAAAGCTCTCAAGTTATAGTTCCTGAGTTCTTCCCAGCCCTCACACACATACTCCCCACGTCACATCAGCATTTTAACAGTGCATGAATGATGGCCTCCTTTCCTTACAGGTAGATCTTGCCAATTTGTACATCAGAACTGGAGCCAAGAACATGCCCACTGTGTTCCTCCTGACAGATGCCCAGGTTCTAGATGAGAGCTTTCTCGTGCTGATTAATGACTTGCTGGCATCAGGTGATTAAACCAACACATTCCTTGAAAGATCTTCCCCAATGACAAATTATCTGTAGTTGCAGTGAACTTTAAAGAGAGCTAATTTGTCTTTGAGATGTTTGCTGGGGCAGTCTTTGGGGAGAAACCTATAACCCTAAGTAATTTGAGGGGTATCGCGTTCTTAGTCTGTTTGTGGATGTGAGTGAGGTGCCTTGGAGAAGCCTTCAGTGAGGTAAATGTTATTCCTACACATACGAGCTCAGTGGGTGTGTCTGTCAGGGCTTGTCCTCAGCGTGTGGCGTGTCCTGTAAATGCAAAAAAAAAAAAAAAAAAAAAAAAAAAGATATTTCTGATTTCAAACTCTTCATCCTTTAAACTGAACTTTGTATGATAGAGCATTGCTATCTAAAATTTAAATTGTGACTGTCTTTCAGTAATTCTTCTCATTCCTTTGCGGGCAGGAGAAATCCTGGATCTGTTCAGTGATGAAGATGTAGACAACATAATTTCTGGAATTCGTAGTGAAGTTCGTGGTCTAGGCATGGCGGACTCCAGAGAAAATTGTTGGAAATTCTTTCTGGCCAGGGTGCAGCTACAGCTCAAAGTAAGGAACCCTTGTTTACTTGCATAATATTTAAAACCTGCTCTTGGAACTATGACACAGTTCTGTCAGGATTCATACCATGACTTTGAATTGCAGCCATTCGTTTTGAAAGGACATTTGCATTTTTACATGTGCCCATGTCCGGAGTAAACCTTCCTGAAGTTGCCCGTGATGCTGAGCATCTACGAAACATGGCGCTGAGCAGACAGTGCGGTGCTCGATTGAACTGGACGTGGTCTCTGTCCCGGAGGGGCTGACACTGCTCCAGGAGAGAAGGACCCTCACAAGTAATGATAGTACAGGACTGATGTGGGTAGTGCCACGGGTTACAGATGAGAGCAGCATCCTTCACTGCACTGGGCTCGCTAGAGGAAGCGCTGTGCCGTGGGTCGGGCATGGGTTGGAATCCATGGAGAAGCAATGAGTGGGGAGGAGCCTTCAGGGAGAGGAAATAGCATTTATGTAAGAGGAAGGTTGGACTGGACAGGACCCCTTCAGAGAAACCCAAGATGGCTCTGAACGACTGGAACACAGGCTTCCTTTTGGGAGAAGGAGGTGGATCAGGCTGGGAAGTAAGTTAGGACAAGGTAGGGGGCTGAAAATCATGAAGGGAGAGGTGGGCGAGGTTTGAATTACAGAACTGAATTATGTCAGAACTTCGAGGCAAGCCATTTAGGTGTATTAACCAGATACCCTGAGGCTCCCCCGAGAGGTTCCCCCCCCACCCCCAGATGACTCTGCTTCAGTGTGGCTCCTAGAGATACAATGTAACCAAATACTAGCAGCAGTGAAGATCAAGTACTGTAAGAAATGCCTCTGAACTCATGGCAGGAAGCCCAATTTAAGGCAAAATCTGGCTTCCTGGTGTAGAAATGGTTAGTAACCTAGACAAGTTTCCACTTGGCTGCTGCTTCTAGTATTTCTGGTTTGTCAAGCTAGTAACAGGGTCCAGGCGGCAAAAGAGCCTGGAGCCCCCAGGGAAAGGGGATAGGGGCATTGCATTAGCCGGGAATATACCTCTCCTTGGAGGTGTGGAGTGTTTGTAAGCTTCTCGTCCGCCCTACTCTGTTAAATTCCACATGAATCTTACTGAGCAATTCTGGGCTGCCGTTAGATCAGGATTTACGGTTCAGTGGCCCAAAGAGTTTTTGTCCCTATCAAAATGTTACTAAGAATATTTTTGCTAGGTCATATGTAACAAGGCCAGAGATTTCTCCCTGTTCCATGGCGGTACATTTGGATCACATTTTCTTTATGAAATGGAAAAACAAGTACAATAATAGAATATGAGATGGTAATGTTATAAATCACTGACTATCGAGGTCTGTTCCTCAGAGCAACAGAATCAACATCACCTAGAAACGTTTTAAAAATGTGGGTTCTCCCCTGGTCCCAGCCCAGACCTCTGGAATCAGAAACTCTGCACGGGATGCACAATGTAAGTTGTAATAAGTTCTCCAGGTAATGCTGAGGCACGCTGAAATTTTGAGAACCATTGTTCAAAATAATGCAAGGCTGCCTGGGTGGCTTAATCAGTTAAGCATCGACTCTTGATTCCAGCTCGGGTCATGACCTCAGAGTTGTGAGGTTAAGCCCCATGTGGGCCCCGTGCTGGGTGTGGAGCCTGCTTGAGATTCTCTCTCCCTCTCCCTCTGCCCCTTCCCACCTGCTCCTTCTCACACACTCTCTCTCTTAGGGGGGGTGGGGGGAAGGCTGAAGTAAGTGCCCTTTACATATGTCTTTTATACACACCTTCACTTGCTTCCGTGGGATAAATTCCTGGAAGGGGTATTGCTGGGTTCAATAGTTGCAGCTTAAAATACGCCTGCCAGTTCTTTGCCGTGCTTCTTACTCACAGGTAGGGTCTCAGTCCTCGCTTGTTGAATCAGGGTGGGCTTGCAAGCGTAGGACCCCAGACAGGACTCTGAGGAACTTGGGAGGCTCAGCTCCAAAGGGCCTGCTTTTCCACTGACTTGCACGTGATTTTGTTTATCGGAGTTCTCTGTATACTGAGCAGTTCGTCTTGCATATGTGTTGCGTCTATTTTTCCTAATAGCATTTGTCTTTTAAATGTTCATACAGTACGTACTTGTTTATAACTTGAAGTGTTTTCTTTTTAGATTTGGAGATGCTTTTGACTTCATAGCATAGTTTTTCTCTCCAAGATGATAAAACTCAGTGGCTAGAAGCATTTAGAACTCAACTGGGCAGTAAAGTAGAAAATATCGAAAAATTGAAAGACCCATGCTTTCTTGTCTTTCCCTCCTGCCAGCGCCCTTCCTGGTGCCTCCTGCCTCGTGAGCACCACGTGAGGGCAGTGGGGTGTGCATTCGCAGGAAGGAGGGTGCAGGCAACCTCAGGGCACTCTGGGTAGGAAACCAAGGCTTCCCCCAAGACCCTAAGCTGACGTCTTGGAGGCCGTGTGTATCACCTGCCACCTCCACCTACCAGGGAGTCGAAGGAAGTGAATTTTTTATCTTGTCACATGGCCTTTATGAATAAAATTAGAAATGGGATTTTGGAATAGCAACAGGATCCATCATTCCAGTATCTTTATGTTTTGTATTTAAAACTTGACTACATCTGGAATATATTACCATACATGGTAGAGAGTGAGCTGAGAGGTTTCAAGTTATTTTTTTTCCAAAACGGTATCCTTTTATCTTAAAACCGTGTATTCCTTCCTTACTGATTTAGAGTAATACATCTATTATATGTCATATTGGGTCTGTTTCTAGATCCTCTATTTTCTTTTCTTGGTAAGTCTCGGTACTACTGATCCCAGCCTTGTACTGTATAAATTATTAAGGTTTTGTTACACATTTTTATATCAAATATCTCACTGTTCTTGTCTAGTTTTTCTTTGTTCTCACATGCCTACAGATCTAGAAAAATATCAGAATCATTTTTTCAAATTCTAAATACATTCTGTTTTAATTTTGATTGAAATTGTACTGATGGCTTATTTTATATTTGGGAGAATTTAATCTTTTTAAAGTTTTTTATGGAAGGAATATTTTTTTCATAAGGTTTTCTGATAGTGTATTGTTTGTATATAGAGAGCTATTGATTTTTAACTTTATAACCCATTGTGTTTATAACCAGCCTCTCTGATAGTTTCTATTAGTGGGTTGCTATCACATAGCATGCAGGTAATATTTTGTCTTTTTTAATATTCTATTTATCGGCTTTCCTCTAGGTCTTACGTTGGCTCTATCTTGTCAAGGAAGTTTCTATTAAATTCCTTTTCAGCATCTGTTGAGATAATTATATGGTTTTGCTCCTTGAACTTACTAATATTCATGCAGTACAGATGGATGTACAGAAGTTTTACATTTTATACTGTTTTAAATCCACCAGTCTTGGGGCGCCTGGGTGGCTCAGTTGGTTAAGCGTCCGACACTTGGTTTTGGCTCTCAGTGTTCTGGGATGGAGCTCTGCGCAGAGCGGGGAGTCTGTTTGACATTCTCTCCCTCTGCCCCTCCCCCCACTTGCGTTCTTTCTCTTTCTCTCTCTCTCTCTCTCTCTCTCTCTCTCTCTCAGATCTTTAAACAGTAAAAAATAAACCCATCAGTCTTTCCCATCACCTGTTTCCTTTGACTCCACTTCAGGAAGCCTTCCCAAAGCTGGGACCAGTTTTATGTCCCTCTCTTTTCCGAGGCCCCTTTTCAGCATTTACCTCATTACAAGCTAGAATTTATTTTGGAGTTCAGTATGGATCATTTTCCCCACCTTGTCACAGGGTTTCTGATTGGATAATCTCTTTTCTACTAAAATGAATAGCAGGGTTTTTGGGGGCTTTGTACTGTTTTGGTTTATTTCCTGCTAAGGGGGAATAGGATATTTCCCTCAAACGCTCCCAAACCTTCTTGGCCTTGTCACTCAGGTTGCTGCATCATGAGAAGGAGTAGTGATCAGCATCTTACCCTGAAAGAGAAATAACATGGCTTGAAAGTGGGTCACCCTTTAGCTAGGAAATGGTAACATCTTTCTCTTCAATACATAAATACTACCCTGGCATCTTTGGATTTTTAAAGAATTCTGGCTTGCTCTGTGTTAGTTTCATATGCTGTGATATTCACCATCGTATACTAACGACTCCGAATTCCCGATGAGCAGATCCTTCCCTTGCATATGTTCCTAGCTGGGCAACATGGGAAGCTAAATGTGTTACAGGGTTGGTGAGCACACCTGGCAGGTCGAACTCAATGATGTGAAGTTACCACCCCATTACCCATGCTCACCACCCAAAGCCAGTTCCCATTTGGAATGCCAGGGCAGTAAGAACCTGTTGGCATGCAAAATGTGACCTCCGAATCCCACAGGGCAGTTCCCATTAATGATGATCAGATGTGAGCCCTTGGATTGCCTGAAATAAACCAGTGAATAAATTCCAAATGCCTTCTCTCCTTCACGTTTGCACACATGCATCTTTTCCTACGTAATACTCACTTTGCAACTAGAACGTAGTACTTTCATCTTCTCTCCTGTTGATTTTAGTTAACCCAAGAACTTTTCTTTCTTGCCTTCCTTCTTGGCCGTCTGATGCCATAGGGAAAGGAATGCTTAATGAATATAACAGCCCGTGATTGTTTCCCAAGACTTTAGATACTCATCTGTCTTGTTATGTATCTGTCTATAGAGGGTGTGTGTGTGTGTGTGCGCATGTGTATACACATACATACTCATGTGATTCTGTATTTTTAGAGAATGAAAGCATCCTTTCTGATGATATAAGATATATGTGTTCATTGTAGAGAATTAAAAAATACAGAACCATATGAAGGAAAAGAAATTGGGCTTTAATTATATTGCCTGGAGGTAACTACTGAAAACATTGGTATATCTCCTTCTAGTTTTCTATATGTATATAAATGCATGCAAAGTGCATATTCCAAACTGAAATGTTTTTCCACATCTGTCACAATTTTCTTCATACTCCTCTTTGCCTTTTTTACTAGAAGCCTCTCACAGGAAAAAAAAAATGAAATGATTCCAAGAATTTGGTGTATGGAGTGAAATATTTCACTCACATGTACTTTATTCAAGTTCTCTACTTGTAGAACACCTTTATTCATATATACCCTTTACCAAATTTCCTACTGGTTTGTTACTGTTTTCTTTGATTTATAGGAACTCTTTTTTATATCTGGATAATATTCCTGTGTCTGTAATGTTCTTGTCCATTTTACATGTTGCCATTGTTTGTCAAAGTTCATCACAATCCTAACTTTGTTTACAATGACTTCTCTTTTATATTATCAAAACATACCTAATTTTTCTTACATGGATTTTATGTGTTAAAGCTTTTTTTAGGAAGCATTTCCATACTTCATGGTTATGAAAATATTATTCTTAATTCTATTTAAATTAATGTAAAATACTCTGAACGGTTAGCTCTGGATGTGTCTACTACAAGGTGGCTTTTCTACTCTCCCCACCCCTAGATTCTCCAAACACCATTTATTATATAATATTTTACCACTTATTTGAAATGCTCCCTGTCTCATAATCATAAACTAAATGTCTAAATACATGGTATTCTAGTTTTTACTCTTATGTTCTATAACTCTGTTCATCTCAGCCTGCATCAATACCACACTGCTTTGCTTATTAGCTTTATAGTATATTCTGGAATCCAGTAGAATAATACCTTCTCCCTTTTCTACATTTACTGAGCTATTTGTACCTTTACTAGATGAACTATGGAATCAGCTTAACATTTAAAATAAATCCTATGAGGGGCACCTGGGTGGCTCAGTAGGTTAAGCATCTTGATTTTGGCTCAGATCATGAGATCGAGCCCCAAGCTGAGTGTGGAGTGTGCTTGAGATCCTCCCTCTCTGCCTGACCCCTCTGCTCATGCTCGCACACAGGCTGTCTCCCACTCTCTCTCACAATAAAAAAATTTTTTAAAAATCCTATGAGAATGTAGAGACTAAATTGAGGGTGATGGATACATCTACAGTATCGAATGTTTCCATACTGCTTTATTGATAACTTATAACTTAAGTTTTGTTCCTTGACAGTGTGAATTGTGAATATTCTCTTTTTACAAATGTCCTTTGATGTCCTTAGCCTTTTTTATTCCATATGAGCTTTAGAATCACTTTGTCAGGCGCCGCTCATCTTTTTGGGAATTTACGAGACTTGCCTAAAATTTATTAATGAACGTAAGAGGAATAAATACCTTTATAAGAGATAATCTTCTCCAGGAATGTGGCACATCTTGCCATTTGGTCAAAATGTCTTCACTGACCTTCAGTAAAGCATCTAGCTATCTTCATATGTTTTACACATTTCTTAAGTTCTTTCTCAATATTTTATATTATTTTTTGCTCTTGCCAAATTTTCCCACAGATCATGATGGGCATATAAGAGTGCCATTGACTGGAGGGAGGGTTGGATGGACAGATGCCTATTTGTTTGTTTGGTTGTTTGTTTGTTTGTTTGACCAGCCAGTCCATTGAACACTCCAGTAAGTTTCGCATTTTATACTTGAGTTTGCTGAGTAGGTAGTTACATAACCTTTGAATTTTTACTCTTCCTTTTTAATAATTACCTCTTTTCTGTGTGTTATAATAACCATAATTTTTGCGTACCATTTAAAACTTTTAAGTGATCATAGTAGCATCTTAGTCTTATTTTTTATTTTAATGGGAATGCCTTTAGCTTTCCATCATTAAGCTTTCTATCATTATATTGATTAAATATAGGCTTAAGATATTTTTAATATTTTTAGGAAGAGGTATTTTATCGTATATGACCTTTCATAAATCCTCTTGTTTTATCCTTTTTTTTTTTTTTAATCTTGGACTGTTTTATTATCATGTGGTTTTTACAACATTCCTTCTAGCCTTTTGAGAGTATGAAGCAAGTTTTCTTTTTTAGGTTCTTAGATACCTCAGTGGAATTACCTTCCCTGAAAATCTGCTGGATGTTTTTCAAATATTTCTTGTTTTCATAATATTTTTCCTCAGGCCTCAGCTGAGCTTCCCTTATTCTTCTGGGTTTTGTTGTTCTTTCTCCCTCTTCCTCCTCCCCCTTCTTCCTTCTTGGACAGAACAGAGAGCAATTCCTCTGTGGGGTTTGACAACAGCCAGGGTGGGTGACGGGCTCCTGGCTCCCACTGCAGCTCATCTAGGGAGCCTGAGAGTCTGAGCGGAGATGTTGAGCAACACTGCCCTTGAAACAACAGTTTAACACAGAAGCACGTAGCAGAAACCACAAGACTTAGCACCCCCACAAGTAATTTTCATGGTATATCTGTGACCTTGTATAAAACGCTCAAATACTTAACCTGTCCAGTAGAAAAGCATTGAAAATCAGATGTTGCAAAACCTTACCCTGGCATGATGGTCAAGTCTAATCGCCTCAGATCTTCATGGGTTAACAGGCAGAGCACCCAGCTTCCTTTCGTTCGTGTGTATGCCCACCCAGGACGGCTTGCTTTATCAGTGAGGAGTGCTGTCTTCTATCCCTCCTGCCCCTCACCCTGATCCTCGAGTTGGTGGAAGACAGCACCCGCTCTCATGGACAGCTTGTCCAGGGCCGATCCCAGGCCCTGTCAGGCTCTGCCCTGCCAATAGTGCTTTGCTGACCAGGACCACACCTCTCTGAATATAGTATGCTAACTCCTGCCCTTGCATTTTTGGATATTATTTACATAAGAGGAATGGGAAGAACATCAGAGAGAGATGAAAGGTGTGACCTTGTATTTTGTATCTGAGGTTCACTGTTCTTGAAATTTCATGAAACAGCCAAACATTTTTGTTTTTTGGAGGTAGGGTCAAAGAAGAGAGTCAAGGATGATTTCAGGGACTTTGGCCTGACTAAACGGGATAAAGGACATACCATTTATTGAAATAGGGAACATGGGAAGAGGTATGCCTTGTATTTGTTTGGTGGATGAGGGTAAATAAAAAGTTCTACCTAAAGTTAAGATGCCCATTAAACATTCAAAGAGAGACGAACAGGATACAGTTGAAAGTAGCCATTGGAGTCTGGAGAGGCAGGTGGGGCTAGAGATGGAGTTTAAAGCCACCCATGGGGTTAGATGATGAAGTTACGACCTGTGCAAAGACAAGAGGTCCAAGGGCTGGTTCAAAACAAATTAGGATGCAAATAACAAAATTTCATCTTGCTCTAAAGAATATTTCACATCGCCATCTGTTGACTCCTTGATCTTTCCACCGGGCCTCAGCAAGTATTTGCTGAGTGCCTGTGATGTGCTGGTCCCTGAATCTAGGGTAGTGAGGAAGAGCCAGCCCCTGCCCACCTCTGTGTTGGAAAGACAAACCTGAACCTCCAAATCACACAAACTGAGTATACAATTACACCTCTGTATGAGAGGTAAAGGGTATATAGGATAACAAAAGACAGAACAAGGAAGGTATCACTGAGGGGGGGAAAGGACTGGGAAGTATCTCCAAGGTGTCTATTCTAGTAGATATCATCTCCCTTATTTTATATTATAAAAGAAATTTTTAATACCAGAAGTGAAGGGCTTAATCAAAGACTAAAGGATTTATCCATTTAAATTGAATAAACTTGAGGCGCCTGGGTGGCTCAGTGTTAAGCGTCTGCCTTCAGCTCAGGTCAGGATCCCAGGATCCTGGGATCGAGCCCCGCATCGGGCTCCTTGCTCAGCGGGGAGCCTGCTTCTCCCTCTCCTACTCCCTCTGCTTGTGCTCTCTCTCTCTCTCTCTCTCTCTCTCTCTCTCTCTCTCTCTCTCTGGCAAATAAATAAAATCTTAAGGAAGGGAGGGAGGGAGGAAGGAAAAAAATTGAATAAACTTTGCATTTTGGAAAGCATGGTTCATGTTTTTCACATTCTGCTTACATTTGGATACAGGGTTTGCAGCACAGTATGGGGCTTGTGCTTGCAAATGCCCGTGTGTGTGGAGTTAGCACGTGGTGTCGGCAGAAATGCCGACCACTAGCAGAGCAGCACAGATCACAAGCCAAAAACTTGGCATGACGTGGTTTAATATGGGCCTATTCTGTAGATCATTAGGCACCTATCGTCTATTTGAAAAAGTAAAAACAAAACACTGTTATACAATGTACGGAGCTGCAGACTGGCCTGGAAAGTAGTATGTGAGCACGTGAGTCCCTGGCATCAAGCAGGGCAGCTGAGATGAGGGAACACATTCCTCCTGTAGATAGGAATATACAGCAGGGAGAACAGAGTGGGGAGTATAACTCCTAATGTCTTTACTCCCCAGGAATGGATTTGCTTCTTGCTCTCTTTTGGGATTCCACATACAATTTCTTGATGAATTGAGTTTTGTTTTTTTAAAAAAGAAAGAAAACTCCCCAATGTAGGGGCGCCTGGGTGCTCAGTTGGTTAAGCATCCAATTCTTGATTTCGGCTCCGGTCACAGTCTCAGGGTTGTGAGATTGAGTCCACATGGGGCATGGAGCCTGCTTAAGATTCTCTCCCTCCATCTGCCTCTGCCTCTCCCCCCACCCCCCAAAAAAACAAACAAAAACTCCCCAGTGTAAAATATTACCTCTTATAAAAATTGGCACTGACCAATATTCATAAATAAAAGGTTGTGTGAATTATTTCATTATATGTTACCTAAAAAGAATGAAATATAAAAATGTATTGCATGTGTATATGTTGAAGATGCTATTGGAGTTCATGAAAATAATTGAAATTAAAAGGTTATTGGATGGTGGTTGATAAGGGAAAATATAAGAATGATTAAATGATATTAAAACAGTCAAACAAGGGAAGAGTTTGTCTGCTAAACTTCCTAAGAGGATTCTCTCAGTAAGATTCAGATCTTATCACTCTTGAAAAATACTTAGACTTTTGAGAATAAATGCAAACCTAAGTTACAGATAGAAGCTTCTGAAGTAAATATGTGGGAGGGTTACTTCTATCTGAGAATATATTGACTAGAAAAAAATAGAGTGACGGTAGCAATTCACATTTCCATTACAAGAGGAAATGGACTGAGTCCTGTTAGTGGTATACAAATAAATGTGTACTTATGATGGAATCTTACCCAAAAGAAATTGAAATGTATTACAAAGCACAATGAAAAATGGGTTATTGCGAATGAGTCCTAACACCTATGGCAGGGGGAGAAAAGGAATAGAAAATTCTATGGTATGGTTTCCAAAAGCAAGATTCTGACGTCCAAATGTTAGAGCTGTAGGAAGTACATAGATGGTGATTTCAGGGTTTGCTTCTTACTTGTGAGAATTTGCTTTTAGAAAAGAACACAGCTATCTGAGGCATTTTTAACTTTATTTCCTTAGCAGACTTTTCTTTCAGTCCACTGCTGGGAACTAACTGAAGCCAATTTGGTCATTTGCAGTTGTCAGGGACTGTTTGGGAGGAGGTGTATATTTCAGTGACATTCAGTCCTTACAGGTAGATGGCACCTGTTCCGGGGTGGGGGAGCTCTTGTCCCCCAGGATCCCAATTCGGGTGTGTTTCAAGTAGAGGAAGTCTCAAACTGAACTCGGGTACACATAGAGTTTGTGGGTCTTAAAGTTTCCAAAACCAGCTCTGTTCTTTTGGGAAACGGAAGAGCTCTTACCAGAAGGACCTTCTGGGGCAGTTGTAGTAGTTATTCTCATGGTACGATTCAGCTGGTGTTTTCACTGGAATCGCATAAAAACAATTTTTCTGTAAGCTGTTTACCACAGGACTGGTCAAAATCAAAGTCTAAAAAGCCAAAGGGTATATTTGTTGGGATACTTCGATATCTAGACTTTCCTCTTTGGTTCCTTCAGTGGTGGAAGTAGAAGTCTAATATTTCCGTTTTCCTCAGATACCTTGGACACTCTTCCTTTCATCAGTAAAAAAATCAGATCCGGTGTGCATGATGCTAACTAATCAACCATTTATGTTGATGAAAGAAGTTAGCAAAGAGCGCAGGTAGCCGATTTTGCATTGTGAGTTTCTGTTAGAAATAGGAAATGCTGGTTAAGCGTCCCTGGCCTCTGCAGTTTCTCTTGAAGTACTTCAGATACGAGCCAATGGCCCCTAAGATAGAAAATGAGTATTTCCATGCAGATCATATGAGAGTGAAGTTACTTCAGAGGTAGGTTATACAGGACCAGATAGCTCTCACTGGTGAATTCTATCAAATACTTAATATCAGAATGTATACTAATCCTCCTCAAATTCCTCCAAACAATTGAAGAGGTGGAAACACTTATTTTACAAGGCCAGCATTACCCTAATACCAAAGCAGACAAGGATGTCACCAGAAAAGAACTTAGAGGCCAGTATCCCTGATAGAAAGGTACGAAAATCCTCAACAAACTAGGAGCAAACTGAATTTAATAGTACATTAAAGCAACCCTACCCCTTGATGAAGTGGGATTTATTCCAGGGATGCGGGGATGGTTCAACATCCACAAGTCAATCCACATGACACACCATATTAACAAAATGAAGGATAAAAATCATGATGATCTCAACAGATGTAAAAAAAGCATTTGAAAAAATAGAACATTCATATATAATGAAAACTCACCAAACTGAGACTATACCTCAGACAACAAACTCAACAAACTCAGAACCCAATTGAAAAATGGGCAAAGGACCTGAACGCTCCTTTTTTCAAAGAAGGAACACAAATGGCCAACATGTACATGAAAAGGTATTCAACATTACTCATAATCAGGAGATGCAAATCCAAACCACAATGAGATAACACCTCACACCTTTTGTTGTTTCTGTTTTTAAAGTTTTTATTTAAATTCCAGTTAACATCAGTGTAATATGAGTTTCAGGTGTACAATATAGTGATCCAACACTTCCATACAACACCTGGTGTTCATAACAAGTGCACTCCTTAATCCCCATCACCTATTTAACCCATCCCCCCACCCACCTCCCCTTGGGTAACCATCACGTCTCTATAGTTAAGAGTCTGTTTCTTGCTTTGCCTCTCTTTTTTATCTTCTCCTTCGTTCATTTGTTTTGTTTCTTAAATTCCACTTATGAGTGAAATCATATGGTATTTGTCTTTCTCTGATGGACTTAATTTCACTTAGCATTATACAGTCTAGCTCCATCCATGTCATTGCAAATGCAAGGATTTCATTCTTTTTTATGGCTGAGTAATATTCCTCTGTGTGTGTGTGTGTGTGTGTGTGTGTGTGTGTGTGTGAGAGAGAGAGAGAGAGAGAGAGAGAGACATTTTCTTTACCCATTCATCAGTTAATGGACACTTGAGCTGTTTCCATAATTTGGCTATTGTAGATAATTCTGCTATAAACATCAGGGTGTAGATATCCCTTTGAATTAGTATACTGGTATCCTTTGGGTAAATACCCAGTAGTGCGATTGCTGGGTCATAGGGTAGTTCTATTTTTAACTTTTTGGGGAGCCTCCATACTGTTTTCCAGAGTGGCTATACCAGTTTGTATTCCCGCCAACTGTGTAAGAGGGTTCCCCTTTCTCCACATCCTCGCCAACACCTGTTCCTTGTGTTGTTGATTTTAGCCATCTGACAGGTGTGAGGTGGTATCTCATTTTAGTATTGATGTGTATATCCCTGATGATGAGTTTTCATGTGTTGGCCATTTGGATGTCCTTGGAAAAATGTCCATTCATGTCTTCTGCCCATTTTTTAATTGGATTATTTGTTTTTTGCGGTGCTGTGTTGATCAGTTCTTTATATATTTTGGATACTAACCCTTTATTGGATATATCATTTGAAGATACCTTCTCCCATTTTGTAGCTTATCTTTTTTTTTTTTTAGTTGTGTTGATTGTTTCCTTTGCTGTGCAGAAGCTTTTTATTTTGATGAAATCCCAGTAGTTTATTTTTGCTTTTCTTCCCCTTGCCTCAGGAGACATATCTAGAAGGAAGTTGCTACAGCCAGTGTCAAAGAATTTACTGCCTGTGTTTTCTTGTAGGATTTTTATGGTTTCAGGTCTCCCATTTAGGTTTTTAATCCGTTTTGAACTTACTTTTGTGTATGGTGTGAGAAAGTGGTCCAGTTTCATTCTTCTGCTTGTGGCTGTCCAGTTTTCCCAACACCATTTGTTGAAGAGAATGTCCTTTTCCTATTGGATATTCATTCCTGTTTTGTTGAGGATTAGTTGACCGTATCATTGTGGAGTCATGTCTGGATTTTCTGTTCTGTTCCATTGATCTGTGAGTCTATTTTTATACCAGTAACATGTGGTTGTGGTTGTGATCATTACAGCTTTGTAATATAACTTGAAGTCCAGAATTGTGATGCCTCCAGCTTTGCTTTTCTTTTTCTAGATTGCTTTGGCTATTCAGGGTCTTTTGTGGTTTCATACAAATTTTAGGATTGTTTGTTCTAGCTCTGTGAAAGATGCTATTTTTCACCTCACACGGTTTTAGGTTTACTTTTTTAAACCTAAAAAAGTAAATGTTAGATAACCTAACACCCTTTTTAAAATCTTTGTGTTTTTATTACTTAAAAATCCTCTGCTATTTTAATCTCCTAAAATTAAGGGAAATACGATAGGGAAATTATCCAGGATGATTTTTCCCCATAGTAATGTGCTTTGAGGCAACAACAACTTTACCTGTAAAGTTGTTGAAACTTTTTTTCTTTTTTTAAGTAACAGAGCATGGAGTTGATGGAGCACCATTCATGCTTCAGCAACTGTGAGGAGGTCTTGCCACATACATTGTATCTGTTCCTGGTGACCCTGGGATGTGACTGTGATCTCTCCTTTTTGGAGACGAGGACAGTACAGGACAATTAAACGTGGCTGTTCTCACATCATCTAGGAACCGGTGGCAGAGGTGACATTCCATTCCATGCTCATAACCAAAAAATGTGGAGACCATGTTAGAAAAGAACAACCACCTATTTCCAGACATTAGCATGGGCTCTCAGAAAAATCTCACATAGGACTACTATCAAGGAAAGCTGGATGGGAGGAGAAATTCTGTGCTAGACTTCTAGCAAAACTAAAAATTACTGAGTAACACATTGGGTCAATAATTGCACAACTCAAGTTTGGTGTGATACTGGCCTTTTCTTTCTTAGGAGGTACTAATAACCAAGCATCTCTCTGTAAATTCGTTCCCAAGGTCAGTTTTAGATGATAGAATTTAGGTTATTCATGATTATCTAATTTATTTAGAATCCTCTAAATTTTTCATTTTCACTTTCTATATAGAAGGAGACTTACATTCTATGAGTATTTCACCAACTGCAGAAGCATTGAAAATGTGTTTGATTTAAATATTCCCATAGAAAATTTTAAACTGGAAGGTTATAGCAGCAGGTGTCGGAGTCACCTGGAGGGCTTGTTGAAAACTGATTGCCAAGCCCCATCCAGAGTTTCTGATTCCTTAGGTCTAGATTGGGTCCAAGAGTTTGCTTTTCTAACCAGCGCCTAATAATCCTTTGAGAATCACTGATGGCCTGCCAACCGCCCTCCATGTAAAATGAAGCTGGCATTATGAGGATCCTTATTTAAGCCGTAATAAATAACATAGAGAACTGTGTAAAATTCAGCTGTAAAATTGTAGAAAAGAAAAATAATTCTTTCCATGAGAAATCTGTATTTCAATAAATAATGAATTTATATCATTATATCATTATATCATTATATTAACTCAAAGTATTTTTCCTTTAGGCTTAAACACACATGGTTCCGGTACTTTGTTTTCTAATATTTTCCATAGACCTAGTAATGTGCCAGTACCAAAAAGGGAAATGCAGTAAGTGTAGAAGTGATGGAAATATTTAAGATCTCAAAAGGATCCTTTTTTCCCTCCTTTGCCTTGGCTACAATTATTTATAAATGAAGCTTCTAAATTTGCCAGGAATGAGAGAGAAACTGGGTGTGGAAACCGAACTTCTAGGACAGAAAGAAATATTCAGGTATGGGGAGAAAGGAAGGCTGGTGGGAGAAACCTAAGAACTATGATGGAAAGTGAAAATTCTGCGTTCTAACTGAAGTTCGTTAACCCAGTACATGCACTCTTAGGGCAGTTATTCAATTTGTAACTAGACTCTCACATATAATGAATACCTGATCAGTCAGCTTATGTACTGTTAAACATTTTAAATATTAGGATTTATCAAGTTTTTCAAGAGCCATACTATTTAAACATAGTGAACCCACATGTTAAGTAAGATATTATATGGCTTCCTATATGCTGGAGATTTTTAGGATGTGAATTTTTTTAAATGTTCTAAGAAAAAATATCATACCTTTTGAAAAGTGATTTCATTGGTTGCCTGATCTCAAAGGGTTAGAGACTGAGGTGAGAGAGTTCCAGGCTTTGTTTTCTCTCAAGTCCATGCCATTCCTAGAGAAGAGGAAACCAGGATGGGTAAATTCCCAGACCTTACCCCAGTGGGCGTCACTATTATCCCCAGTGCCCTCAAGTCCACAGGAACCTAGGAGAGAAGGGAGAGCATGAAAGGAGTGCTTCCTGAACACCTCCTTTGTGCTGGCACTTCACATAGGGCATCTCATCTGAGAGCCATGTGACACTCAGAGATGCCCAGAAGGGACACTCAGAGCCAACCTCCTTTGTCTCCCCTCACTCAGCTTGTGGACCCCACCACAGCCAAGCTCAGGTGCTCCTTCCAGATCAAATCCCTGTGTCACTACAGAGAGCATGGAAACATAATCAGATATAAATTAACTCTTAAATCATCAAATACACAGATCTTCGGATTTAAACCAGAAACTTAACATTTTCTCACCAGGAGCATGTATAAACTGAATTTTTTATTCCTTTAAAAAGGTGAAGAATGCAGGTGGGTTTATTTTAAATGAAAACAAAGTAAACATTCGATATGATACAAATTGTTTTTAAGTGATTTACAAAGTTTTACTGGACCTGAAGAATTACAGAATGGAAGGAGACAGAAGGTGAAAGTACTGGTGTTATTTTATCATGGTGATTGGGTTCGGATATTTATTTTCTATTGCTATACTGTTACTTGTGTAATAGAAAAGAATACATTTCTCATTATTAATGATAATCATCAAAAATGTTTAAAAGGAGAGGGACCAATTTGAAGGAAGGTACACAGCAGTGTTTCTGAATGTTCCATGGGGCAGCCACCTGGGGGAGGCTTATCCTTTGGTTAGCACGGAGGTTAATGTTGCTTTCTCCTCCGTAGTGCTTTAGGATAGTTTCATGTCTTGCTTGGCTGCGCTCCTTGCTTTCATTGTCTAGGATTGCAGTGTAATTCTTGGCTCACTCATCACCCTCCCCTTTCTGCCCTGCCCCCATGTCTCCACAGATCATTCTGTGTTTCTCTCCCGTTGGTCAAACGTTGAGAGGGAGAGCTCGGAAGTTCCCTGCCATAGTTAACTGCACAGCTATTGACTGGTTTCATGCGTGGCCACAGGAGGCTCTGGTCTCAGTCAGCAGGAGGTTCATTGAAGAAACCAAGGGAATTGAGGTATGCTGTGTCAGCCTCTGAATCTCTCTGTCTCTCTCTCACACACGCATACTCACTCACTCTGACCAAAAGTCCTCAGTAAAGAAGTAACTTCCAAAATACATCTCCTATAGAAAAGTTATCCCTTTTATTAGAGATAAGATCATCTGTGTTTACATTCTATGGAATATGGTAGTTGACCTCTTTGTACCAGGTTGAATGTCTGTGCACACATGAGCACACACAGCATACAAGCGTGTTACGTAGCCTGACTCACCAGAAAGCCAGGATCATTACTTCCTTGAGTCATGATAGGATTTGCTGAATATGAATCCTTCAAATCCACAAACAAAAAAGTAGCCATTCATAGTCATGCAATTCTTGATCTTAACAAAGTAAAGCAATTAATTGTGATTTTTCTCCTTATAGTATGGAGGGGTGAAAAATCAGCCCCATGAATTCAGTCGCTAAGTCAAATAATGTATCTGCTTCTTTGTTGTATGGGTTTATGTTTTATAAATTAGGTTTGTCGTTTGACTGTAATGAAATTTGCAGATCCAATTACATTTTAAAATGTTTGCATAGAGTTTAGAAAAGCACTTCCAGTACACTTCCCCACTTAGAGGGGAAAAAGGAATGTAAATACGAAAGCATCATTTAGGCTTCCTAGAAATTAAGCTTTATTGGTATCTTGCACCTTCATGACTAAATAGCTTGGAAATGTGGTAGTTGTGAACATTGCCCAGGGAGGTTTGTCTTCTGAGTCCACTGAGTGATAAGGCTAGACATTGAAAGTGATTCTCGGAGCCAAAAATAGAGTCGGGGCTGTGTAAGGAATGATGTCTGCTTCCACTTGAAAGTGTCTGTATGCAGAGACAGCCCCCTCTGGCCTCCCTTCATCCCAAGAGCCTGTCACTTCTCCCGAGAATCCTTTCACATGTTGTTGACTATTGTATCTCTTGGTGGCCAGGTGGTTAGTAATCTGGGCATATTTGCATATTTACCTAATTATTTGTATGATTTGTATGCAACTAGCTTTATTGCTTATTGCTTATTTTTATGGGTAGCTTTATTATAATATGGTTTATTGTCTTTTGGAATGTCCGTTAATCTACTTGGATGCTTACTTTCCTCTCTCCTTTTCTCACACACTTAAAAACATTTCTGTAAAGAAATGAAAAAAAAAAAAAAACACCTGGGTGGCTCAGTCAGTCGAGGGTCCTGAGATCGAGTCCCTCTCCTTCTGCTGCTCCCTCTGCTTATGCTCTCTTTCTCTCTCTCTGTCAAGTAAATAAATAAAATCTTTTAAAGAAGTGAAAAAACAATGATTCCTTCTGTTTCTGGCTGTTTTTTCTACATCCGGAAAGCTCTTCTTTTGCCTTTCTCTGTACTCCACGTCGGATGCTCTTACCTGGACCTTGGGGACAGTGGCAAAGGACTTTCTGGCTAAAGAGTGAATAATAGGAATGTATAGCTGGATTTTTTTTATAATTGATTTTCACTTTTTTCCACTGGTCAGGAGGCACTGCATAGCACTTCTTACCTTTGGGGAAATCTATGTAAATTTGTTCTCATGATAGGTAAGTGGAATAAGAGATAGTCCCAGAAGTGGTTAATTTCTTTCTGAGCCCCGGCTTTCACCATTCACTGTGTTTTTCTGAAGAGCCCAAGGAGCCGCATTTTAATGGAGACTAACACTAGCATTAGGTAAAGTCTGCCAGAAATATTTTATACTTTAAAATCTGAAAACAGGGACACCTGAGTGGCTCAGTCGTTGAGCGTCTGCCTTCGGCTCAGGTCATGATCCCAGGGTCCTGGGATCGAGCCCCACATCGGGCTCCCTGCTCAGCAGGAAGCCTGCTTCTCCCTCTCCCACTCCCCCTGTTTGTGTTCCCTCTCTTGCTGTGTGTCTCTCTCTCTGTCAAATAAATAAATAAAATCTGAAAACACATGAAATATGACAAATAATAGTGACAGTTATTAAGCCCACACACTTCTCAAACTCTTGCTAGGATCACTGCATTATTGGAATTATATATAGGGCCTTGTTTTGTCTCCTAATCATTATAAAAAGGGTTCAAAATACCAGTTGATTAGAGAATCAGTATGTATCTTTCATAATTCTGTTTTATACCATTCATGTGATCACACAGGTTTGCTAAAGACCAGTGCACTTCATATATTAATATTAATTTCTCAAATGAGAGGAACCCAAAGCTAGTAGCATGCTTTGACTTAGTGCTTGGCTCAGTGCTTTTTTAAGTTTCTTGCCTTTACTTCTTTGATGCTGACTTCGTCCTGCAAAGTTAGGTGCCACTTCAAAAAGTGCAGGAGCTTTGATACGCCAGTGACCATTGACATCTGCTGGATGAGGCAGGACTTGCATCATTTTCAGTCCAGAGACCTCCTGGCAGGTGCTAAGCTCTATCTTGTGGTGTCGTGACGCCTCCTATAGGATGCTTATTGTCAAATAGGAATTTTAAAAGCGGGCTGAACTATTTCTGCTGAGCTGAATGATGCCTGCAAAGAGCTCAGCCAGATGATTTCATTTCAGTGCAGTGTGCTTATTTAACTTTCCCGCCTTCCCAATTTGTTGCTTAGGAGCAGTAATTATCATTCAGAGGGCAAAGTGTCTATCTTCTAAAAATGCATGGTGCCTTTTCTGCAGAGGTCAAAAATAGCTTTTAAATTTTTTGAATGGGCACTAATTCGATCATTTTCTTAGTTTGAATTTTCATCATTAAGACTGAATGGTATCTGCATAATTTAGGCACTTCTTAGTTACTGACCTTATTTGCTGAGTGTAAGGTAGTTATCCAAGGTGACCCCCATTAGCCACCGAGAAAGGATTCGCGCAAGGCAAGCGGTTTTGTGTGTGTTGACGTAGACTCTTTTAGCAGGACGCACTTAGCACCCAGGGGTGTGGGCTGCCTGTGTCTAAGGAAAGGTTTATGCTACTTTTCTGCTACCTGGTATTGAACTAAATGAGAGCTGGCAGATGACCGAAATAGTTGATCCTTAAGTGTCACCAGGTATTAATATGAAGGCTTTGTGTCAACATACACTCCTCACTCCTCGGGTTTGGAAGTGCAGATGGGGGCATGTGGTGTGGGGAGGGAGAGAAGGAAAGGCGCCCTGGGCATCCCCGGGAGCGGGGTTGCACACGCTGTGAGGAGGTAACTGGGAGGAGCGCTTCCCAAGAGGTGCGTGGGTCCCAGACAGGAACACACAGGGAAAAAAGGCAGGAGAAACAGGTGTTAAAAGATAAGTAGTGTTGTTAGTTTTTGACTCAAAGTGAGTAATAGACATACTGGAGAGCTGGACTTGAGGAAAGCAGAAATTACTGACTGGAAATGAAAAGGTAAGCACTCTGACTGAGGAGTGACATTTGCATTGGGAGGAGTCTCTGTTCTCATTAAGATCTGAGCAAGGTGGAGGACCCGTCCTTTCCGAGCATATTGGCCACCTGACAAGTTAAAGTTCTCCCTCCTTTGGTTGAGATACAACTGAATAATTCCGTAAGTTCAATATCATCAGCTTTTTCAGTGAAATTCATTAATTTCCACATACCTCCACCTCTCCAATCCAGAACTTGTTGCAAGGTCTGGTAACAAATGAATGGCATAATATGCTCTGGTTTCTCTTCAGATCGCATAAATCTTTCGCCTTTTACAAATGAATGGCATATTTTACAAGCATTTGCCGGTCCAATCACAGAAAGCGTCCCCTCAAAGAGGAAAGTTACTTTACTGCTGTATGTAAAGACCGATCTCCTCAGTGGTTCCTTTTTAAAATGGTAGGGACAGCATGAAGAACAGTAAACAACGCTTTGTCAGTGATAAGTATGTTAGCAGTGTTTTTCTTACTGACTTTTAGTGCAGTTTTTTCTTTGAAATACAAATGAGGATTGTTCAGTATGAATTTATAAGTAGAAAGCCTTGTGCATTAGAAATTCTGTGAATTTGAGGAAGATCTCCTCATCCTGAGGAGTACTGAAGTCATTTTAAGAGATCAAAGTAGAAGCAAATGCAATCAAATTTATCCTGAATCTGCCTACATCTCTAACTGGCTTAAGCTTGTATTCAAAGAGATGAGGGAAGGCCCATGTGGTTGTTAACATCCTTCCCTCTTCTTCAGCCCGCCTCTCCTGTGCATGCACACCAATACACTGTTCATCATGCATTTCTTTCTCTGTGCATAGTAATCAAATTAAGAGCAGAATTGCAAAAAAGCTGTAAAATGCCGCTTTCCAGGGTTTTTGCAGTTAGATAAACTTTAGGAATCCCCTCTACCTTGAAAGTAGGGTCCACTTAGTATAGCTGCCCGTAAACCTGGACTCGCTGTTAAGCCCAAAGTCGAAGTCAATCAAATGAAGGCATCGGTCCCTCCAAATCCTAGCTTTGTGACTTTCCTGGCCTCACCAGCACCAGCTACAACACCTGCCTTGTCCTGCTGGCTCTGGGAGGTGTAGCTGGTTTGCGTTTCACCTCCTCGCCCCCACCATCCTCCGTTACTTCTTTGTTCGAACGTTGTGTCAGAGAACCAGTGAGGCTACCTTTTCAGCGACTGGAAACTCTTCTTGAAGACGGCTGGCTTATGCTGGATTGGATCTTACTTTTGGCCTTGGAAAGTAGCCTCTAAAATTAGAGACAAAAATTTAAAAACTCAAGCAAACTAACAAAATGCATTCACCAGACCAAGTAAAAACACACAAACAGAAAAGGCAAGAACAAGACACCAGTATGTGATACAGGAACCTGTTGGGCGCTGCATTCCAACTTCCCATGTGGCAGAAGTCCTCTTCCTAGGACCAACACTGGTGTGCTGTTCCCATTGCTGATGGCAGCGGTGCCCACAGCCTCTGCTCACAGACCTCCTAAGGAGGGATCCCTGGGCTTCCAGGTGAGGGGTGGGGGCCAGGCACAAGATCACTTAGCAGGTAAGGGCCCCCTCAGCCCTTTGACGCCAGAATCCACAGTCTTAAATCCTGCTCGGGACCCGTGCAGAGGAGTTTGTTCTGAAAAAGGAAGACAAGGAAAAGAAGAAGAGACAGACTAAAAGGAGTGCCAAAAGTCTAACCTTGGATTCTGTGGGCAGGAAGCAGTGCAATCATTTGCCCGACAATACAGAACCGGGAGTCTACCCCACGTCTCCAGATTCAAACCCAGCCTCCCTGGCGCCCTCCAGGATCACGTTTCCTCAGAGGGAGTCTGCACTCTGAGGAACGTAGGAGAAGTGCTCAAGTGCAGCGTGCGCATTTCGTGTATCGTTACATTTTCTCTATTTAATAAGCCAATTTTACAACCACAGTATCTAATTAGTCTCTATTATTGAGCACCCCCAAAGGAGCTAAAAAGTACAAATAATAGATTTTGAAACCCAGCAGTTTGGGATTACTATAAAAGAACAGATAATAAATACGGGCAGTTTTTTTCTATATCACCAGTGCTTCAAAAAAAGCTGTAAAAAAAAATAAACATAGAAATAATTTCTGAGACCAACTTTCAAGGCCGACTGTTAGGTGTAGGACATCACACGTTACAACATGATCCCAAGTTAAACTTAAGAAATAGTTTTCCTTTCATCTCCATTCTCTCTTGTTGTCCCTCCTTCTCCCTCTCCTTGAAGACAGTGCTCTTGAGATTCCGAACGTAAAAGTACAGACCAGTATAATCCTGACACCAGCTGGCCGAGGGCAGGTGTAAAACCCTGTATAACCCAGGATATTTGGTGTTGGCCTCCGGTATTGGTTTTCATTTGAATCGTGCTGTCCATCCTTTTCAACAACCGGGCCATACTGGGCACTTGCTTAAACAGTCAGGTGGCCGGGGGACTTGGTGTGGCAGCGACTGCCACCGCTTGAGAACCGCCACCCCAAATAGCCGACTTGTCTTTGCATTTACAGTGAGCCCAGCCAGAGAGTGAAAATGAAACCCCTTTCTAACTGGGAGGACAAAAAGCCGTCCCCGTGTATATCTGATGCTGCCTTGGCTACAGCAGTGTTTTCCGGGGCATCGTAATGGAGAAATCTTGGATTTATAACCGTGTGATACTAGCACTTTGCTTGTTTATATTTTTGCTTTCACCACGATTGGCTGCTAAATGACGACAGAATCGGATCCCCTGGTAGTCATTACAGGGCCAAATGTAGCGGGAACGGCGTTCTCCACCTGCATCTCTAAAAACGAGAAATACAGCCTTGCCTTTCCTTCTCTACAGCAGCAGCGGCAGCAGCCATTTCCTCCCCACACCCCCCCCCCAAAAAAAAGAAAACTGGAGGTAAATGAATGGCAGAATAAATAATTTATGCTAATGAAATTACTGCAATTAGTAGTTCTACAATGACCCTTTTAAAAGCCACAGCTGTTAATGTCAAGAAGTGCTGTCACTACTGACCTTATCATAAGAGAAAGTGACAAATTGAGAATGCAGGGAAGACCAGTCATCAAAGAGGTCTGTTCTGGAACGATTAGAGTTTTCTGAAAAACAGTGTGAATTACAACCAGCTGCTCCCTGGCCCTGCAAGTCTCCCATGCTGTGCCATTTTGTTAAGCCCGATAACAATAGTGATTTTGCCCCATTGAGACAAGTTGTCTCGGGCCACTTCCAGCTCTCCCGGAAGCCACTTCTTCCATCCCAGATTTACAAATGAAACCGTTGTTGGAGAGAGCTTTTCAGGGCAGCCTAGGAACCTCCTCATAAGGATCATGGTTGGGCAGAGGCCAGGTCCTCCCCCCACCGACCTCCGCCCCACGCGAGGAGGTCGTTCTTGGCCGGGCAAGTATTTATGTTGTAGAAAGACATGTGCTCGCTTTTGGTTCATTAAAACAAGATAGGACAGGAATGAATTTCTATCCCTGTTTATGTTGCAGTGAAGCTCTTTTAAAAATCCCTCAGGGGATCTCATTTATATGGAGTTCTAGAACTTCCTTGGAAGTGTAGACTCTGAGTCCACTATTGGGTAACATACACATATGTCTCAGATCTAGAGAATAAAAACTATTCAGGTTTTGCATCATTCTATATTTAACTCTGGCTTTAAAAACATTATTTCAGTTACTAGTGAGGTGGGTTTTTGATATGCAGGACGATCCTATATATGCATATTGGAAACCCACTCACAGATTTTTCATGAGGTTGGAAAGCTAAGTGTTTAGACCTAGTTGCTTGGGAGCAGTTGTTTTTCACCAACAAGAATTGGCCTGTCTCTTTTCGCACCCTGGTTGTAATATTAATGGTGCAGGTTTGAAACGTTCAACTGCCTCACCAGCCACTTGTGTGCAATTTTCCCAAAGATGTCTGAGCATTATTGACAACACTTTGGTAAATTATGTGTGACTTTCCTAAGAGTTGGTGTAGCTCATTTAATTCATATTAATTGATTTTTAGGCTTCCCTTGATTAATTGAACCTGGTTCATCTTGTACAGAATGCAATAAATAATCATTAAAATGAGGGAGATGTGACTCCACAAATTAAAAAGTTAACTACTTCAGAAGTCATAGAGGACAAAACAGAAAGAATGGTATAGTGGGGGGTTCTCTAGTAAATCTTCTAAGGGAAGTTACTCAATTTTTGTTTTGTTTTGTTTCCTGTTGTTTTTTTTCCAAATGAGGATTAGAAATGGTATTTTTCTCCCAGAAGCAGTGACTTTTATACCTTACCATCCTGTTTGTTTCCACCTGGGTTCTTACAAAACTGTATTTCTCAGTTTCAGCTGTGTGTGTGTGTGTGAGAGAGAGAGAGAGAGAGAGAGAGTCAGTGAGAGAGAGAGACTGCTGCAGTTTAGTTTGAAAGCAACACCAGAAATACTTGTCAGAGTACTGTGTCTCAGTTTCTCCATTTTTTTCTTTCACACACTTGATAGATTAAAATCAGGTTGTGAAAATCTGTGTTTGTGTTATATGTTGGCTTGTGGGTTTGGTATGTGGAGCGCATAAAAATCCTTTGCTCTACTTGGCAAAGCTGAATGCTTTATTGTTATCTCTCTAATCCTGTGGCTATCTCTTAAAGACTAATAAGTCTTTCCAGATCCTCCTGTAATTTGTTCTGGCTTTTAGACAAAAGAATACTGCATAATTTTGCTGATTGTTCGTTTTTTAAATTACATTTTTGTTTTAACTTGAGAGAATTGCATATGAATTACAGTGTTTATATTTTCAGCCACTGGACAAAGATTCTATTAGCCTCTTCATGGCCCACGTTCACACTAGCGTGAATGAAATGAGTACCAGGTATTACCAGAATGAGAGAAGATACAACTATACCACCCCGAAGAGTTTTCTAGAACAAATATCACTGTTTAAGAATCTGTTGAAGAAGAAACAAAAAGAGGTATCTGAGAAGAAAGAGCACTTGGTGAATGGCGTCCAAAAGCTAAAGACCACTGCCTCTCAGGTATGATCAGGATGTGTTATTACTGAGTAAAACGTATGCTCTTAAAATTAAAAAAATATGTAGTTATTTAGAAAGCAGCGTTTCAACCCATTCACATAAGATGCTCCATCCTAAGATGTACAGTTTAATGACACCAAAACAACACTATTTATGCTTTTGTAAGTCCAGAAAGGGATTGGCCAAGTACTCTCTCATGCTGGTTTGGAGAGAGCCCTTCACTTGTTGGCCTGACTCAGTGCACAGCTCACTCCCATCTTCTGTCCACCTGCTTTGGTGCCCTGCATTTATTGTTAGGAATTTTGTCACACAGTAATGGAAGTAGGATCCCTTTTGGTCTCAAATTCTCAACCCCCAAGTGAGAGCATTATTTCTAGTCTGATGACATGACACGGTTTGCTCTGTGTGAGGTCCCAAAGTGTAGCTGTTTCCTCCCACCTTGGCGTCTCATCTCCTTTTGGCCATAATCTCTCTTTGAACAGGGTGTCCAGGGTAGTCTTCATCCTCAGTCATAAGGCCCCTGCTGCCTCGAAGGACAGTACTGTTAACCTCCAGGAGTAAGTCGGGAGAGAATTCGCACACTCCCGATGTTAACCATGTGTAGGTCTCTACATCTGTCATCTCATTTCATTGGTAAAAACTAACCATTTTTATGAAGTCAGATGTTGCTACTATAATTTTATAGATGAAACTTAGAGCATTAAAGGCCACAGAACCTGTGAGGTTGGAGTTTGAGCCCAGAGTTGTATGCTTCTAAAAGCTATTGTCCATAGTCCCATGCTGCCTCTGTGACCAGGGGAGAAAAAAATGAGAATAAGAAGATGGGGAGACCTTGGAGACTCACTCAGCTTGCTCTGAGCCATCTGGGCTCTAGGGTTGGAAAGGGAACAATTCTCCCTGGTGGTCCCTTCAAGGCCAGGAATTGCAGCGGGCTTCTTCAGAGGATTGTCATTAGGTCATAGTCCTTTGCTTTGCAAGAGATTGGGCCAGTTTTCTCCCCAAGCATGTCACATGGCCTATCTGTGCCCAGGTTGGATATAAGCTACAACCTGGTAAGGGGAGCACACGGGGGTGCCTTTGACCCTGAAGGCCTCTCTGGCCACGTCCTCCACGCATTCTGTCAGCCAAAGCACCACCTGCCCCCTGTGCCCTTCATTTCGAAAACCAGGACTGTCTCTTGGTGAACCACTCACGTGTGCTGAATAGTGGGTAGATGGACCACGACTGGGAAAGAGGAACCAGAGTGAGGAGGTTTCCAGGACAGTTTCCAGAATCTAGTGATGCAAAGAATAGTTGTTGGGACGCATCCAAAGAGTATATCCATATTTGTGCATCTTTCCCTTTTCTTTAAAAAAAAAAAAAATTTTATTTTTACTTTTTGCGTACGTGTTACCTTATTCTTTGACTCTCTGCCTTCTTTCTCGTTCCTTTTTCTTCTCTCTACCAATCTCTCCACTTCCATCTCACTTAAATCATGACTCTTTTTCCTAGTGAAGACTTGCCTAGGAGTCCTGTTGAGCTAGAAGACATTGAGTGCAAGAGATCTATGTCCCAGAGCATTAATGTCCCTTTGAATAATGTCCCAAACTGGACCCATTGACTTTGCCCCAGGAAATGATAGCATTGACTAAACTGAACTGTCGTACTGGTGGGGCAGCCCTTGGCAAGGAAAAAAATGGCCTGTGCCACACTTAATGTTCCCTTCCCAAATAACAGAGCTCAGAGTATAAAAACAGAGTAGCACCCTTGGTGGCAGCCTCTCAACCATAGGGAAAAAGAAGAGGTGATGGAGAGGAAGAAAGAAAGGGACTGGCTATTCAGGGTGTCTGCCAAGTTCAGAGCTGCTTGGGTCTCCTTATTTCCCCTTGGCTAGAAACAACAGGCAGAAAGTCTAAGAAGAAGATACGTGAAGTCTTAATTGAAGGACTACTGGTGATTTCTTTTCATTAGGTATTAGCGCATGGAATGCTCTTAATATCAGAAGAGTGATTGGAATATTTAATATGTCCCTAAGAGTTTTAAAAATTTCTATTGATTATGGAAAGGAAGCATAGTTTCCTGTGTGGGCAGTTGGAAAGCCTTATAATATAAGATCAGGTTGTGTGTGGAACAGAATGCCTTCATATTGGAGCATGCGTCCTCTACGGACCTGCCTTAAGTAATTGCTCAGAGGAGAATATCCATGCCATTTGAAATATGTGTCTAAACCTCAGCCATGTTTATTCACTGCAATAAAGCCATAAATTCCTGTTAAAGCCACATATCTCCTCTCTAGATGTCAGCTTGGGTCATCATAGATAGCCTCGTGACCTTTTCTTCATAGATAAGGCTTCGCTTCCAGGGATTGAGTCACTAGATACTTCAGACCTAACGGCTTCCTTAGAAACTGAAGTCAGGGCTTGAAATAACCGTTTCCTCGTGGTCTCTTGGATGATTCTTTTGATTATAGTCTAATATAGGACAAGTTTCACATGACTAAAGGGAACAGACAAGCAAATGTCACTGTGCATTATTACCCTGAGTTCACAGAGAGGCTAAAAAAAAAATCCATCTTAGCTTAAACTGTAATAAATCGTACAGGTAGCAGTAATAGTAGTAATTGTGTCATTTGGGCAAAGGGCAAGTTGACTGTGTTGAGGTGGGGGTTACAGGAGTCCTCGGCCGCAGTAGTGAGATCTTGTTTTCCAGCACTTCTGCTTTTCTTTACACAATCCTCACACTTGGGAACCTAGTGGTACCTTCTGAATCCTAAAAGGGCAGGATCATTCTTTAGAGCAGATTAATTTGTTGATGCCTCAGAAAGAGTTGAGTTCCTCAAGAGCTGAGTAAGGCTATTGAGTTGGGGAGCCGAGAGGAGGAGTGCCCATCTAGGATACTCACCAGGCTTTGCACACCCCAACCGATGCCCACGGGGCGCTTGTGGTTTGTCTTTCTGTAGTAGGTACTAAGTTGAGTGTTGTATGTGGTGGAAGAAGCTAAGAGGACCATTTCTTATTTTGTGTGAAGAGATGAGCCCTGTCTGTGGGCATTTCCATCAAAGTAAGTAATGGATTAAATAAACTGATAGTTAACAGCCAGGGCATCCCGATGCCTTCAGCTTGTCTGAGCCTTTAGTGAGGTTCTGGGGGAGAGTGCAGGCCTTAGTTTCTCCAGCTTGTCTTTCTAAGCAAGTCGTCCTCTGGCCCCTGCTGTCTTGAGCCTGGGCTTCGCAGGACCAGAAAACCCAGGGCTGTGAGTGGCACGTGCTCAGGGGACATGTGCTGTGGCTGGGGTGGCTGTTGGCACAGCCCTGACTACACAGACTGGGTGGAGAAGATACATGTCTAGTTGGTGCTGGCATAAATGACCGTTTTCAGAAAACCCCTGGAAACCAGGACTCTGTGTGTTCCTCTCTGCAGGGGGGTGGGGGGAATGGGGCTGTATTTTTGCACACAGGCCTGAAGTCGGGACAGGGTAGAAAGAAGGAAAAGATGCAGACTGGTAGGCATCTGTGAGCTCGTTTAACAAACACTAAGCCATGCCTGCCGTTTGTTGTTTATGGACGGAGGCTGCTTCCACATACCAACTTTGCCTTCAGGTTGCAGATCTAAAAGCCAGACTGGCCTCTCAAGAAGCCGAGCTGCGACTGAGAAATGATGATGCCGAAGCTCTGATCACAAAGATTGGGCTCCAGACGGAGAAAGCGAGCCGGGAAAAGGCCATTGCCGACGCTGAGGAGCGAAAGGTCAGGCTCATTCCACCAGTTAGAGCGCTGAGCTATATTGAGCACAAAATAAACCTTTGTAGGTGAACAATTTTGAACAACTTTCTCTCCAGGGAGCATAAAAGCTAAAGAATTATTATAGTTACACATGGAACAGCATTTCACACCATGATTACCACTTGACCTTTCTTTACATTATGCATTTTCCCACCCTTTTAGCTCTTTTAATGATACGCAAGAACAATAAATACTGAGCTCATTCAAGCATATAATGGATGTGGATCTTGAACATCAGGCCGATTTGTAATACAGTAAAGGTCACGGAGTCACCTCTGAGGTTTCTAAAGGTTTTCAGTTTTTAGGCAAATTGAACAACTCAATTGTTAACAAAGCCCATTCCATCACTATGCAAGATGGTTTTTCAGATTTTTCATTTTAATAATACAACTTGAGTTGATTATTAAATCCTAAGCCAAATTTGTTCTTTTTGATTCGATTGAGGGCCCTGGCATTTTGTATTTCGTTTTACTGTTAGAAACAATTACTTTTAAGATTATATAGGTTCTGCTTTCTTTGTACCTGGGTTACTGGCAATTCTGAAATAAATATAACTTCTTTGTCCTCTTCTTTTACCAGAACTTTGGCCACAAATTGAAGGTATTCCATTTTTAGGCATCTTATTTGTTTAAAAATTGAATATGTTTTTTGAGACAAATTCTTTCATTTTAGACAAAAGATTATAATCAGGGCTTAGTTGATGAAAAATTATAAATTATGACCACACTTATAGCCATTGAATCAGTAGCTTTTATGCCATTATTCTTCTGTTTTTATGATGCCAGAAAGACTTGAGCTTTCCACTGGGGTTGCCATTCATCCATACACAATTGAGTTGTTTTTCCCTTTTTTCTAATAGGTATTGAGCATGTTTATGTGTTGCTTGCACAACTAAAGGATTGAAATGTATGTTGAAAATCAAAACGCTGAATAGTTTAAAAAAAAAAAACTTGTTTCTAAAGTTGAAGTTAAGCTACATTTGGCATGGCTGATGGGCATATAATTCCTAATTCTGGCAATAACTGTTTCTATTGAGTTTCAGATAAGCAGAGGATGTCCTTAAAAGTGTATTATGTTAAGCGATTAGGTATCACATATGATGTGACTATCATGAACCATTTCCACTCAAGGGATATTTTTCAAGCATTACATAAATAAGTGATGTTCTGGTAATTGTTCTATTATAACCTAACTCTACAAATACCTTTTAGAGATCTTAAAATATGCCAGAAGTATTTTCACATTTTGCACGTGAATTCCTAAGGCAAAGTCATCCTTGCAAAGAAGAAAAAAAATGTTCTAGCAAATGAGAACTCATCTGACTTGTTTTATAAAGTTCTTCAAACGTGAAAAAGACACATACTATTTTTTTAATTACTTTGTTTATTTATTTGACAGAGAGGGAGAGTACAAGCAAGGGGAGCGACAGGCAGAGGGAGAGGGAGAAGCAGGCTCCCCACTGAGCAGGGAGCCCGATGAGGGGCTTGATCCCAGGACCCTGGGATCATGATCTGAGCCAAAGGCGGACACTTAACCGACCGAGCCACCCAGGCGCCCTGACACATACTGTTTTTATATCTAACCTGTACGAAGAAATAAAGATATTTTCACTTTACCCATGATGCTTAATTTAATTATCAGTAACAGATACTAAGCAATTTTTTTTTTCTTTTTGGCCTGGCACTATTCTAGGCTCTTGAGCATATATGACATACATGGCACCCTCACATAGCTTACATTATAAGGGAAAAGACTGGCAGGAGACAAGGGACAAGATACTGTGGGTTAGTGATTAGGGCTAAGTTAAAAATCAAATCGAGGTGATGGTGGAATGAATTATTTTAAATTGGTCATGGAAGGAGTATATCGAGTATATCGAGTCAAGGAACTAATCAATATCGAGTATGTGGTATGGGTTCACATTTATCATAGGTTCAGCAGTATACTAGATTGTATGCAGTTATTAAATGGGTATATGTGGGCACTGTGATCCTATGAAGTTGGGATCTCAAGGCTTAATACGCGAGAAGTTATTAAAAAGTACATTGCCATATTTAATATGACTAAGCAGATATTGACTGCCTTCCCATGCACCTTGACAACCCTTGTAGCACAGCAGGTTGGAATTGTTCCTTCAGATTCCTGAAATAGTCAAGAGCCTTTCAAGCCACTGACATGACCAGCAGGGACCAAGCCACACAGGCACCATGAAGCCTATGAAAATTAGTTCTTGCATCTTCGTTTGACTTACCAGTTCCAAATTCTAAGGATCCTCTGATCCCTTTCACACTGCTTTCTTTGTTGAGTATAATCCTCATGAGTTAATGTACCTTTCACATTGCGGGGCTAATATAATCTCTTCAGAAGTCGGACATCCTCCTTGATTTGGAGTGGTCTTCAGTTTTTTGTGTGTTTCTTTTCTAAATGTCGGAATGGCTGGATTTTGAAGGATCGTCTGGGATTTCCTATGGGCTGAAGGCAGACAAGAGCAGTGTATTAGCTTGCTTGGGCTTCCAGAACAAAATACCACAGACTGCATGGCTTCAACAGCAGAAACTTCTTTTCTCACAGTTCTGGAGGCTACAAGTCCACGATCAGGATGCCGGCAGGTTTGGTTTCTCGCTCTCCCCTTGGAGGAACCTCTCAAGACAGGCCTCTCTCCTGACTTGCAGATGGTCACCTTCTCACTCTGTCTTCACATGGTCTTTTCTCTGTGCACACCTCCCTGGTGTCCCTAGTGCCTGTCCAGACTTTCTCCTCTTAAAAGGACATCCGTTAGACTGGATTAGGGCCCGTTCTAACAGGCTCATTTTAACTTAGTCACCTCTTTAAAGGGCTGTGTCCAAATACAGTCATATTCTGATGTACTAAGGTTAGGGCTTTACCATATATATTTTTAGGTGGACATAACTTCAGCTCATAATAAGCCATTATTGCTACTTAATTCTCTCTGTGTGAGCATCACTAAATTTCATGAAGCATTTGCAAGGAGCTTTTGACCAAATAGAGAGCAGAAAAGTTCTGTGCATCCAAGAATGGGAGTATCTCCAAAACTCTGCTTTAACAGACAGCTGTCAAGAAAAAGCACACATTCCAAGTGATGTGTGTACCTCTTCCCTCCTTCCCCAAGTTGAACCTTGCTGACTACTACCCAGGAGCCATGGGGCAGAGGAAATTGCACACTGAGGTTTATCAGGTCACTAAGATACAAAGCGTTTTCCCCACTCAAGTATCATTGCACCTGAAATATGTAGAGTATTGTACCTTAGAATTTGAATAGGGCGGGAGGAGTTAAGTTTTCGTCCTCCGCAGAACTTCAAGTGTCCTGCCTGTGGCGCTGGGCGCAGTCCCCATGGTGATTGCGGCATAGGATCTGTGAACAAAAGTGCACAGAGGGAATTGGAAATGAGAAGTAAGTTGACCAACCTAGGGTATTTTTTTCATTTTCATTTGTGGGTTTTTGTTAATGTTCAGGATTGCTCTGGTTATAAAGATTACCCAAAAGAATAATACTCCGTGAATGGTAAGGGAGTCAGATGGAGAAGAATAGCAACACCCAGTCTCATCGAAACAACATTCAAAAGAAATACTGTTCTAGTACTAAAACTCTGTGATCTTGAAACCAATTTAAAATGATGCTGTTATAAATGGTAGCAAACAGCATTTTTAGATTGAGTGTATCCTTATGGAAGGTACATACCCCTGAGGTACGAACTCACTCCCTTACCTCTCCACTCCCTTTCATCTGCAGGGGTGCTGTCTAGCACACCGAGAGTGCCCTAGTCTTAGAATTTTCATGGTCCATTCTTGGCAGTTCCGAGGGGGTTGGAGCAGTTCTCAGTAAGCATGCAGGGTTATTTCCATTAACGGTGGCTGTGTATGGATTGGCAGGAGATCACATCTCTACCCTGAACCAATTATGTTCGTAAAAGCTACAGTATACAGCAAAATAATGGTTAATCAGAAGAATGGTAGTTACCACTAATAAAGCGGCACTAGACAACATAATTTGTTGTAAGCACCGTTAAATTTATGGTAGAGTTAAACCTGTTCGTTCCAGACACATCTGAAGAAATGCACTTTTGTTCACACGTTACATGCCCCAGTCACCATCCCTGAAAGCCATGCCCCCTGGTGACTGGGTCCTGGTGCCCAGTGCCACAGCTTTGGACCTCCAGTTTCTGCTGAGGATCAAAATCGACTCTTCCTGGCCATTTGAATTTTATATGTGTCTTATGAGGAACAGGAAGGTAAAAACTCCAAAGCTTCTCATTTGGTCTTGGTTCGGGTTTACCAGCCTGGCTTTACTATAGGCATAACATCCATGCTCACGTCAGGAGGCGGATGCAGCGAGGCGGATGCAAGGGAGCCACTGGGCCTTGACAGTAGGGTGCACATGCATGTGATTGGTGCTTTGCCGAAGACAGAACTGGGCTATCCTAGCTAGTTTCTTACCAGGTCCTCAGAGAAACCTGTTATTAGTCTTTATAAAAATTAGATTGGTGGTTAAGCATACACAGAAACCGCAGTATCTTCTATTCTGTTGAATAAAAAAAGTTTCCCATTTATTCTTAAAGAATAGCCAACGTGGCTTTTGGGCAAATGTAAACAAAAA
The DNA here is from genome assembly GCF_003265705.2 of Callorhinus ursinus. Taxonomy (NCBI): domain Eukaryota; kingdom Metazoa; phylum Chordata; class Mammalia; order Carnivora; family Otariidae; genus Callorhinus; species Callorhinus ursinus. The sequence goes on from NW_027397074.1 coordinate 38,214,843, forward strand.
TTAGATAGGGATTTCTTTTTTTTTTTTTTTAAAGATTTTTATTTATTTATTTGAGAGAGAGAGAGAATAAGAGGCAGAGAGCACAAGAGGGAAGAGGGTCAGAGGGAGAAGCAGACTCCCTGCTGAGCAGGGAGCCCGATGTGGGACTCGATCCTGGGACTCCAGGATCATGACCTGAGCCGAAGGCAGTCACTTAACCAACTGAGCCACCCAGGTGCCCCGATAGGGATTTCTAACAAGAATATTTTCTATCTATGTTACTGAGCCAGCCTGGACACTCTCAAAAAGAAAACGGAACTTATTTCACTTAGCATAATCCCCTCCAATTCTTTCCATGTTGATGCAAATGGTGGGTATTCATCCTTTCTGATGGCTGAGTAATACTCCATTGTACTGAAGGTTTCCGAGGGGACGGGGGTGGGGGGACGGGTTAGCCTGGTGATGGGTATTAGGGCACGTACTGCATGGAGCACTGGGTATTATACGCAAACAGTGAACCATGGAACACTACATCAAAAACTAATGAAGTACTGTATGGTGACTAATGAAAAAAAAAAGAAAGTTTAAAAACACAAAAATAAAGCCAAAAATGACTGACAAAAAAAGAAAATGGAAGAACACAGGAATCGCTCAGTCTTGAATTTATTATTAGCACCTCATAATTGAATTAGTCAAAGCCCTTCTTGGGGCACTTCAATATTTGAGTCCGTTTGAGTTGGGATTTGTGAGTGTATTTTGTGCATATACGAAGCTTTGTGTGTACACGGTGCCTGAGAGAAATTCATCCTCAGGACAGACTCCTCACCTTTTGAAAGTAGAGATGAAGGAATGATTGAGCAGTGCATCTGAGTCAGCCCGCATCGTTCAGTAGCAATATCCAAGGTGACGGTGTGCATTTGCGGGTTTGTGCACTTTCCTCTCTCATTAGGTGACAGCCATTCAGACTGAAGTGTCCCAGAAACAGAGAGAGTGTGAGGTTGACGTACTCAAGGCTGAGCCTGCGCTCGTGGCCGCAACAGCTGCGCTCAACACGCTTAACAGGGTAAAGACGATTACCTGGCTCGTGGGATTCCTCCACATAGTATTTAAAGGTTCTCAGAGTTTGAGTAAGTGAACTCAGAGTGGATTCCGTGTAACCAAAGAGACAGGAAATACTAAAGTGGGAACAAGCATTTGAGGTCATCATTAATCATGTGACTTCCTTTCCCATCTGGGAGTCTGTCCTTCCACACCCCAACAAGCAGTCTCCTTTTGAATACTTCCAATACCGTGGGATTTATACTTTCTTGAGAGGCAGCTCTGTTGTTAGCTGCTGGATTTGGCCCAAATCCAGTTGTTCGTATTATGTGTTGCTTTAGGAACTAAATGCGGACTCTTTATTTCCTCTGGATATAAAAAGGGGCATTAATGAGAGATCCTCATGAAAAGAACAATGTGCTAGGAACACGGGTACCTAGGTTTGGCCCACATCATTTTCCCTAGCTTCAGCTTATTAGCAAAACCTCATTGACCATTCAGATTCCCCTAAGAGAAAATAATGTGTGATAGTCAGAAGGGTGTTGTAAGGAAAAAAGGAATTGTGGGCACTGTGTTTGAGGAGTCTGCAGCTAGTTTTGTACTCGGGTTCCACTAGGCCTCTGGGGAGAATCCCGGGAAATAACCAGGCCTGAGGTTCTTAAGATTCAACTTCGAAGGTCGATCCAGACTTCAACTGCCCTTCGAAGAAATAATTCACGTCCTTTTTCTTTTTCTTTTCTTATTTTTTAAAGATTTTATTTGAGAGAGAGAGAAAGCGAGAAACAGAGCATGAGCAGAGGGTGAGGGACAGGGGGAGAAGCGCCCAGGTTGAACATGTGATAGGGTTTTATATGAATAGTCATGAAATAGTCACAGGAAGTCCTTAGTTTTGTAAATCCTATATCATGAACTTACGTATACTGCTCATAGACAGTAATTCCTGCCTCAAAGTATTTGCCTTAATACTTGTAGGTCATACAAACATTAATACCATCTGTGGGGTAAATCAAGATTTTGACCAGAGGAGATTAGGGAGTTGTGCAGAGAATAGGTTCAGCCTATACGAGCATGTTCCCAGTTGAGAGTCATCGTAGAGTAATCGAAGAGGTTTCTTGTGCAGAAAAAACCAAGAGACTCTCCACCAAGGGATGATGTTTCTGGGAGGGCCTGGTTAAAATGCAGATCCATTACATAGATAGGGTAGAACCCATGAACACATTAAAGACTTGGTATATAAAATTCCCTGGGCTCGGTGAGCCAGGCTCCACAGGACTGGTATATCAGATGGAGAATTTTGGGGAAGCGAAAAAGACCAGTGCTGCTTCCAGAGTATCAGGAAAGTGTCCGGTGAGAACTGAACCTCCTGGGGTCCCAAGATGGAGTCACTGGGGGGGAGGAAAAACTGCCAAACCGAGACGGGTGGGACAGGGAGAGGGAGGAGGCCCCTGACGACCAGCTTGCCAACTTCACAGCTCTTCTCCAGACCTACCCTGCCCTTCAGTGTGGCTGTGCTTTTCTTCAGGTCAACCTCACTGAGCTGAAAGCCTTTCCCAACCCACCGAATGCCGTTACCAATGTTACCGCGGCCGTGATGGTCCTCCTGGCTCCCCGGGGCAGAGTGCCCAAAGACCGGAGTTGGAAAGCAGCTAGAGTCTTCATGGGAAAGGTATCAGACAGCCTGGCAGGATGAAAATCCCCACAGTTGCTCTTCCTCGTACCGTGGTCCTACTCGACAGCAAAAGGTGTTCAAACCAAAGGAAATCGTCTTTGCATCCATCGAGTGTAATCTGCCACGTGTGCTCTAGACTTAGAATTTTTGTTTGCCAAGTTGGAGGTTAGCTTGGTGTTATAGCATACCTAAGTCAACACTAGCAGCACTCAGAAGGTTGCTAATTATTTGCAAAATTATGAAAGCGGTTAAGTGTAGGAGGCAGAAAATTACATAGATTTCTTATGCTGGAAAAATGTTACTAATGCACAAGAAGGTGAGGCAGAGGGGCTTTTTGGTAGGTGTTTTTCTTTTCTGTCTTTTCTTCAAAATGTGAATGCTTCCTGTGTGGGGACTGAATATTTTACCCTGGGATAGAAGAGGTTTTAAAAGTGTCCATTGCTAATTCTTACTTCATACGGTAAAGACTGAACAAGTCAAACAGTAGGATAAATGCGGCTTGCCAATTTTGCCTTTGTAATGTGAGTCCTAAAAGCTGGTTTTTAACTTTTGATCTTGGAATTTTCTCTGCAGCCAAAATGGGTTCATTGCAATCAGCCTTTTTGCTTTACAGGTTGATGATTTTTTGCAAGCGTTAATTAACTATGACAAAGAGCACATTCCAGAGAACTGTCTAAAAGTAGTAAATGAGCAGTATTTGAAAGACCCAGAGTTCAATCCAAGCCTGATTCGGACCAAATCCTTTGCAGCAGCTGGTCTGTGTGCCTGGGTCATCAACATCATGAAGTTCTATGAGGTATCAGTCTTAATCCACTGGGTATAGCTGTTACTCGCAAGGACCATCAAGATACTAATTTCTGTAGTGGCAAAAAATAAAATAGTTTGAAGTTTAATTACCTGAATAAGATGAAGTTCTAAGAATGAGATCCGAAAGTGTCAGACTAAACAGAGTTCTACACAGGAGGATATTTGAAATGTTTGAAACTATCTTTTAGGGTAGAGTGACCAGCTACTATAGATCAAATAGCAGTTAATTTGATTTGATTAGATAAAAAACTTGCTGGTAGATTAATTATATTTCTTTTACGTTAAAATACTAATTTTGTGGGGCGCCTGGGTGGCTCAGTCAAGCGTGTGCCTTAGGCTCGGGTCATGATCTCCAGGTCCTGGGATCGAGCCCCTCATCGGGCTCCCTGCTCAGCGGGGAGTCTGCTTCTCCCTCTCTCCCTCTGTGCGCTCTCACACTCTCTCTCTCAAATAAATAAAATCTTTTTAAAATTTTAGTAAATATTAATTTTGCATTGGCTCAAAGCAACTGCAGGTCTCAATTCATGTTTCAACTCAATCCCTGCTGTCAATGCAGAAATTGACACCATGTATTGTAGACTTAATGAGATGAGGAAATAGTCCCACCCCCCCCTTTTTTTTTTGCTTTAGTATTTTAACAACAAATACCCTTCTGACCGTATTACGGTCTAATCTAAAGTTTGTATTTTCAAGCAGCATAGGGAGAGATGATTATTTCGTTTAGTCATTTATTTATCAGGTACTCACTGCCTGACACCTGTCTTGCCAGCACTTTGCAGATGGCTGGATGTAAAAAGGGAATAATGGATGGCCCTTAACTTGGAAGAACCATCTCATTTTTTTTTTTCTTGGAAGGTTATGTTATATTCAAAAACAGAATTACTGAGGAAATACCAAGTATAATCACTGGCAGTCCCAAAGTGATTTTTGTAAAACCAGGTTGTAGACTTTATATTGGGGCCCCCACGGGAGTGGGACCCTATAGATCTATCTCTTCAGTGGAAGCCTGTATAGAGCAAGCGTTTGGACAGGTGGTAGTTGATGTATGGCCTCTCTCCCTAAGAACATGTCTGACCCCTGTGCGCTCTTTGCACCATAGGTAGATAAGCATGGAGCTAGATGGTGGCTATGTTCTGTGTGGTTTTGCTGTAAAAGAGAAAACGTCATTTCCTTCCTCTCTCGCCAACAGGGAAGAAAGTGGGTGCCCCACATTCTCAAACCACCCGTTCAGATAACATACCCTGAAAGCTGGCAGGAGTTTGGAAAGTGCAAACACGGTTAATACTGTGAGGCTATCTCCTACGGTCCTTTCTGGGTTCAGAGAATTTCTCCACACTTAGTTTTGCTTTAAAGTCAAGACTTGGTCCCGACTTGAGCTGTATAGTTCCTGCCCACTGCAGTTTCTAATGACAGGAAGATTATCTCCAAATTTTAGGACAGACTTACTGTAGCATCTTAATGTTGTTTGATGTTTATAGCACTTTAAGCAAGGATTTATAACTCTCCTGTCCGGAATCAATGACTCAGTCGTGAACAACCAAACAGAACTTGGAAGGCTGTGTAGATTTTGGCTCTGCCATTGGGTAGTGCCATTGCTAAGAAATAAAACCCAAGTTGCTGGGTGAGATAGAAATCTTTTTTTTTTTTTAAAAGATTTTATTTCATCTGACAGAGAGCATGAGCAGGGAGAGAGGCAGAGGGAGAGGGAGAAGCAGGCTCCTCACTGAGCCAGGAGCCCGATGCGGGACTCGATCCCAGGACTCTGGGATCATGACCTGAGCCGAAGGCAGACGCTTAACCATCTGAGCCACCCAGGCATCCCGAGATAGAAATCTTAATGACAAAGCTTCCCTCAAATGTAGGATTGAATGATTATGTGTCCTCTTTGCCTCTCATTACCCCATGAGTTAAACTCCATATGGATTTTCAGGTGTACTGTGACGTGGAGCCCAAACGGCAAGCGTTAGCCCAAGCCAACTTCGAATTGGCTGCAGCTACTGAAAAACTCGAGGCTATCAGGAAGAAGCTTGAGGTGAGTGCAAAATGTAACAATAAAAATGGTACCTCCCCCCTTAGACAGGGTCACGTCTGAGTCCAAGCAAGCACAAAGGAGTTTGAGCTTTCATCGATACACTCATTTACGTACTCGTTCAGTAGATGTCTTTTGTCTGCTGTATGCTAGACCCTGACCTGAAAAAGTAGCAATGTTGATGGTTTCTGCACTTAAAGGTCTTTCCTGGTCTGGTAGTAGAAAGAGGAGCATAGCACATGGTGGTTAAAGGCAAGGATTCTGGAGCCAGACTGCCTGGGTTGATATCCTGGCTGCATTGTGTACTATTTCACCCTGCATGAGTTAGTTCCCCTCTCTGAGCCTCTGTTTGCTCATCTGTGTAATAGGCATTATAATAGCGTGCACTTCTTAGATAGGGTTATAAGGATTAAATGAGAGTAATTAACATTAAGAATTTAGCAGGGAGGGGTGCTTGGGTGGCTCAGTCGGTTAAGCATCTGCTTTCAGCTCAGGTCATGGTCTCAGGGTCCTGGGATCAAGCCCCGCATCGGGCTCCCTGCTCAGCCGGGAGCCTGCTTCTCCCTCTCCCTCTGCTGCTCCCTCTGCTTGTGCTCTCTCTGTCTCTCTCAATCTGTCAAATAAATAAATAAAATCTTAAAAAAAAAAAGAATTTAGCATGGAACTGGGCACATGGTAAGTGCTTAGAGAATATCAGCTACAAATACTGTCATTGTTACTATTTTTACAACTATGTATCTATCCAGTCGCTCCAGCCCAGGGTTATAAGTACATTTGTGACTATGTGTATCTGTGAGGGGGCAACAAAACAGGATTCTTCCTGGAGAAATTAGAGAACATTTCATAAGGAAGCTGTACTTGACGTGGGCTTCCAAAGTTTCCTAGGAATCCCGAGGATAAGTAGGTTGGAAAAGATATTCCTAGCAAAGACTAAAGACAAAGAAGGAAGAAGCAATTGGTGCATTTGAGGAAACTCAACGGGCCAGAGCCCTAAGGAAGATGAGCATTCGGGGGAGGGTCGGGAGTAGTACAGAGTGACGAGGAATGAACTGGCAAAGGTGAGCAAAGGCCTTCCTTGACTTTTATGCTACAGAATTTAAATTTTATCTGACGAGTGTAATTGGAAATTTTGAAAGATTTTAATAGGCTGATGGAGTGATTAAACTAACTTTTAAACAACTTGAGTAGAGGCAGGAGGGAGGAAAGTGTCCCGATGCAGGCAGACAAGTCCGAGGCCTTGCGGTGGGTCCCTGTAGGGCCTCCACTAAGGAGCAGCTCTGATGGAGAGAGCGAAGTGGGGGCCAGGCTGGCTGATGGCAGGTGGGGACGGGGCGCAAACCAGAAGGATGATATTGAGCCCACTGTGCCTGGCCTGGAGGGGCGCAGTCAGAGTGCTGAGGCTGTCCGTCACTGGCGACTTAGGGAATGCCTAAGTGAGCTTTGGTTCTGTTTCTGTAACACAGTGATTGTACCAGCTGCCTTTCAAGGTGGGCGTTTGTGATTTGTGGCTCCCAAGGATCCAGTCTACCTTCTTGGGGTGATAAAACAGCCTGATGTATCTTGGGGAAATGATCCCTCCTCATTGGATACACTCAGGTAGGGCTTTTCCCAGAGATGCCCTGGCCTTCTCCAGCTGAGGGCTGGGTATACGATCCATGCTTTGCCACTTTGGGCCTCATCCTCTAGAATTTGAACCATGAGCACAAAAATAAAGACGACTGACAAGAGTTCCTGCATTCTAGAGACAGGGTCCGTTTTACTCTTCAATCATGAAGAGATGCCTTCTTTCTGATAGCTACTTTGATAAGGTGGTTAATAACCCCAAAAGTTTTCTTAAGGTGTGGAACATTTCAGCATTCACACACATTTCCTATTCTAGCACCAATACATGCTCTTCGATAAATACCTGGTGACTATCACAAGAAAAACAGGCAAACTGTTGATTTAGATAAACGTAGAGCAAGCATACTCATTTTAGAAAAATTACCTTCATTGGTCAAAACTCTGTCACCTTGACCAGAGCCTTTTAAAAAAGTTGCCATCTACTGTGAATGGCTTCATCTCCATTGTAAGCAATTTAATGTTTATAGAAAGAGGGATGAGGGTGCCAGCCACATGTGACCCTAAACATAAGAATTTCTGTGGTTGTAGAATTAGTAATCCTTTGGACACAGCCTGCAACTAGCTGAATAGAATTGTTCATGCCAGTTGTTTTCAGAGACTCACAATGTAAGCAGAGGTTCACGTTATCAGTAAGCCTCAGAGCTAAGTTTGCAGACACAGAGAAAAGAAGACAGAGTAATAATTGAAATGTCTTGATGAAGAATGGGTTCCCTCTATACCCCTACCACAAATAGATTTCCGAAGAGTAGTTACTAATGCAACAGTCGCTGCCGTCCCACCAGGGTTCTGTTCGCTGTGAAGACACCACGCTGGTCGCGGCGAGGACAAAGTACCTCTGAGTTGTTGCTGTGTGTTGGCACAGGTTAGATGAATGTTGGAGCCCAAGTGAAATTACAGTTTTTGCTAGCTTTGCCTTCGTTTCCTGCCACCTCTGAGTTTTCCTCCCTCCTGGGTTTTCCTCCTGATTTTACATCTCCTGTTGCTTTCCTGCCTTGTGCAGGACGGGTGTGTCTGATACCGGCATCTGCGCCGTGATGGCACTTCATTCATGCCAGCGCCCGTCTGTATGTTTTTGTTCCTTTCACTCTTGATCTCTAGTTTAAGACTAAAAGGTGGCCTTTTAGTGACGGTAGAACAGAAAAAAACTGGCTGAGTTGGAGTGGAAGAAAGGTTGCGTGTCTCTCAAATCTACAGGAGCTAAGGGTGGGCATAAAGAAAACCTGAAGTCATTCTCTTGGGGGCCCTGGTTCTCCAGGTGTGTTCCCTAGACCAGCAGCAGCAGCAGGGCCCCCGGGGGACTCGTTAGAAGTACAGATTCTCAGACCCCACCCCAGACCGACAGAATGAGACATTGTGGTGGCATACCCCTGGATCTGGGTTTCATCAAGCCCCCCAGGTGGTTCTGATACACACTCAAGTGTGCGAAGCCCTGGTTTTAGGGTAGTTGATGGGCTGGGTCCCTTGGGCTGGGTCCCTTCCTTTTTCATTCCATTTACTTCTGGAACCTGAGAGGCCAGGGCCTGTCAAGAACTGTGAAGGAACCAAGATTTGACGCTACTTGCAAGCTAACAAGTTAGCCTGCCTTAGTTTTTATTTTTTTTATTTTTTATTGTTATGTTAATCACCATACATTACATCATTAGTTTTTGATGTAGTGTTCCATGATTCATTGTTTGTGCATACACCCAGTGCTCCACGCAGAACGTGCCCTCTTTAATACCCATCACCAGGCTAACCCATCCCCCACCCCCCTCCCCTCTAGAACCCTCAGTTTGTTTTTCAGAGTCCATCGTCTTTCATGGTTCGTCTCCCCCTCTGATTTACTCCCCTTCATTCTTCCCCTCCTGCTGTGTTCTTCTTTTTTTTTTTTTTTT
>NW_027397074.1:38223961-38273815 GCF_003265705.2 Callorhinus ursinus
CCCTCCCACCCCCCACCACTCCAGCAACCCTCAGTTTGTTTCCTGAGGTTAAAAATTCCTCGTATCAGCAAGGTCATAAGATACATGTCTTTCTCTGATTGACTTATTTCACTCAGCATAACACCCTCCAGTTCCATCCATGTCATTGCAAATGGCAAGATCTCATTCCTTTTGATGGCTGCATAATATTCCATTGTGTATATATACCACATCTTCTTTATCCATTCATCTGTCGATGGCCATCTTGGCTCTTTCCACAGTTTGGCTATTGTGGACATTGCTGCTATAAACATCGGGGTGCACATACCCCTTCGGATCCCTACATTTGTATCTTTGGGGTAAATACCCAGTAGTGCAATTGCTGGATCGTATGGTAGCTCTATTTTCAACTGTTTGAGGAAGCTCCATACTGTTTTCCAGAGTGGTTGCACCAGCTTGCATTCCCACCAACAATGTAGGAAGGTTCCCCTTTCTCCACATCCCCGCCAACATCTGTTGTTTCCTGACTTGTTAATTCTAGCCATTCTGACTGGTGTGAGGTGGTATCTCATTGAGGTTTTGATTTGGATTTCCCTGATACCGAGTGATGTTGAGCACTTTTTCGTGTGTCTGTTGGCCATTTGGATATCTTCTTTGGAAAAATGTCTGTTCATGTCTTCTGCCTATTTCTTGATTGGATTATTTGTTCTTTGGGTGTTGAGTTTGATAAGTTCTTTATAGATTTTGGAGACTAGCCCTTTATCTGATATGTCATTTGCAAATATTTTCTCCCATTCTGTCAGTTGTCTTTTGGTTTTGTGGACTGTTTCTTTTGCTGTGCAAAAGCTTTTTATCTTGATGAAATCCCAATAGTTCATTTTGCCCTTGCTTCCCTTGCCTTTGGCGATGTTTCTAGGAAGACGTTGCTGCAGCTGAGGTCGAAGAGGTTGCAACCTGTGTTCTCCCTTAGGATTTTGATGGACTCCTGTCTCACGTTTAGGTCTTTCAACCATTAGCCTGCCTTAGTTTTATGGAGGCGGGTGGAAGACCTGACCCTTGGGGGAGAGAGGCCAGGGGACCCCGTGATGTATAGTGCAGCCAGCAGCACGGATGTCGTGCATCGCTTCTCTGGGCCCCCAGCCCCCACGGGACTGATGCACTGGGGAAGAGTTGATGCTGTCCTCTCCTGTGAGTGTCTCAGCTGAGACATGCCAGGCGCACGAGCCCAGTGTAGAGAGCACAGCAACTAGACTTGTTCAGCCTTTCCCCCGGAAAGAAACGTATCGTTATTCTTCTTCCCAGGAGGCCATTCTGTCTTCTGCCCAGAGAAGAACACTGTCTCTGTCTTCCTGATTTGCTATGTAGATATCTTAGGAAAGAGCATCCAGAACAAAAGCTCTCCGTGCTTCTTCACTAGAGACCCAGAAATCAGTGCAAGAGACTGTGGTGTCCCAACATCCAGCTCCCCTTCCCAACTTTATGCAGGGAATGAATATAAACCATTTTATACCTTAGTTCTGTGTATATTTAGTTCAGCCCTATGAGTTGGGTAATGTTATGTCCATTCTGCAGATGATGAAACTGAGGCCCAGAGAGGTCAAGTAAGCAGTCCACCTTGATGCCCCTCCGCTGGTAGCAGAGTCTCGGTATGAACGTGGGTTTTGGATGCCGCAGTTCACATATGCTCCTCTAGTTTAGGGAACCACAAGTACTTTGAATGACCTAACACAAATACTTAAATATTATTTATTTTAATCTGATTTCGAACTGATGATGTGTGATGGTCTTCTCCCATTCTCATATATTTGATCTTATTTTGCATCTTAATCTTAAGTAGGACCCGTACACCTTTTTCTTTAGAGGTGCTGCATTAATGACTGTGATGTGGTAATTGGGTCATTGGAATATAAGCAATCTCTAAATGATGAATAGTGTATGTTCTCACAGGTTTGCTTATTAAAGTCTCTTAGAAGTTGGCACTCACTCACAAAAGCAGTGTTATAAATCTTTAGGATTGTTAGACTTTGACAGATAGCAAGATGCTGTAGTAGGAGTCTCCCTAGTACTGTTATCTTAGTTGAGGGTTTTTGTTTGTTTGTTGTTTTTTTGGCTATCACTAACAGAAACCTACTTAGAAAACCTTAAGCCAAAAAGGAGATGAGGATGAGTGACAGAGCTCTGAGGGAAAGAAGTGTGATTGGTCTCAGGAGGAAAGAGATCCAGAAAAGAGGATGCTGCTGTGAATGTCTGTTAGTGTCTCTCCAGAGCCTTGTGACGTCTCCTATTGCTGCCCTTTCTTTCTCTTTCTCCAGCATGGTTTTTCCCTGCTTTCCTGTGCCCCTGAACATGGTCCCTCTCCATATGAAGCCCTCCAAAATGTACACCTCTTTCCCAGTCTTTTGATGCTAAAAGCAATGACATACCTCTGAGTTTCAGTTGCCCGTTTCCAGAAGCTACAATCTGGCCCAGGCTGGGTCAGGTTGCTGAGGTCTGGAGGGGCTGTCATCAATACCACTCTTCATTGCCTGAGTTACTGATCATTGAGAAATAAGAAAAGAGTCAGGAGGTGGAGAACCAAAAGATGACCATTATTATGAATAAAGATGGTACCAGAGGATGAGGCTTAGGTACAAGGGAGAGGGGACAGTGTACCCAGGGTGTGTGTGAGTCTGGAGGGCTCGTCCACCGCCCCCCCACCCCACCCAGTGGCTGTGTACACTCTGCTTAGTACAGAAGGCAGGTGAAATATGTATGCTTACCAGGGACAAAGGTGAAGGAGGCAGGGAGGTTGGTTTGATTGACCTGAAGATAATAGATGATTTAAGATGATTATAGTATTTCCATTTTACCTAACAGTGGCTCACAAGCTAATTTTCACTCTTACCTAGGCTTTGGATCGACATCTGAGCAGACTCACAGCTTCATTTGAAAAAGCAATAGCCAAGAAAGTCCAATGTCAAGAAGAGGTGAACCAAACCAACAAAACTATTGAACTAGCCAACAGGCTTGTCAAGGAACTTGAGGCAAGTTGACCTTTTCTTCCAAAATTCTAACTAAAATATTCAGATCACCCTTTTTTTGGATTTTATCTTTATTTGCTGTCAATAATAACTGAATAGACATGGAATCAATAGTGAAAGGAAATAATCAGCCTTCACACTGTAGTTGCAGCTGGCTGAAAGGAAGAAGTGATGGATTCTTTGCATTTTTTAGTATAGTGCCACAAACTCAGGGGCTTTCTAGGCTATCTTAGAAACCGAGGGCAGGTGTTGGATAACTGTGGGGTTGAACTGTTGTCTGATCCTTTTAATATACATTTGCCACTGAGTTGTATCATCAGAACATTTAAAGCTAAGCCTGCTTGGTTGGCTGGTTTGTTCTTCCTGTGACATCTTTTGACAAGTGACTGACATACTAATGTTAATGGTTATTCTATTAAATAAAGATTTCTTTAAAGATTTTTATTATTTTAGAAGGTGCAGGGTGGGAGGGGCAGAGGGAGAAGGAGAAAGACCAGCAGGCTCCGTGCCCAGTACATGCAGGACATGGGGCTCAATCTCACAACTCTGAGATCATGACCTGAGCCAAAATCAAGAGACACTCAACCAACTGAGCCACCCAGGTGCCCCTATTAAATAAATACTTTCAAAACAATTCTTAATAAATTTCTCCTGTTTGAACACGAGCATTAGAAGAATATACAGCCTTTGTCCTCAGGAAGTCCCAGGTTTTATTTGCTCTCCAATGTATAATATATTCATACAATAGATTATTATTTGACCATAAAAAGGATTGAAGTCTTGGTACATATTACAACATGGAGGAAACTTGAAAATATAAAATAAATGGAAATCAGTGAAAAAAGACACAAAATGCCACATGTTGCATGATTCCATGTATACGAAACGTCCAGAATGGGCAAGGCTACAGAGACCGCAGATTAGCAGTTGCCAGGGTCTGGACAAAGGGGCAGAGTCTGGAGTAACTGCTAATAGGTATAGAATTTGTCCATTGTGTGATAGAAACATGCTCAAATTAGTGGGAAGGATCATACACGTCTGTGAATATGCTAAAAACCACTCAGTGACGTACTTTACAGGGTGAATATCACAATATGTGAATTAAGTCTCAGTAAAGCTGTTATTTTTTTTTAAGTGCTACCAGAAGTATATAACTGAACTATTCGAAATACATTTAACCAAAGGTGATAGGAAAGTTGATTTACAGTGGCTTGGAGAAATGGGAATTTATTTTTCACATAACCGTCTACCTGGGCTATTTTTTTTTTTTTTTTGGCAGTTTTCATTTTTGATTCGGGGAATTGGTGGTCAGACACTGAATCTCTTTGTACCCTTCTGCTTCTCCATACTTAGCCCGTGGTCCTTCACCCTCATGCATTCTGCAGCCTCCTCCCAGACGGCTGCTACACCTCCAGATTCCGGGGGAGAGAAAATAATCTGTAGCGGCTGGTTTCTTCTCCTTTTATGTGAAAAACTGAAGTTTTCCTGGAAACCTGTCTAGCAGACAGCCACTTAACGCTTCTTTAGCCAGAACTCGATTGACCCCATCTAGCTTCAAAGAAGGCCAGGAAGATGGCAGATGGGGTTATCATCCTTGGCTTAGCCAATAACAGTTCATCTCGTGGGGCTGCACACATCACCCCTCTTGAAAATCCGGTTTCTCTTAGCAACAGAGGAGGGGAGGATGTGTGTAGGACGGGTTGGGCTGGGCGACAGCCTCACTTTGAAAGTCGACTTCAAAAAAAAAAATCTAGTTAAAATTTACTACAGATTTGAACTCAGTTCCTCTCTGACACTCATGGTTCATTGTACATAAACTCAAGGTCCGTCCTGCAAAATCCACTCATTGCATTCCATCTCAGTTAGTACAAGTCTGTTCTTCCAACGGTTACAGCCAAAAGCTGTGGACTCACTCTTGAGTGTTTGTGCTCTATCTCTTGACCCATACCTGGTCCATCAGCATATTGTTTTGGCTCTGCCTTTGAAGTCCATTCCTCATCCCAGGCTTCTCCCCCACACTGGTCCAGGCCACCCACTCCTCAGCTCTGGAGTATTGCCCCCTTGTTGCACCTGAGTAATTTAAAAAATTACATTCATTCATGTCTTCCCTCTCCCAGAAGTCTCCAATAATTAATTGTCTAAATCAAGATACAGTCCAAAGGCTTTCACTGGCCTGCATGATCTGGCTCCCAGATGCCTCTCTGTCCCCACGTCTGTCACCTTCCCTCTGGCTCCGCCTTCGCTGGCCTCCACGCTCTTCCTCGTACTGTCAGTCACTCTTACACCTGTGGCCCCTGCCTCTTTCCTTCACATGGCTTACACATTTCCAAATCATGGTATCACTAGCTCCCTCACTTTCTTCAGGCGGCTGCTGAAAGTTCTCCTTATCACATGGTTTCACTCTGCCCATACACCCCCCCGCGCCGTAGCTCTCTTTGCCCTGAGTTGGCTTTGTTTTCTTCACAGCATCTACCACCACATGACATACTTACATATGTACGTACGTGAATGCGTATACTCTGGGGGAGGTCTTCTCCCCTAACTAGAATATAGTTATTCTATATCTCCTCAGGAACAGGAGCTACATCTGTTGTCTGCACCGCTTGATCCCCAAGTAGAGAGGATAATCCTTGGCCCATCACAGGCACCCATAGATATTTGTTGAATGAGTAAGTGGTTGAGTTTGGGGAGCCTCCTGGGTTCAAAAACAAAAAATTTCTGTAGCCCTCTGAAGACTGACTCTTTCTTCTTAGCTCACTTGAGAAATTCCACAGCCATTAGTGGAGTTTATACCCGTTCCCATCAAAAGGGATTTGATTTAAGTAGTTTGAAGTGTTCACCACTTGCGAGGTACCTACGAAAATAAAAAAAAGTGCCATTTAATGGACTGTTTCCTTGTAGTAGGTTTGGGATATCCAAAACTTCCATGAAGTGTAAAGAGCAGGCTCTACCCTGTGTCTGTCACATGGCAATGTCTTCCAAAGGCTTTGCTTACTCATGATTTAGATGAGGAAAGAAGGTGAAAGCGTGTTAACTAGCCAAAAAACAAATTACATATATATTTGTATACACATACACACGTTTTTAAGGATTAATTGAAAACGTCAGACCTTTTCCTTTGAGAATAAATTCTTTCTGACTAGAACAGGAGACAGTTAACTTCTGAAAAGCATCAAGACTGATGATTTTGTCTATATAGCATTGACCTGGAAGCTATAGTCTCAACCATTCAGACTAATAAATCAGGCAATTTATATTTAATCATTAACTAACTCCTGAGCTGAACAGCTGTTCAAAATTAGAAATGGGTCACCCCAGCCAGGATGACATTACAGGCAATCTATAATGCATTAGAATAAAATTATAGTGATTTTTAACTGTCTAGAAATTTATTACAGGACATGTTCCAACTCTTAAACCCTTGTTAGCCAATGTCAGTAATGATTTATGTTGCGTGGGTGGTATAGTGAAATTATTGACGATTTCAATAGCTGATAAGTCTGTGTTTAGTAAATCTTCAAATTTCAAAGCTGTTTTGGAGAATGAGGTGGGTGCACTTTATTGTTTATCATTTACTATCCAAAGACAACAAAGATGGAGGAAAGGCAAATGAGAAATTTCTCGTCAAAATTAATGGATATATGGTTGGTAGCTGAGGAGGGAGAGTAATGAATTCTCTAACGAGGGCTAAAGAGTTGTGAACTTCCTTAGTGTTTGTATGGCTAACTTGAGGTGATCTTTATCAAGCAAAGCAAAGAGACAATCTTAAAATAGCTTTGATAACCATTCTCACTTGCTAATTTCACAACCTCCGTGTTGGTGGTTATTATGGTTATTATGGTGGCTTGCAGGGAACTGGCATTCCAGTCTCTTATGACATACATTATTTTTGCTTTCTGTGCTGTCTCTCTTCTTTCACAAGCAGAGCTAAATTCCACAGGGTTCTTCTTTGCTTGGACTATCAGATTGCTGATTTTTTTCAGTACCTATTAATTTGCATGTTCTTAGAATGTGATAACTAATTTTAGCATGCATCAAACGGTGAGTTAGTGAGTTGTCCTTCAGACAATCCATAGACATTTATTGCAGTTTTATTTAAATCCAATATTAAGGCCTCCACATACTTAACCTGGAAATCAGATTTTATTTTTTTTTTTTAAAGATTTTACTTATTCATTTGAGACACAGATACACAGAGGGCATGAGCAGGGGGAGAGGCAGAGGGAGAGGGAGAAGCAGACTCCCCGCTGAGCCAGGAGCCCAATGCGGGGCTCGATCTCAGGACCCTGGGATCATGACCTGAGCCGAAGGCAGACATTCGACCATCTGAGCCACCCAGGTGTCCCGGAAATCAGATTTTAAATGGCCATCCAACTAGATAGAAGGACTTCAACAGCATTCTTTGAGTGTATTGTCTTCAAGCCTAGTGAAACCCTCCTGATATCTATCTTTTTTTTTTTTTTTTTTTTTTTTTTTTTTACGTAGGCTATAGGTTCTTCCACTGATAGAGTGAGTTTAGTAACTACCAGCATTATTCTTTAATAGAATCCAGGATAGGTAGCTCTTAAAGCTTTGCATTTTAATTAGTTGATGTGAGTGGTGGTGGTCATTTTTCCTTTGTCTATAATCAGCTGATAGCCAGTATGTTTAAAACGACATTTGTCTAGGGCGGTACAGTTACCATTGCTGCAAAGTGGGAGGAAGGCAGAGCCGCCAAGCTGCCATTAAAAATTCTAATATCACTCAGGCTTGGCCGAAGCTCTTGGTCCTCCACTCTCAGAGGGACGGGAAAGTGACTGTCAGCTTTTGAAGAAAGAGGGCATCTAACAAGGAGACATGAAAGATCTAATGCCATACTGCAGTAAACTGCACTTCCTAATGATGGGTTTCAAACGTAAGAAAGATGATGATAGCCATGCAGTCTAGTTCTGTTCCTTCTAAAGGTTTTGCAGAAGGATGTACACTAAGACGGAGCTGTAAGGTGGTCATATTTTTTAAGCATTTCTTTAGCTGGTGTTCACCCTGCAATTACATCTGAGTAATTTTGCCTTTCAGTCAGAGAAGATTCGCTGGGGTCAGTCTATTAAATCGTTTGAAGCTCAAGAGAAGACCCTCTGTGGAGATGTTCTCCTTACGGCAGCCTTTGTGTCTTACGTTGGATCCTTTACAAGACCATATCGCCAGGAACTGGTAGACTGCAAGTGGGTTCCCTTTCTCCAGCACAAGGTAAACTCACTTCCTTACCTTGGCAGCATTTGGAAACATCCTCTTGGCATTTCAGTAGAAAAAACAGTCTGTATACCAGGCTCTTTGGTACCTCTACCATGACTCTCTGACTGGAAATTCTCATAGGACAAAGACTTCTTGTGTGTCACAGTGTTTCTTGTTTAAATGATGGTTTCACCAGAGAGATGAAAAGTAATAAATTATTTTTTATACTACCATTCCTTATACAGTATACTGTATATACAGTGTATATATTTATATACTGTATAAGGAATCATAGTGTAAATATATACTGTATATACTGTATATACAGTGTATACTGTATACACTGTAGTGATACAATTGCAAAACTGCTTTTAACAAAACTGATAACTGAAATCAAATTGGGGTTGTTATAGTTATTGTTATATTGTTATGGTATAACATGAAGTTTTGTTTTCTTCCTGACATGGGTTATTTGTTAAAGACTTTTTTTTTCACACCTACTTTCAGATAAAAAGTGAGCATTTTGTATGCAAGTATAAAAATAACTCCTCCTAAATCTAAAAATCCAAACCCACGAGCAAAGTGAAATCACAGATTTGGAAGATATAAAATCATCTAGTTCATGATCGTCCTTGTATAAAAGAGAAAACTGAGTCATGGAAGTCTAAGTGACTAAGGTCCTATAGAAGAGGAAGTCTGACTTCCTGATTTCCACGCCCCTGTTTGATCTGCGACACTGTGTCAGCTCAGTTGACAGAAGCCCTTAAGATATCGTTACATCTCTGGGTATATTAACGTTCTACGTTGGTAATAATGCCTCGATTTTCACAATAGTTGTTTTCATGACATAAATACATGTCTGTGCGCTCGTGCAGATGAAATGAAATGATGGAGGGAAAATTCACTATTAAAGGCATTCCATAATTGATAAAAGAACAATCCTTTTGTAATGATTTAACATACCTTTGGTATCAAACATTTGTAATCTCGAGGATTTTTAAAAGGTGGTTATCTCTCTTACTCCCCGAAAGTGCAAGGCTTCTCTTTAAGTATTTCTGCCCTAATGTAGCTTTTACGTAAGAAGATAAAGCATTCTGCTGATACCATCCAACTCTGACTGTGTCGTGAGCTTCAGGGTATCAGCTACCTGACTCTGCTCAGGCCCTTTTTCTCAGTTTTGCCTTCACCAGACTTCAGTCCTCTGTATGGGTGTCTTTGCCCGGGCCACCCCGTGACTACTTTAGATTGACATTTGTCCTCTTGCATGGTCCCCTCTGCATTCTCCATCATCCACAAAGCTTTCTCATTGTTTCCAAAATTATAGGGAAATTCACCTTCTTCTTGATCTGTCCAAACTATTGAACTTCACCTTGTCTTCTCATTGCTACAGTTCCTCTTCACTTTCGGGCATGTCATAGTCCTGACAGTGGGAACTTCAGGTACTAGTCATTTTACAGTGTTTAAGTTTAAATCGTGCCTTCTCAAATTTAATTTTAAAATCGGTCTTGAATCGCTGATAGAGCATTATTTAGTGTGTGTGTTTCTAGGAAGTTTCCTGTCAACCCATGTGTATTTTCCCACTAACTTAAAAGCCCAAACATTAAATAAAATCTTGTTTTGAAGAAGTCGTACAAATAAAACAATAGAATTGATTGACTTATCCAAAATGTCTGAACATGCTAAACTTATCCCCAGAGCAAAGTAGCACCTCTCTGATGCTATATGCTGAACACATAGTCATTTTAACCGTGGGCCTGGCATGCCTGTGGCCCTGCAGCTGTCCTCAGGGAGCCTCACGCCTGTTTCCCGTAATCCCCGTCTCTCTCCCGCCCTCTTGAGCGCACAGGCACTGTGCAAACTGAGAAGCAGGCCCTAAGATGGGAGCAGCTTACTCTTCGGCTTCTGTCTGGGCATACCTATGCTAAAGGAAGAAGAGGGTCCCAAGTTATATGAATGACCTTCCTTTGGAAGAGTCTTCTCGGTCTCTAAGACACCAGGCAGGACGTACCCCATAAGACCTAACAGAGGCCTGTCCTTATGGAAAGAGGGTTCCAGTTTCTGAGCTAGTTAACCTTGCCTACTTCTAGATCCAGTCACAGCGAAGTGGGGAGATGATCACATCTGTGTGAAACCTGTGCCAAGGGCCAAGAGGAGCTAAAATCACTTAATAGTGTTAATTTTTAAATTAATTTTCCTCCAGAGATGTTTCTTTGTCCTGTCCTCTCAAGAAGCCACTGTTGTTATTTCTCCCCATTATATTAGGGTGTTTTCTAGAGCTCCACTTGCCTATAAGTGCCCTAAGTGTCTCTGGCTTGTCAGTTTGGCTCAGGTATCCTGGGGATTCAGATGGTTTGTGAGTTAACCAGTCAGCAAGTGACTATGGTTGTTGTGATTTTTAAAACCTGCAAACCAAGCATGTCATTTATTAATGACCTGTTGACATAGGTAGGGTGACCTTGGAAGGAACATTTTTATAAAGCAAGTCAGCCATCCTTACTACTTCCTAGAAACGAAGGCTTCATATTCTAAATGATTGATTCTCCCCAATTTAGTAAATAAATTTAGCTCAGTTCAAGTCAAAACTCCAGTGAGAAGTTATATTTTTACTTGACCGAGTGATTCTGAAGTTTGTCGGAAGAGTATGTTTTTGAGAACACCAAGATAATTTTGGAATAGAACACTAAGAAAGCACTTGCCCTTCAAGATAGTAAAATGTGTTCTAAAACTATAATAATTACAACAAGGTGGTTCTGCAGGGGAAAGAGAAAACTAGAATCAAGTTCAGAAGCCATCAAGGGTGTCGAGAGAGATTCGATCTATTTAATATGTAATAGTGTATAAACTCCCACAAACGTATGTCCCCTACAATATCTATGCTCATACTGTGTCTTCCCTCCTGATGCTGTAAGAGGAACAGCTGATGCTTGTATCTGAGGGTGATCTTCTGGGTTTATACTCGTTCCCATCCCCTTTCCCTTCCTCAGGGATAATTCCAGAGCAGTTCTCCCCTCTCACCAATTTTTCCCTCCCTACTAGTTCATTACTAGATCATTGCTACCAGCATTCACAGATGTAGTTATTTCTCCCATTAAACCAAATACACCCAACAAATTTCTCTTGAACCTTCCCAGCCCTTCGAGCTACTCTTCCATTTCACGGCTCATCTACAGCAAACACTTCAGAAGAGTCATCTGTAGTCCCTGTCTCCACATCCTCCCTCCATTTTCTGAGTCACTCTGGACAGGCTTTTGTCCCCACCACTGCACCAAGACCCCTCTGGGGCGATTTTGCTTCCATGTTGCTAAGGCTGGCGGTTTGTTTTCCATTCTCATCATGCTTGACTCTTGGCTGCATCTGATGCAATCGATCACTCCATCTTTGCATCAGTACCTTCTTTACTTGATTCTAAGACCTCCCCTCTCCCCATCTTCCTTCCACCTCACTGACCAATCCTTCTTGGACTTTGTTACATTTTTCCCCCTCTCCCCAACCTTAATGGTGAAATGCCCGGCCTTTAATCTTTGAGCTGCTTTTCATCAGGTTCGTGGCTTTAAATGTCACCTGCACATCAGTAATTTGCAAAAGTCTATCAGTGGCTCAGACCTGGCATCTTCACTCCTGTGTCTGAAAGATGTCTCACATACAGCACATCCAAACCGAAATCCTGACCTTCCCCACAAAGCTCCTTCTACCCAGGTATTCCCAACTTGTTGAATGGCAGCTCGATTCTTCTGTTGGGCCAAAAACCTTGGAGTCACCTTGATGTGACTCTTCCCTCTGACACTCATATCCACTCCATCTAGGAAATTCTGTAGGCTACACCTTCAAAATCTATTCAGAATCTGACCAGTTTTCACCACCTTCACTGCTCCCATCCTGGACCAAGCTATCATCCCTCTCTTAAATAACTGCAGAAATATCCTAACCAGTTTCCCTGTTGCTGCATTTGTTGCTTCTCTCCAAAAATCTGATCTCAAGTGCAGGTCAGGTAAAGTGAATTTTCTTTGAAAATCCCTCTGATGACTCCCCACTGCACTCCAAGCAAAAGCTAGAAATCCTACAAAGTCTTACAAAACCCTCTGTGATTTTGCCCCTTACTCTTTTTATCTCACTTCCTATTACTCTTTCCTCACTGCTCTACTGCAGTCACATGGGCCACCTTTCTTGAATATACCAGGTACGTTCTGACCGCAGGCCCTCTGCACAAGTTGTTATCTCTGTCTTAAAGTCTTCTCTCAGGACATAAAAGTACCTCATTCCCATCGATCAGGTCTTTGTTCAAATAACACCTTCGTATCTCTAGATAGAATTAGAAGTTCCATTCCTCAGCATGCTTCATCCCACTCCATTTTTTTCACCATAACGTGGTGAAATATGTCATTTCATTTATTCATTTGCTGTGGTTAATAGCTTCCCCGTCCCTCAGCTATGGTGTAAGATCCATGGAGCAAGGATGTTGTATGTTTTGTTAACTACTCTGTCCTGGAATGGCACCTGGAACATTGTAGATGCTCAGTATATCTTTTCATTGAGGTGTCAGTTACATACCATGCAATTCACCCACTTAAAGTATCCATTTCAGTAGTGTTTAGTGTATTCCGAGAGTTGTACAACCATCATCACAGTCCATTGTAGAACATTTTCATCACCCCATGTCCATTAGCTCCAATCACCCCATCCTCTTCAGGCTTAGACAATCACCGTCTAATTTATGTCTCTACAGATTTGCCTGTTGTGAACACTTCCTACAAATGAACTCGCACAATGTGCGGCGTTTGATGCCTGACTTTTTACTTGACATGTTTTCCAGGTTCATCCATGACGCGTAACCTGTATCAGGATTTCATTACTTGTTAAGCCTCAGTTATATTCTATTACATGAATGTGCCACATTTTATTTACACATTCATCAGTTGATGGGCATTTGGGTTGTTTCTCCTTTTTGGTTATTATGAAAAAGACTGCTGTGAACATTAGAATTTTTTGTATAGAGGTTTTTGCGTGGACATATTTGATTTCCCTTTGGTATATACACAGGAGTGAGTTTTATTTTTTTAGGCTGCGTGGTAACTCTATGTTTAATCCTTTGAAGAACTACCAGACTATCACTATATATTCTAAAATAAAGGAATATATGCTTAAATATACATTGCACATCCGTGGGGGAAGTAATGGATTTTTCAATGAAAGGTGATTGAACTGCTAACCAACCTTTTGGACAAAACAACAGTTAGCCCTCTCCTTCTCAGCTTCATAGCAAACAAAAAGAGTTCCAAGTGATTTAAGTATTAGAATGTTAAGTAAGCTTTAAAAAATGTAAATACTCTGGTATATCATTATAGACTGGAAAATACAGATGAACATGACAGAATTAGTAAGGAGCCGCATTATAGCCCCCATATTATAAACTGAGAAACAGAGTTTGAATTTTATCATAAGCATCGGGAGTCATTGAAGGATTTTAGGTAGGTCTGTGGTCAGAATTACACATTCGAAAGCTGACAGTGGGCACAGAAGAAACAGTGACTTGACGGGGAAGAGACCACTGTTACTGAGGCCACGTGTTATGATGGCTGTTTGGAAGACGGTGAGCTGAACAAAGTGATGGCAGCGGACCCGGCCAGCCGGGGAGTGATACCAGAGGAGGCCAGGAGGAAGCACTGGTAAAACAAAGTTTTGGCTTGCACATGGGAGTGATGGGGAGATAGTAAATAGGTGCAGGTGCCATTCCCAGAGATGAAAATTGGTTTGGGAGAAAAGATGAAGATAACAGAAAGATGACTACACAGTGTCTCGGAAGCATTCAAGTGTCCGTGACCAGTAGGGAGCTGGATAAGAGCGTTACTGGGTGGAGAGTCAGATTTGGGAGTCACTGATGTGTAGGGAGTTGTTAGAACTGCCCTTGGATGAGATCACATCAGAGGAACTTTAGAGTAAAGGGAAATGACTCAGCACTGGGAAGTAGAGAAAGATGAAGAAGGAGCGAAGATTGGAGACCACCTCTGGCAAACGTGGTGACATGGGAGACCAGAGTATAAACATGAGAATGGTCAGAGCCCCAGAGACTCGGAGAGAGGAGCTGAGAACTGAGAGTGTGCTCACACAGGGAAATGTGAAGGTCGTCTGTGACCACGAAGGTGTGACAAGCCAGAGGCCAGATTGCACGGAGTTACACAGTAAGTGGGAGGTGAGCAAGTAGAAGGAAAAGGCAGATTATTCTTGGAGGAATTTGCCTGTGATGGGAAGGAGGTAAGCCGAGTGCCTAGTTAGACATGGAGCTACGTGCAGTGTTGGTTTTTCAGTGTGGATGAGACAGGAGCATGTTTCTTTGCTTCAAGAGGAGAAGAAAAGGAAAAGGAATTGTGGAGGATAAAAGGGTGAAGAGGGATGAGCCACGAGAAATGGGCAGGGCACGGGCTCCAGAACAGAGGTAGTAGAATGACCATCAGGTCGGAGAAGTGAGGCTCTTTGAACTTAGGTGGGAGGGAAGGAGACGAAGGTGGTCAGAGGCGTGCCCGGTAGCGGCTCAAACAATTCACACTGTCTAATTCGGACACAAGATCTACATGTATACTGTCTCTTACTCCTTTTTGCATCAGAAATTAAAGTTATTTCAAGCCTCCGGTTGTTCCAAGCTGTTTGAATTAAGTAGAAGGTAAGAAGTTAAAGCCACAGATCCCTTGCTAATAGGAGGATGCATATTCTAAAAGATACCAATTTTCTTGTGTCTTTAAGAAAACTGTGTGTTAACACCAAGGCTCGCTGCTCCTATCAGTAGGTGAGAGAGTGTATTTCTAAGATAACGTTGTGGTCAGAGACAATGGGACTGTTATGCTACTTTCCCTAGATTTATTGATATCACATTGCATCGCAGCCCTCCTGTAAGAATTCTTCCAGCATTTTCTTTGCTGAAGATCCCTGGCCAACCCCTAAGTCTTGACTCCAGCTGCTGCTACATCCCCGTGGCCCACGCTAAGTAGGGCTCTTACTGTCTTAGAGAGGCATGTTTCCATGTCAGCCCCCACCCAGCTGCCAGACGGTGTTTATTACATAGGAGGTGCTCCATAAATATTGGGTGATGGATGACCAAATGAATAAATTCCTTAATAAATTCCTTGCTATAATCTTGTGTATTTTTTGTAAAGTCCACTTTTGTAAAGAATGCTCCTTACTCTTTAAAACAGGTTTTGGGGGCACCTGGGTGGCTCAGTCAGTTCTGAGCATCTGACTTCTGATTTCAGCTCAGGTCACGATTTCAGGGTTGTGAGATCAAGCCCCCCGCATAGGGCTCTGCACTGGGCGGGGAGTTTGCTTCTCTCCCTCTCCCTCTGCTCTCTGCCCCTCCCTCCCCACCCCACCCCCACTCCCGCTCATGCTCGGGCACATGAGGCTGCAGTCTGTTCCTGGGCACAGCCAGCGAGCTGATGGAGTTGCCGCCGGCTGAATACATTCCATTAACTTATCCACAGAAGAAAAGTCCTCTCTTCATAGTGTTGGCCTGTGCTACAGGATGAATTGCCTGAGCAAGGTATTGCGCTTGAGCATTGCTCGTGTGGGGTGATGACCCCCTGCAGCAAGTACCTTTCTGTTGTCCTGTGGTCCCTCCTGGTGTCTAAGTCCTCCCCGCCCCCCATTGGGGGAGCAGCCGTCGATGTCTGCACAGGGCCCTGTCTCTTTCACTTGAAGTGAGACGCAATAATAAACCAGATGTGGGCGCCTGGGTGGCTCAGTCAGTTAAGCGTCTGCCTTTGGCTCAGGTCAAGATCCCGGGATCCTGGGATTGAGTCCTGCGTTGGGCTCCTTGCTCTGCGGGGAGCCTGCTTCTCCCTCTCCTCCCCACTTTTGCTCTATGTCACTATCTCTGTCTGTCTCTCCCAAATAAAATCGAAAAAATTTTTAAAAAGTAATAAACCAGATGTTGAATACTGCATTTGACAGAATTTGGAGAGGTAAATACCCCGCTTATAGGGTCAAATTGTACCTCACGATGAGAGTTTCATTTTGGCTTCTGAGAGCGCGGAGAGAGTCGGCATGTGTTGTCTTGGCTTTGGTCTCTTGTTTTCTGGTCTGTCATGCGGAGTCTTTTGCTCTGCCACACTGACAGCTGACTGCATTCAACTCTGATTTTCAAGGTTTCCATCCCAATAACCGAAGGCCTGGACTCGATTGCCATGTTGACGGATGATGCTACCATTGCCACCTGGAATAACGAGGGGCTGCCCAGTGACAGAATGTCCACCGAAAATGCCACTATCCTGACACACTGTGAGCGCTGGCCCCTGATGATAGATCCCCAACAGCAGGGAATTAAGTGGATCAAGAATAAGTACGGAACAGAGCTGAAAGTCACACATTTGGGCCAGAAAGGGTATGTGAAATCGGAAGGATTGACTTTCTATTGAGCTGCTGTGAGCTGGGTCCGATTTTTACAAGGTCCCGGCGTTTGCTAGCACTCTCTGTTACATGCGACGCTCTGGCGCTCCTTGTCTATCTGCTTGCTCAGGTTTCACATAAAATATTTTTTGAAAGGGCGTTTCTGTTAGGTGGCATCCACTGACCTGAAGATGAAATGAGGTTGAAGGTGAGAACAAACACCGCCCCTGAGTGGAAAAATAGGTGGGTTTCCTAAGGCCTAAAATGGAATAGGAGGGACTGTAATCCTTTAGGGCATTTGGCATACGGCAACCCAAGAATGGTCAGCAGACCAGAATCCTATTCCTGAATATGTACCTGGCCTATTGTAGGATTTTAGCACAGCTGCAAGCCCCAGCGCTGAATGCCTGAAGGTAATCTCTTAGTTGAGTTTTATATATCACCTTTGAGAACTCAGTCTCTTCTGAGACTTTGTGTCATTGGGTCCTCATGACAATACTGTCTGATAAATAAAGTTGTCTTGGACGTAGCTGGTCTTCAGTTAATATTGAATAATTTTAGACTTACTGGTATTTGATTTGATCCTTTCATTATCTTTTCACATATAAAACGAAATAAAGAATTTCTGCCACTGCACAGATAAATGTACTCCTTGCTTATCTGAATACTTGGGGAAAATTATTTTTGAGGGGGAGAGCTTATTTTTGGAGAGGGCGAATGAAATATAGTGATAATATGCCACTTGTCATGACTGAACTTAAAGTTTTAAAAAAAACGAATGTTTGACAAAACCACAAGACTTTTAATGTATTTTGAATTTTTTTTTAATCAAAAAAAGGACCTGTTAAATGAATTTAAATTTATGATGTTTGGGTAAGTTACATTTGTCTCAACCATGGTTATTGTCAAAAGAACTAATTTACACATGGACTTATTCATACTCTTGAATTTTACTTGGAAAATATCACTGTGTAATTCATCTCAAAATCTTATGAATTTCTGTGTAATCTAGGTGAATAGTTTATGAAACAGTTTTCTCTAAGTTAGTCTGTCTCGTTAAAAAAATGTATTAAATCAAATATAATTTAATATAAATAATTTTGAACATTTTCGCTGGGTTTATTTATCTTAATTCTGATTGAATTTTAAGGTTTTTGAATGCCATTGAAACTGCTTTGGCCTTTGGAGATGTCATCTTAGTTGAAAATCTGGGGGAAACAATAGATCCAGTCCTTGATCCACTGCTTGGCAGAAACACAATTAAAAAAGGAAAGTAAGTATTCTTGATTTTTTCACCTATATTTTGTGCTGCATATGAATCTGATCAGCAGCTCCTGTTAGCCTTGAAATCAGCGCAGTCCATTGGAATCTTCTTGATGAGGTTTCTGAGTTTCCATTCCGTGGCACCTCCATTCCAAGAGAGAAGCAACCTCAACATGATGCAGACTTACAGACTATTTTTTTTGGTAGATTTAGACTCATGTTATCCAGTCCCTGATTTATAAACCAGAAAATGCATTGTCACAAATGTGCGAGTAGCTGCTCCTTTATCAGTTCATACCAAAGAAGTTTAAGACTTCGCAAAACGGCTTTAGTGTGTTTACCTATACTGTGTATCTTTTGTATCCTTATTTACTTCATATTTTTCTTTAGAACACTTCTAAGCACATTAATGTTTTTGGTTTAACTCAGCTTCATCCAGAGTAATGGCATACACAAAATGAGGGGTTTACTGTGCTGGTTCTCTTTTTTCTAATACACTTGCAATATGTAGATAGTATATTTTTTAGAACTTCATTAGCGGACCCCTAAAATCATTCCCATACCAGCAGCGGTACCACCAACAAGAAAGAACGGGCCCCGTGAGCTCTGTGTGATGTTCCAGATAGCTGCCATTCCCCTGGACACCAGACTCTCCAGGGCATTCTCCCAGAGGCCCAGAAGCCATTTCCAAGGAGTCCTCCTAGCCCTTTCTATAAATGTGTGAAAGGTTACAAGCAGCAAGTATGTCTCTGACCAACCCTGTGCGGGCTCACAGGGGTTGTGGCATATGCCGTACACTCTCTGTGCCCCTTCACTCACGAAACCAACACTTGCTAGACTTAATTCACTGGGTTTCCTTCTCCTCTTGTGTGGGTTTTTTCCTTCAAAGAGATACGATTTCAAAATTTCTCCAGCACCTTATTTGACACCCAGTCTCTGCCTCAGAGCTAACAGTCTCTTTTCTCACCACCAGTTCATTCCTGTCAATTTTTAATGGAAATAGGTCTACATAAGGATACCTAACTTCTGGTTTTTAAAGAGTCCCTAACAGCTTAGTATAATATTTATTATACAAGGAAATCCATTTACAATGACTGACAACTTATAATTGTTTAATAAGCCAAAATTTACCCAGCCATGCATTTAGAAAAATTTAATAAGCTACTTACAAACTGCAACTCTGACATGAATATAATTGTAGCTGTGTCTGATGCGTTAAAAATATAGTGTAAAATCGTGAATGTCACTGAAGTGAAATCTTTGTTATTAAGGTTTTGACTCTATTAGAAAGACCTAAAATTTTTTGTCCATGAAATACACATTCTCTAGCTTTAACTTGGACCTTTACTAACACAATTTAGGTGTAAGAAATTTGGTGATTCTCTCTTTCTCTCTCTCTTTATATCATTTAAAAATATTATAAACATATAACATTTTATTTATGTTTATATTTTGTATACATGTATTTAGTTATATAACTAATACATAATAAAATAAAATATATAAATATGTAATAAATATTATAAATATGATTATAAATGATTTTATATACAGTTATATTTTATATATTATATATGTATTTAAATATATAAGTAATACATAATATAAATATAAAATACATATTTTTATATTACATGTTTAAATATATAATATGAATATAATGAATATAAATAAAATTAATATGTATATATATGTGTATATATATATATATAAATTTAAAATTTCCAGAGACTAATAAATTTGAGTCATGATTTTTCTTCAGGATGGCTATAGTTACATATTATTGTGAATCCCAGAAGTCTTATACTTCAGAAACAAATTATTTTATGTAGAGCATCAAGGCTTTATCACAAACAGTCTAAAACAACTTATTCCAAATTATATTATTTCCTGAATAGGTACTCTCTATTAGACTTTATAGTACTGATCTTATCATTCCAGCATTTTTTTTAACGACCAAGAGAATTTAAAATGATACGTAAGAACATAACAAGCGGTGTTTATCACATGCAGTTATTACGTTACCAATCCTAGTTCCTAAACTCATACATGTGGGAACAATGACTTACATGAGTGTAAAATCATATCTGTATCTCCAGTTTTTCCCACTTCCCTCTCCCTTGCACATATTTTTAGTATCTTTTTCCAGAGAATCTGAGTGCTGGTGGACTCCTTACATACTGTATCAGTCACTAATAAAACTTCTCTGAGCTCTGTGTTTACCAGGCACTGTACTGGGGGCTGCAGATCCAAAGTATGATAAGGTAGAGAGCCTGCCTTTAAGGAAGCTCCATTTCCTTAGGGGAAAGGCAGACCTGTAAACAGAAGAAATACCGTGCCGTTAGTGTGACGATAGAAGTATACGTGGCTGGGATTCATCATTGCCAGAGTGGAGACTTGGAAAGACATTGTGAAAAAAATTACATACGGTTATATTGACATTTAATAGGAGTCTGGAAAGATGAGTGGGCCTTTGTCAGACAGACAAGTGGGAGAAGAGAATTTTGGAATGAGAAAACTAATAACAAATAGCAAAACAGAAAACAGCCTGACAGCTTTGGGCAGGACTGTGAATAGGATCCACATCAATGGAGAGTCCTGTGTTGGAAGGCATAAAGGACAGTAAGGCTTGGGTGAGGCGAGACCTGAGAGATGGGCAGGAACCCCAGAGTGTGGATGTCCTGGGTACCCATAGATGACTTCTAAGTTGGCTTTTTCCTATAGGTTGATAATTCTCTTTCTTTTCACTACGAAACACAGTAAACACACTAAAGGGGCCTGTTCCTGTCAGTAACATTAGTTGACAATAGCAGCAGTGGTACTTAACCAAAAGACCTTGCCTTCCTGGAGTAACAAATCTGGAGTCTCCGTATTTTCACTTGAGAATCATGAGCATGTCATTGGGGAAGCTAGTGAAGACACTTAAGCCTGCTAGGAGTAATGTAATCAGATTTGTTTCTGAAGGGACATGCTGTTGGCATTGTAAAGTATTGATTGAAGGGACATGGACCGTGGTCCATGGGGCCAGGATCTAATTAGCAAACAGTTGGAGTCATCCAGTTGAGACATGCTATGACCCTAAACTAAGGCAGTGATACTAGAAAGACAGGAGAGGACAAACGAAAGAATTCTCAAGGAGTTAACTTCTTTTTTTTTTTTTTTAAGATTTTATTTATTTATTTGCCAGAGAGAGTGAGAGAGAGCACAAGCAGGGGGTGCGGCAGGCAGAGGGAGAAGGAGACTCCCTGCCAAGAAAGGAGCCCAGTGTGGGACTCCATCCCAGGACTCAGGGATCATGACCTGAGCTGAAGGCAGACACTCAACAGACTGAGCCACCCAGGCACCCCTCAAGGAGTTAATTTCATCAGTTCCTGGTCATTAATGGAATTTTGTAGGTAGGGGAAAAAAGGAAGTTTCGAGGGTTATTTCCACTCTTCTGCCAGGTTAAATGATGGTGTGATTTATGGAGAGTTGTGGTACAGCAACTGGAGTACGTGTAAGGAAAGAGGTAATGATTTCACTTATTAGACTTTCCAAGATGAAGGTGCTACTTTAAGATTCTCAGGAAGTCTGAGAAGCCAGTGGACATGTGAGTATGGAGCTTCACAAGGAGATCTTGGCTGACTGTGTAGATCGGGGACTATCTACATGAAGAGGTAGTTAAACCAGCATGGTAGATGTGATTTTTTTTTTTTAAAGATTTATTTATTTTTGAGAGAGCGCACACACCTGTGCATGAACAGGGGGAGGGGGAGAGGGAGAGAATCTTCAAGCAGACTCTCCCCTGAGCCTGGGAGCCAGGGGAGCCTGGTGTTATGTGGGCTCGATCCCAAGACCATGAGATCATGACCTGAGCTGAAACCAAGTGTTGGACGCTTAACCATCTGAGCCACCCAGGTGCCCCCGTAGATGTGATTATTTAGGGATATGTTCTACAATGTGATCAGAGGTCACAATCACTTCACAATCACTTCACAGATGAGAAAAATGGGGACTAAACGAGCAACTAAATGTCCTCTTGAAAGCCCTTTGACCATATGAAGTTTCATACATATGTGGAATCATAATTTCTTAAGACTTTCCAAATAAATAGGCACTACCCCCTTTCAGTAGAATTCCTATGAATGCTACTTGGCCATCGTAACTCTCCCTACTCTTTATTTCCCCTAAACCTTGTTTATTTTCTCATCAATGTTTTGGAATCCGTGTTTCATTTTTTTTTTAATCTATATCTTCCGATGAGTTCAGACCTTTCATTTCTTATTGCTGGATGGAGTAATGTCTTTACATTCTCTCTCTGCTCACTCCTTTCCAACCCAGAGAGTGGTTAAAATAATCTTTCCCTAATACTGCTTCTATTGCTGGCCTGTTGAAGAACCCATTAAGAATTCTCTGTTGCCTGTTACATTAAATTGAAATGAAGCTCTGCTCTGAGGCCTACGAAATGCTTTACCTGTTTGATGCTTCTTATTCCCTTCATTCACACAGATTACTTGCCCCCTCCTATGATGTGCTATATTACCTACCTTGTCTTTCTACAAATCCAATATTCACTTAATTCAGAATTCAACTGCCATTTAACTAATTAAATGGGAATTTTAAGTTTCCACTTTCTTTGCCTTCCAACCACAGTCCATTCTCTACTGGGCCACTGTGACATTCTGCCTTTATCTGTCCCTCTTATGATATGTTCATTTTTTTTCAGTCCTATATCTGTATTAGATGGCAGGTTCTCTTAGATGGATAAGAAACATCTGTCTTTAAAAAGATGGTTAACCAAAGTAAAACAGTAAAAATAATCAAAACATAGACTTTTATTTCTGGCATTATGGGGCAGATTAGATGTGTGAATGCTGAAAAACAACTAAATATGTTAAAATATTCATACCTTCTGGCACTTGGTTGACAAAGTGCAACCAAAAAGCGGGAATTGGATTAGACAAGGAACACCAAAGCTGGTTTTCTTCTCAAGGGCACCTGCTAAAACCTGATGACCATGGGTTTCTGTTTTGATGGATGCCTAGAGCCTGGACCAAGCCAGTTGAGGGTGTGAAGTCTGCCTAGAGATTGCTGTATAAAGCTAGAGACTCAAGGGGCCATGCCTTCATTTTAAGGGTAAATTTGTCAAAAATTAAACAAAACCCAGCCCTGCAGAAAAGAGTGCTTTCCTTTTCTGTACCTTGGCACTGAGAAGAGGTGGGAAAATGTGCCCTGAGAGGTCAGAAACTGTCTCTCTTATAAATGTTTAAGACAAATTTTTACTTAGATGACCTAAAAAACTCAAACCTATAACTTACTTTAAGTGGTGCTGGATTGGTCACACCCTGAAGTACTTGGCAGACACAAACAAAAATCCTGTCTGTAATTATGTACCCAGACTTCAGAGGACATACAGGATATAATTCTAGGGTATATGAGTTCACGGGCAAAAATCACAGAACATAGGAAATAAGGCATCATGAACGAGAGCCAATAGTTACATCATATAACAGAATCCTTATCTCATTGCTGCTTTGTTTCATATTTCCTTGATTGTTAATGAGGATATGTTTATTAACCTTCCAAGGATTGTTTATTGTTAACTTTTGCTAATGTTTTCCATGAGATGTTCATCAATTTCTTTCATTTTTTTTTTGCTTCCACTCATTGTTCTCTTTCCAACATGATTTTGAATTTATTCTTTCTTTCAACATATATTTTTCCATCTTTTCCATAGGACTTGGCATAGGAGGGAAAGTAAATACCATGATCAATCCATGGTCTTGAACTAGCTGTGTGAGCATTTTCAAGAGAGACTTTAAGGCTCTGAGTTGGGGCTTACGTGCTAGCATGTGGTTGTTAGAAATTAGCGTTGTGGTAGAGGAAGGAAGATGAAATTTGTTTCGGATCTTGGTCCGCTACCCTCTAGTTTGGTGATTTGGGGTAAGTCGTTCAGGCCATTTTTCTGCCTTTACGTTTTCTTACCTGGTGATGAGGAAAAGAATACAACATAGCACAAATAGGGAGTCAAAGTATATTATTTCCTTTGAATCTTGAACCAGTGATAAGTACAGTATGTAGGTGATTGGGAGCTTGAATCAGATGCTAAGCCGGAGATCCTGACGTAAGACATTGTTTTTTTGGATGTAGGATGCGTGAACAAGGAATCAGTCATAGCTTTTGGTGTTTTAAGTTGACTCCTAAGAACAAGAGAGACTTTTAGTCACTTAAATTGTGTTAGTTAGTGCTGGTACATATAAAATACATAATATATAAAAGTTAGAAAGCATAATAATAAATTAGATATATAAATTCCATTCAAACTATGAATCGAAAGGTTAACAATATTCTTTAAGCCACATTTGTGCCCCTCTCATTCCCCATTGGGCCTTCTCTCCCAAAGCTAGTATCCTAAATTTTGTTCTCATTTCAAAACGTATTGACAATACTTTATTTTTGTTTGAGTTGGGCCTTTACAAAAGTGTCATCATTGTGTATATAAAGGGAGTCAAATTTTGTACTGTTACGTATCTAAGACTTACCCGAATTCTTGTTTTTAGCTTTAATTGTTTCATCATCATAATATTCAGTGGTGTAACTGTTCCCCAGTTTACTTAATATTGTTATTGAAGGACATTTTGGTTATTACAAGCCATGCTGCTATGCATATTAATACACTGAACATCCATATATGCATCTACAGGTGTACACAGCAGGAGGTGCTCAGAGTTTATATTCTGGGGTAGAAGAGTTAGGTTGTAGAGTGTGTGCACAAATAGCTTTAAAACATAATGCCAAATTGTTCTCCAAAGTGTTAGTACAAACTCACATGCTCACCACTAGTGTGTAAGAACTATGGAGGCTTTCGGAGAGCCAAGGCAGGACTCGTGCCCTTCTGGTGTTTTCTTGAATACAGACAAGTTATATATTCAGTCCTATTAGCTGCCTCTTCTAGGAGGAACTATTCTACATCCTTTTTTTTTTTTTTTTTTTGCCACCTCTTATTTTTGAGTGGAAAAAGTTGAGGACACTCTACATTTTGATACTAGTTTTGTTTACAAGAGCTTTAAAAGTACTTTGGAATAATGTTTGATATTTTAGTGAGAGTATTATTTCCACCTGACAAGATTTCTGTTTAAACAAAGCAAATGCTTCCTTGTGACTTCGTGTAACTCTAAAAAAAAGAAAAC
Organism: Callorhinus ursinus; assembly: GCF_003265705.2. Classification (NCBI taxonomy): domain Eukaryota; kingdom Metazoa; phylum Chordata; class Mammalia; order Carnivora; family Otariidae; genus Callorhinus; species Callorhinus ursinus. Next base: position 38,248,977 of record NW_027397074.1, read on the forward strand.
TGAAAAATATACACATATGCAAACCAGAAGGGGATATGCAAAATTAAAATAAATTGGTTGATGTAAGAAGTATTTTTCTTCTGATGAAGTAAATAAAAAAAACAATGGGAAAGAAAACTGATGGAAGAAGGTCAATTGGGCTTTAAAAATAGAGATACCCATTTGCAATATCAGAACAGGAACAGAAAAATTTTGACTTTACCTTGGTCACATCCCAGACTGACCTACATGGTCGTAAATTGTCTAATGGACATCCTATTCTCATGTCCACCAATGAACATTTCACTTTTTTCCTATTCCCTTCTGTCTCTACACTTCTGTGTTCTGTCCATGCCATTACCTTTGTGACTGCAAATGGTTCCCTTCCTCTTGTAAAGTCACAGTAGCATTGAAAACAAGGAAAAGAGGGGGACACAACCCACAAGGGTTGCAATGCCAGAGTATTCACCCAGCACGTCCTCACCACATCCCATCCCTCCCACGCAGGTGGGATAACATTTGCATCCTCTTGAAAGTCACATCCCTCGCAAAATTTTCCAGCGTCAATAGCGTTTTTGTTCATTTTAGTTCTGTTTGTTTTAGAGGCCTTTTTTTTTTTTTTAACCAATATTAGTTTATTCTTCCTGATAACGAATGTCTGGGAAGACGCTTGTGATAGATATAGCATAGTCCAAAAGTTGAAGTTCATTAATAATTGGAATGTTGTGGAGTATGAAGTAATGAATACTAATTACTCCTTTCATGTCTGACAGGTCCCTGTGGACCAATACATCAGCCCAGACTTTAATTTGGTTCTAGTAATGGTTTCATCAATAGCACATTAAATCTGTGTTTGAGAAGATATACAGTTGAACCTGACCCACATAGTAGATACCACTGTCATAAAATGGCCACAGGCTGACAACAGCTGGGTAATTACAAATAATTAAATCCACCAAACTCCAGACAATCCTAATTTTAACTAAAATACATCTTATCATATCAATCGACAGAAAACATATCTGGGAAGATTTATCAACATGTACTTTTTCCAAAGCAAATTTACTGGCTTACATATTAGAGAAGTTGCTGATCTGTGAAGCATCTTCGTAAAATTTTATCTCTTTAATCTTTCAAATCCCCCCGGATATTATTGAAGTAATTTTTTAACTTTAATCTTAGAGTAACCTTACTGTAAGATGTATTTCAGATTGTTTCTAAGCATATAAATATTTTCTAAAAGACATTTTATACTTTTCCTATATTTTTCATGTAAGTGTCCTTTTAATTATAGTCCTTAAGTAGCATGTCATATAAAGAAACTTAAAACTGAAATATTAACTGTATGATTATAAATTTTACAGAAATAATACAATGAAAGATATTTTACAGACATATACCATGACTGTGTTTCCTAAAAGTGCTACTAAGATTAATTGGGGGAATTGCTTACAGTTAGCCAGTTTTCAGTTTATTCGGTATGTTTATGTTGTTACCCTTGGAGTTGATGCTACATGATTGTATTACAGTTGATGTTAGATCTGTTTATATGAGGTCTTCGGTCAGACGTAAGATAGAGAACCATGACAAATTCAATCCCACACTGTAATAAAATGTGTTCTCTTGAGCTGGGAGCTTCTGGTTTTTAAATAAACTCAGGAGGTATGTAGTTCTCTCATTATCACCCTTGCCGATAGGAATTGCTTTATTTTCAAGTTAATTCATGTCCTCATGTAGTAAAATTCAGCATTCTAGTCTCTCCTAATTTCTAAATTCAACATAAAGTTTAATTACGGAAAAGACATTTCTGTTCCTAAATTCAGTCAAGTTTTTTTTTTCTTTTTTAAGAATAACATCGCGGGTCTGTAGATAGTGCGTAGATAGTGTAGATACGCAACTCATATTTCTCTGGGGTAGTAGTTGTCTTCATGTGATTCCAAACAGACCACAGATAAAGAATCTTTACATTACTTTCTTTAGAAAAGCAAATGCAAAGAGAACCAGAATTTCTTTTTCATGCTACATTATAATATTTTAATATGGATATATTGAAAAATGAAATAGATACCGAGATACATATGTATGTCATCATATTGAACATAATATATGTAAAATGTGTACATATTCTGTTTCTCAGAAGGGAAATAATCTAGGATTTTCTTGTTTAGCTTCCTTTTTTCTTTCTGTGCAAGGGTACCTGGAGTCCCTGCAACACCAGTCTTTTTTTTTTTTTTTTTTTTTTAATTGAAGTTTGCTTTTATCTGAGAAGGACGTGTTGGTTATATTAACTGTATGAAGCAGCAAGACAATTAACTCATTTCTATTCAGGACTTCTTTCCTCCTTTTACCTGGGCCCATCTTGCCGGCTGTGCGGCTTTCAGCCCAGACCTTTCCCCAGGAAAGGAGGGGGTGACCAACTCTGCAGGGGTGCCCCCCTGATGGGGTTGCTAAGTTGCTAAGTAACATGGCCACCGCCATGCGGGCCTGGGGCCTGCCACCATGTTCCCAGCCAGAGCCATGGGAGCTCCCAAGCCTCACGGAGAAGCATTTAATTTTAAGCAGCAGGACATGCAGTAAGGCTTTTAGATGTCCATTGAAAAGTTTGTTTCTTTCCTTTTCTTTTCCTGCGTGTGTTTTTTCCCCCGATGAGTGTGACTATATTATTATCTCAAAACCCACCTGCCATTTCTTTACCTTGACAAGCAGGCCCTGGTGAGAGGCCTGGAGAATTCCTCCAGTCCAGGGAACTTGGGAGCTCTCTGAATTGCCCATCTTAGAGTAAGGGCCTCCAGTGTGCCAACACGGTGTCCTAGGAAATTGCTCTCTCCACGGCATTGTGAGAAAGGTTTTGCAAATCTTTTTTAAAACAGTCTTCCTGCAGCGGGTCCTTGTTCTAAACTGAATATGCTGCTTTTCCAAGCTTTGTTTTAGATGGCAATAAAAATTAATGATAGTGTTGGTTCATGTACTCAGAATATCTAATCACTACAGAAAGTCGTTTGGGTTTTTATGATCCAGGACTGATGGCATTTTCAGCAGGAGCTACACTTAATCTTGCGAACAGTTCCAACAAAAGTAAAAGATACTTCCTCAGTTTCTACATAGGTATCTTAGATACAAGATATCCAGGTTATAATCCCCAACTTGAGATTCTCATCTTGATTATGTTGAGATAATGGTGCCTCGACTCACAGAGATTCTGGTTTTCAGGTAAATTTGATAGCTGGGAGAAATGTTTCCCCGTTCTGTCCCAGAAGTGCTGTGAATATTAGCCACGAATTCATTTCACATGTATTTATATCAGTCCATAGAGTGGTAATGACCTTCTATGACTGGACGAAGTTAGGAATCTTTTCATCCCAAAACACATTTCAGCTAGATTTTGAATAAACCCTGAAAGAATTTTGAAATTCCCAATGTACCTGATTTTTATGTAAACCTGACCTATGGAAAACTGAATTAATAGTTAATTTGTAGATGATGTTCTTTTATACAGTAATTTATTCAACTAACGAGTGAGCATTTTGGCATATTTAAAAGACTTTTTTTCCCCTTAAAGCCAGAAGACAGAAAATTTTTCTGTACGTTGACTGTTTTTTTTTTAAGATTTTATAAATTAATTAATTTAATGAAAATATCTACCAGAAATTCAACTCTTTGGTTAGACCTGGGCACCTCGATAATCAGTGCTATTCTCCTTCATAAACAAGGACAGAATTTCAAAGCGAAGATCAGCAGGGCATGTTCTCTGGGCTCTATATTATTTTCTCAAGTGGCCATAGATTGTACTGAGTCAGTCATATTCTCTCAAGACCCTCTTGTGATCGACGGTCAGGTCGACGGAGGCTGGGGTTTCAAGCTGTCACCATCAAACAGAGCAAATTAACCTACAGTGTGATGCAGTGAAATGAACTTTATACTAGGAGTCTAGAGACCCAGTTCTAGTCCCAGCTCTGCCACTGAGCTCTGTGACCTTGGACAAGTCATAAACTCTTCGGGTCCAAGAAAGGGAATCAGTTGAATGATCTCTAGGGGCCCTTCTTGCTCTAAAGCTGCAGGACTGCCAGGTGAAACAATGTTTTTGATTCATCCTATGTCCTATCCAGTAAAACCACAGTGTTTGTACTGGGGAAAATAATTTTATTTCTGATCTGAGGTCATATAATCTATCTCTAACCTCCACACCAGGCGTTGAGTAAAAGGGGCAGGAGTTGGTCACTCCCTTGGAGAGATGAAAAAAACCCTCTGGGAGCAACTCCACCCTAGCTTCAGAGATTCCTGTGCCACTTGATTCTCACTGGGATACAGTGAAAGGGGCAAGTCCTGCTCATGGGGTGAATAGGGCCAGAAAATGGGTTAAGACCTATGGCTTTAAGATAATAGCCACACTTGGAAGTTTGATGTTGTTCTTCACACCTGCTATTGCTTCTCATTGGAGTTCGAGTTCAAGAGCTTGTAGCTGCCTGCTGTATTCTAGAAGTCATAACCTCTGGACCCATGTCTTTCACAGAGACAACAAAGTGATTGATTTTCCCACCCCTCTGGTTAACTCCGTTGTTTTTTGGATCCTTCAAATCATGAGAGAGCACTAGGAGTCTGTTTAATTTTCCCAGATAGGAGATTAACCAAAAATTAACCTAGCAGCAATGATAAAATCCACTGAGTCTTTATGCAGTTTTTGCCTTTCATAGATCATAAACACCCCAATTGAGGATAATATACTATCTCTGGGAGATTTGAACCTATGAAATAATGTTTCCAAGCAAAATGTAAAACCCAGTTTTATAGGCAGACATCCTTCTCTTTTCCTCTGATTAACTGTCTCTTCCTGAGAAAATCAGACCTGTCCCTCAAGCAGATTTCCAACTCTCAAACTAGGGTACGTGAACACTTCAGGGTACATGTAGGTATAAAAGGGAGGTGTGCAAGGGAAATTGGGAGCCGCAGAGTCGTCTCTGAGGCCTTTTATGGAGCATTGCCTTAACTTGGGTATTTGTTAATTATTTAACCCATTGAAAGCGTTTGTCACCTACACCCAGAAGCAAAGTTGTTCAAACCTCATGCTTCATGTTGGTTGGTCTCACACTTTTTTTTTCTTGAAAGCCGAGGGAGGGGAGCAATGTTATGTGTAGTAGCTGCTTGGAAAAATTATAGCTTAGTGGTACTAGGAGATTGAGTGTGATTAGCTGCTGTTTTCTTGCAAGATTACATTCATACCACTCACCGCGTGATCTTCTAGAGTGGTGATCTGCGAACAACCTGTCTCAATGCAAACCGTGAGCTAAGAATGGTTTTTAAAAGGTTGTCAACAAAGAAGAATATTTGGGAAAGACCTATGCGGCCACAAAACCTGAAGTATTGATTCTCTGACCCTTTATAGAAATAGTTCTCCAACCCCCACTCTAGAGAGATTTCTCCCTGAGGCCTGGACAGCTAGGACTTCCAGAAGTAAGTTAGTCGTCTTGTGGGGCTTGTTCTGATTCTCACGTGCACACACACACACACACACACACATGCAGACCTCGAAATTAAACTTCTTACCTCAGTTCCTCAGCCAGCCACACTGAGCTGCCCCAGTGGACAACAATGAAGAAAATTGTGAAGTTAGTTAGTTCATTCAGTGTTCTTCATAAAATGCACATTTTTAAGTGGTAAAAATATTTACATTTTCTTTTCATCTGGGGATATAGTTTGGTGATTAAAACAGGAAGTTTATGAGGTATGAACTCAAATCCAGTAAAAATTCATAAGCAAATTAGGGAAAATTAAATCTAAAGGTGGTGACAGACTTAGCATTTCTGAGATACTGCTCTGAGAGGGAAAGAATTCAAACCAAGATGGAGCAGTATCACAAAATCATAAAACATACCAGAGGTTTATTTTAAGTTTGGGTTTTATCACTGTGGTGATAGAAATGAGTATCAGCTTTGGTATCGCTTATGTGTGGGAACCCCAGGCACGGTAATGAAACCTTCACTCTTGAAAGTTCCTTTAAAGGCCAGTCAGTGAATAGTGCTAGCAAAGAAAGATCTTTCTCAAAGCTACCTTTGAAATTAATTTTGGAAACCCTTGGAAAGAGAAGCTCAAGTAGTGGGAGAAATTTTTTATCATGCTCCAAATGGAGGTGTGGTTGAATATGTCTTCATCAAAAAGAATTGGGTTAACCATGACATAGGATGGTCTTATACAACAAGGGTATCTTTCTTTGGGGTATATAGCTAGGAGTAGAATATTTAGGTTAAATGATAGCTGTGTATATAAGACTGTGAGAAACTCCAATTGCTTTCTAAAGTAGTTGTACCATTGTACATTCCCACCAGCAGTGTATGGGGGGGGTTCTGATTTCTCTCTCTCCTTGTCAACACTTGTTACTATAGTCTGTGGGGTTTTGTTTGTTTCATTCTAGCCATCTAGTGGGTGAAGTGGCACCTTGCTGGGGCTTTTATTTGCATTTCCCTGATGAGTAATGTTGTCGAACATCTTTTCAGATGCTTATTGGCCATTTGTATATATTCTTTGGAGAGATGTCTATTCATATTCTTTGCCTATCTTTTACTAGAGGCAGATCTTTGATCTTGATATGGCTGTCATGTTGTAGGTAGTTAAGGTGTTTTCATTTATTGAACGGACTAAACAGAAGAGTGGCTGCATCAGTGTTGTAAGATCTTATAGTCATAATGCCTATGATGAGAGAGTTAGGTAATAATGTTGGTGAGAGCAGAGACTGTGCCTGTTATATGCCCAGTGCCTACAAGACTCTCTAACAGCCTGGCATGTAGTTGTTCAGTCACTGCTTTTTGGGTGAATGAATGTTTGGTTGTAACATGTTTTTCTATAAAAACAAAGAATTGAAGAAATTATCAATAAGGTACATGATGATTTTAATGAGCATGATATCAGCTGGAAACTATTTGCAAACATGTGAACAGATGGGGTCATTTCCATGACTTGTGAAACAAGGGCTCAGGGCCCCTCTGCTCATTGGATTCACCACCAGCTGCTCTCAGGTTCATTTATAACATAGGGCCTGTGGTTCATTCATCTGTCTTTTTTTTTTTTTTTCTCAATGTTTCTCTTTAACAGTAATGTGAATACTCTTTTTAATTTTTTTTTAAGATTTTTTTTTTTTATTAGAGAGAGAGAGCATGAGCGGAGGGAGGGGCAGAGGGAGAGGGAGAAGCAGACTCCCTGCTGAGCAGGGAGCCCAACAAGGGGGCTCCATCCCAGGACCCTGAGGTCATGACCTGAGCTGAACGCAGATGCTTAACCAACTGAGCCACTCAGGTGCCCCTATTTTTTATTTTTTTAAAGGGAAGCATATTATACAAATACATACTGGCTTAGAAGAAAGTTGCTAACTAAATTGCTCTTTGTCCTTCTAGGAAAAAAATTTTAAAGAGTAGGAAGTCTTGACACAGTAAAAACAGCCCAAAGCTAGATAACATGAATGGATTGACCATTCAACTTAATAAAGAATGTCTCCAACAGTGGTTTGTTTCACAGATCTTTTTCAAGCTTAGACCCTTAATCAAAACCTGTGAAAGTTTTTGTTGAAAATATAAGATTATTACAATGCAAACAAAATTTGAGAGTTGGATGAAGAGGTAATGAGTCTTACCTGTCTTTTGAGATTCTTAGCTGTAAAGACTAAATCTTTAGTGATTAAGAGGGATTCTGTGATGAGCTTTAGTGATTTAAGAAAACTGACTTTTTAAACAATCATTACACACTACAACTGTTTTACAAAATTCTTCCTACTCAGATAAAATGGCCAGTGGTTCAGAAGCCCTTTCCTCACCATGTGGTGCAAGAGAATAACCTCAGAGCAAGATAAAATTAGGAAACAGCCACCAGCAGCAACCTAAAATATTGCCACATCACAAATTTGGGGCATCTCTCCTCAAGTTTAAAAAAGGTTGTTGCAAGTATTGTGACATTTTAATAAAGAGGACTATTGCCTGAGTGCTGAACTTGTTATTCAAATTGATAAATTTAGTGAAATAACATTTTGCCTGTAAGTCAGTGAGATAAGTAGTCTTTTTTAAAATACTGTATTTACAGTAAAAATAATATGGCCTTTGGATAACATTCTGTCTATAACTAAAATACTTTATACATGGACTAGGGAAGAATGCAGAAGTTTTATATTTAATATAAAATAGGAGACTGAGAAGATACTCTTTTCAGGCTCACTCTTAGGCTTTTTACATCTATTTTTCCTCTTGTGCAGTTCAGAACTCTTTGATGGAAGAGTTTGAAAAATTTCAGTGTTTGTCACTTGTCTGTTGTGTGAATTTAAAAACCCCTCTACGGAATCCCCATAGCAGGTGCCTGGCAGAAAAACAAGACCACGAAATAGTCTGGAGATTCTTTTAATAGAATTAACAGAGTGACTGTTGACAGAAAGAACGTTCTAAGGGCAGCATAAAGGAACCCAGGAGAAGAGTGCAGGCAACCCGGGGTTTACAACATCAGGAAGCCATTACCCCTGCTAGGCCTAAAGGTACGACTTGGTCCTGTGAGTGGAGCTGTGGGAAGGGGAACATCCCAAACCTGGAATATGGTCATGGGAGGACGGAGCCCCCACCAGACCACGGCACTGAGGCAGGGAAAATCTGCCTTGAACCCCCTCGCCTGTACTGCCGTCTTGCTTCTGCTTCCGTTGGCCAAAGCCCTTCCAGAACCCAGAGGGCAACAGAGCCTGAGGGATGAGGTCCTTATGAGGTAGACCCCAGTATCTGAGGTAGAACAGAAATCAGGCCCTCCCCCCAGGGCGAGGCTGCGTTCATTCAGAGCTTCTTGCAGTTACAGAAACCACCTCCATCTAGCTGAAGCCAAACAAAGACCGTGTCACAAGGCTGCAGGCCTCATGGTAACTGTGGTAAAAAGGCAGCCAGGCTTCAGGGAACATGGAACCTGGAAGCCCATAGAATCCAGAACCTGCTCCCTTTGTATGACTCTTCAACTTGAATATTGGTTGAATCATCCCTGGGGAAACCAGGAATGTCTTTCTCTGCTGTGTGGTTTACCAGGAAGAAAGAGTGACGTCAACATGAGCTTAAAGGTTCCACCGCTCCCTTCTCTTTGTTCCAATCCCAAGCCCCAGGAAAGCTCACTCTGATTGGAGTACTTTTGAAGTGCCCGCTTCTGGTCCCTGTGACCGAGGGAATCGGGATATGGGACAGAAGCGTGGTTGTTGAGACCCCATCCCCATGCATTCCACACAGGAGGCTGCTTAAATTTTGCTCGTGAGCCAGTACTAAAAATACTGAAATAGTAATTTAAAGTGTATGTGTACTTTTAACATGTATATAAATTTTAAATATTTATGCACTTAATACACGCAGATATATGCAAATACATACTCATCCTTTCAGAATAGCAATATTTAGGGACTTCTAGGGTGGCTCAATTGGTTAAGTGTCTGCCTTTGGCTCAGGTCATGATCCCAGGTGCTGGGATCGAGTTCCACATCAGGCTCCTTGCTCAGTGAAAGGTCTGCTTCTCTCTCTGCCGGCCGCTCCCCACTGCTTGTGCATGCTCTCTGTCTCTCTCACAAAAAAATAAATAAAATTAAAAAGAAAAAAGAACAATGTTTAATAGAAGGTTAATCACAGAAGTATAATAGAAGCTAATGTTTGTTGTTATACGACCTTCATATGAAGTACTGCATTTTCTTGTTATGGTAACGTTACGAGATGAGTACTGTTATCACAATTTTGCATGTAAACAATCTTGTAGAAGTTCAGTGGATAATTCCTTTTTCTTCTGTACTTGAGGGAGACAGAGTAGCTGAAAAGTCCTGAATTACCTGGTCTTACAGCCTAGATACATTATCAGAATAGAGGAAATGGAATACCACCTAAATATCAGTTATGGTTCGTGGGACTCTCCTGAATGTTTGTCTTGTGCCCTTTTAGATACATCAGGATTGGAGACAAAGAATGTGAATTTAACAAGAACTTTCGCCTTATCCTTCACACAAAACTGGCAAATCCTCACTATAAGCCAGAATTGCAAGCTCAAACAACCCTCCTCAATTTCACAGTCACAGAAGATGGTCTAGAAGCCCAGCTCCTGGCAGAGGTGGTCAGTCTTGAAAGACCAGATCTGGAGAAACTTAAGGTAAAAATTACAAAATCATCAACACTTACTCAGTATCTGCTTTGCCCAAGTTAGAGTGCTTAGACCTAGGAGTCTAAGATAAAATTCTTGCCCATCAGGGATTTACAGTCTCATTGAGAAAAATGAGGATGTATTTGAACAGTTAACAATTCAAGGGAACTCCTGTTAAAGCAGGTAGTTAGCATTGTGCCCCCAGTAGGAGATGGGCTCGCTCTAGGTGTGTTTTGATGCAGGTGACAAGGACAAGCAAGGAGACATAGGAGTCATGGACAACGAAAGGAGAGAAGCAGGAACATGTCCTGGTAGGTTCAGTGATAATAGTCTAAGTCAGCCAGGGCAAAAGAACAAAAAAGAGGCATAATGGAATAAGGCTGGACAAATTCAGGGGCTCATAGCTGATGATGACTAGCATTTAAAGGAAAATATATGGCTTTAAGTACAGTGATTAAGAAAAATAAAAAAAATGAGGATTGATTTAAAACACACACACACACACACACACACACACACACACACACACACACACAAAACAACAGAGGAAGCCTGAAAATGTAGAAGGAAGTCAATGGCAGAGGTGAGTCATTGCAGCAAAGATTATATGGCCTCCAAAACCAAAAATACCTTCTCACCTTTTATGGAAAGTGTTCGCCATTCCTGATATAAATTAGTGGTTCTCAAATGGTGGTTCCTAGAACATCAGTATCAGCTGGGAACCTTAAATGCAAAATCTCGGGCCACAGACCAGATCCCACTAAAAGTGACCTTGTGGGGGCAGGATCAGCAGTCTGTGTTACCAGGCCCTACAAGGGACTCTCACGCATGTTCAAGAGTCCATTGGAAGCAAATTTCAGTTGGATTTACTTCTGCACCAGTCCACAAACAGGGCAGAGACAGCCCTGGGATGGAGGCTGAGTGAGTGGGCACAGTTCCCTCCGGTCTCCTCGCGGGCATGCTCCCATGCAGTGAAATCGCAACCTACTGGCGATGAGTGATCCAAGGCCAGGGTTTCAAGGACCACAGGCTGCTTGGTGCATCACTGCCAAATTCGACAGGGAACATGTCTGCATTCGAAACACCATATGACCATATAAGAAAATCGTCTTGTCGTGGTAATTTATGTATACATGTTTTTCTTTTTTCCAAAAGCGTTGACAGTCCAGTTAATTTCTTTATTTGCTTTTATTTTTGATAGTGAAATATTTCAAACATAGGAACAAAAAAAAAAAAACAGTTCTAAGTTTCCATGTGGTCATCATTTAGCTTCAGTAATTAGCAACATTTTGCCTCTCTCCCCTATTTTTTTTTTTTAATCAGAAGCAAGATTTTAAAATAAATGTTAACTTACTCTGGAATAATTTTAGATTTATTTACAGAAAAGTTGCAAGATACTACAGAGTTCCTCTACATCACTAGCCCAACTTCACTTTCTCCTAATGTTATCCTTTTTGCAATATAAAAATAAAATTTATTTAAAATACTGTTCAGCTTCAGTAAAACCTATCCATTCATTGTTGTTCATTAAGACATAGTAATATTTCTCCCTGTGTTTTATAAGTTTGGGATATCATTCACGTACCCTTTTTAATTGTATAATTCAGTGGTTTTTTAGGTCATTCACAGAGTATCAATTTTACAACATTTTCAGCACCTCAAAAAGAAAATCCATGCTTCTTGGCTGTTACTTACCCCAGCGTCCCCACCCACCTAGCTCCTAGCAGTCATTAATCTACTTTCTATCCCTATAGATTTGCCTGTTCTGGACATATCATATAAATCAAATCTTAAAATATCTGGCCTTTGTACCTGGCTTCTCTCACTTAGCATAATGTTTTTCAGGTGCATCCATATTATAATATCTATCAATTCTTCATTTTTTATGGCTGAATAATATTCTTTTGTAGATATTATATACCATATTTTATTTATGCCCTCATCATTTGAAGGACATTCAGGTTGTTCCCACTGTTGGGCAGTGATGTTCAGTGCTTCTGTGAATGTTCACTGTAAGCTGTGTGGACATATATTTTTCACTTCTCTTCGGTATGTACCTAGGAGCAGAATTGCTGGGTCATATAGTAATTCTATGTTTAATATTTGAGGAACTGCCAGACTGTTTTCAAGGCAACTGCACCATTTTACATTTCTACCAACTATGTAGAAAGGACCCGATTTCTTCACATCTTCACCAATACTTGTCTCTCTTCTTGATAATAGCCGTAATAGTGGATATGAAGCAGTATCTCACTGGTTTTGACTTTCTTTTCCCTACGAACTAATGAGGTTAACATCTTTCCATATATTTATTGGCCTTTTATATGTCGTCTTTGGAGAAACATCTCTTCAAATCCTTTGCCCATTTTAAAAATTGGGTTATTTTTATTGTTGTGTCATAGTTCTTTATATATTTTGAGTATTGTGCTCTTATTGGACAGATAATATACACATATTTTCTCCCATTCTGTGGTTTGTCTTCACTTTCTTGATGGTGTGTTCTGATGTACAAAAGTTTTTAATTATGATGAAATCCAGTCTTTTTTTCCTTTTTGCTTGTGCTTTTGATGTCATATCTAAGAGACCATTGCCTCACACAGATTGATGAAGACTTACTCCTATGTTTTCTTCTAGGAGTTTTATAGTTTTAGTTCTTACATTTAGGTCTATGATCCATTTTGAGTTAATTTTTTTATATAGTATAAGGTAGGGATCCAGCTTCATTCTTTTGCATGTGGATACCCAGTTGTCCAGCACCATTTGTTGAAAAGACTGTCCTTTCTCCATTGCCTTTGCTACTTGTCGAAGATCAATTGATATTTCTGTGGATCTGTTGTCTACTTTGTGAAAACCATACCTTCCTTATTAGTGGTACCTTTATAGCAAGCCTTTAAGTTGGGTATTGTCAACCTTTCAACTTCTTCCTCTGTACACTGACTATTGGCTCTTCTGGATCTTAAGCCTTTCCCATGTATCAGGTTGTCAATATTTGCAAAATAATGTGCTGGAATTTTGATTGATATTATGTTGAATCATAGAAGGGAAGACATGATACCTTAACAATGTTGAGTTTTCCTATCATGAATATGGATTCTCTCTACATTTTAAGATCTTTGATTTCTTTTATCAGAATATGGTAGAATTCTTCATGTATATCTTCAATATAATTTCTTAGATTTATACGTAAGCATTTCAGTTTTTTGGTGTTAATGCAAATGGGTTGCATTATAAATTTCAGATTCCATTTGTTCATTGCTAGTGTATAGAAAAGCAATTGACTGTTGTATATTAACCTTGTATCTTGCAGCTTTGTTATAATCTCTTATTAGGAGTCCTTTTGTTGATGCTTGAGGAATTTCTACAAAGACGACCATGCCATAATTGAACAAAGACTGTTTTCATTTCTGCCTTCCCATTCTGTATACCTTTTATTATTTTTCTTGTCTTGCAGCGTTCATTAAGACTTTCAGTACAATGTTGAATAGAAGTGGTGAAAGGAAATAGTGGTCATGTTTCCAGTTTTGGGGGGAAAGCATATAGTTTCTGACCATTAAGTGGGATATTAGCTAGAGGTTTCATTTTTAGATGTTTTTTATCAAGTTGAAGTCCTATATTTCTAGTTTGCTGAGAGTTTTTATCATAAATGAATGTTGGATTTTTCAAATGTTTTTTCTTCGTCTATTGGCATATCATATGCTTTTTCTTCAGCCTTTTGATGAGATGAATTACATTACTTCTCAATGTTGAATCAGACTTGCATACCTGGAATAAATCCGACGTAGTATGGTATATAGTTCTTTTCACACATGTGTTTGATTTGATTTGCTCATATTTTGTTGAGGATTTTTATATCTATGCTCATGAAGAATAGAGGTATATAGTTTTGGGGTTTTTCTGTAATGGCTTTATCTGGTTTTGATATTAGGCTAATGCTGGCCTCAAAACTGGTTAGGAAGTAATCCCTTTGCTTCTATTTTCTGAAAGAAACTGTAAAGAATTGATAGCATTTCTTCTTTAAATCTTCGGTAAACTTATCAGAAAAATCATCTGGGCCAGGTGCTTTCTTTTTTAGAAGATTATTGTCAATTCAATTTTTTAATTAGACAAAGGCCTATTCAGATTATGTAGTTTTCCTTGTATGAGTTTTTGGTAGATGTGTCTTTCAAGGAATTGGTCTACTGCATCTAAATTATCAAATTTATGGGCATACCATTGTTTATCATAATCTTTTATTGTCCTTTAACCCGTAGAATCAATAGTGATGGGCCTTCTTTAATTACTAACATTGTAATTTTTGCTTTCTCCCCCACTGTTTTTTTTTTTGATTGGCCTGGCTACAGGGTTATAAATTTTATTGATTTTTGTATAGAAACAATGTTTGGTTGATGATTTTTTTCCCATTGGTTTCCTGTTTTATATTTTATTGATTTCTGCTCTAATTTTTATTGTTTATTTTCATTTCCTTGCTTTTTGTTTATGTTGCTCTTCTTTCACTAGTTTCTTAGGGTAAAAGCTTAGATAATTAATTTTAGAATCTTCCTCCTTTTCTAATATGTGTTCAGGGCTATAAATTTTCCTCCAACCACTGCTGTTGCTACCTCTCACACATTTCGTTAAGTTGTACCTTCATTTTTATTTATTTCAGTGTATTTTTCATTTCTCTTGAGATTTCTTCTTTCACCTGTATGTTACTTAGAAGTGTGTTGTTAAACCTCCAAATATTTTGGGATTTTTCCAGCTGTCTTTCCATTAGTGATTCCTTCTTTAATTTCATTGTGGTTTGAGAGCATACTTCGTATTTCTGGGGTTTTTTAAACTTTTTTATATGTGTTTTCTGGCCCACAGTTTGGTTTATCTTTGAATATCCTATCTAAGCCTGAAAAAAAGGCATACTCTGCTGTTAGTTGAGAAGGTATGCCATAAATGTCGGTTACATCCAGTGATGGTCCTGTTTGGTTCGACCATGTCGTTCCTGAATCTCTGCCCACTAGGTGTATTAACTATAAATATCTAGGAGTTTTCCATTTTCCAGCACTGTGGCTTTGTCTGCTTCTTGCAGTTTTATCGGTCTCTGCCTCATGTATTTTGACGCTCTGCTGTCAGAGACATGCTCATTATGGACTCTTAAATTTTCTTAGAGAATTGACCCCTTTATGATTATGTAAGTCCCCTTTTTGCTTTTGATAATTTTCCTTGTTTTCGTGTCTTTTTTGTCTGAAATTAATATAGTTGTTTCAGCTTTCTTTTGTTTAGTGTTACATGCTGTATCTTTCTCCATCCCTTTGCCGTTGAGCAAAGTAGATTTCCTATACACAGCAGACAGTTGGGTCTTGGTTTTTGTTGTTTTTTGTTTCTGTTTTTGTATCCACTGTGTCAGTGTCTGTCTTTTAATTGATGTATTTAGAAAATTCACAAAGAGATTTTTGTTGACGCAGTTGGATTAAAAATATTTGTCTTTTTTTGTTTTGTTTGTTTGTTTACTGCACTCTTCCTTACCCTTTTTTTTTCTTTTCTTTCTTTCTGCCTCCTCTGATTTTAACTGAGCATTTTATAGGATTCTATTGCCTGTCCTATCTCAGCATATAAGTTATACTTCTTTTTAAAAACATATAGTGGTTTCTTTAGCATTTACTCTATACATTTACAGGAAACCTAAGTCCAGGGACGCCTGAGTGGCTCAGGCGTTAAGCGTTTGCCTTCAGCTCAGGTCATGATCCCGGGGTCCTGGGATCGAGCCCCACATCGGGCTCCCTGCTCAGCGGGAAGTCTGCTTCTCCCTCTCTCGCTGTGTCTCTGTCAAATAA
The DNA here is from genome assembly GCF_003265705.2 of Callorhinus ursinus. Classification (NCBI taxonomy): domain Eukaryota; kingdom Metazoa; phylum Chordata; class Mammalia; order Carnivora; family Otariidae; genus Callorhinus; species Callorhinus ursinus. The sequence continues at coordinate 38,264,876 of NW_027397074.1, forward strand.
ATAAATAAAATCTTAAAAAAACAAGTAACCTAAGTCCACTTTCAAATCACATTATTATACTGCCTCCTGGGACATGCAGGTTATCTTTTATAAGCCGTTTCATTTCCTCCCTCCAGTCTCTTATAACATTGTTGTCGTTCATTTCATTTACTGTAAGTTATAATCACTGAATACATTGTTGTCTGTACTATTTTGAACAGTTCTGTCAAGAGTAAGAAAAAAATTTTTACCTCCATTTATTCTTTCTCTGACATTCTTCCTTTCTTTATGGAGATCTGAGTTTCTGACCTATATCATTTTTTTCTCTGTGACAAAAAATTTTAACATTTCTTGTAAGACATGTCTCCTGGTGACAGAATCCTTTAGGTTTTGTGTGTCTGAAAAAGTCTTTATTTTTCCTTCATTTTTGACGAGTGATTTGGCAAGATATAGAATTCTAGACTGATAGTTTATTTCTTCAATTTTTAAAATATTTACTCTTTCTTTGCTTGCATTGTTTCTCAACAGTTCTGTGTAATTCTTGTCGTCTTCTATGGGTGAGGTGGATTGTTGTTCTCTTTTTCTTGTAGCTTTTTCTAAGATTTTTTCCTTGTATTTGATTTTCTGCAGTTTGAATTTGATTCGTTTGTTGGTTTCTTACTCTGCTTAGTATGCTGTGCGCTTCCTGGATCTGTGGTTTGGTGAATGTCATTAATTTTGGAAACGTCTTAGCCAGTATTACTTCCAATATTTCTTCTCCTTTTTCTCCTTCAGGTTTTCCCATGATGTGTATGTTAAACTTTTTGTCATACATTTATTGGATATTCTTTTCCTTTTTTTTTTTTCATTCCTTTTCTCTTTCCTTTTCACTTTGAAAAGTTTCTTTTGAGTTATCTTCAAGGTGGCTGATGATTCCCTTGATTGTGTCCAGCCTACTGAGGAGTCCATCAAAGACATCCTTCATTTCTGTCATAGTGTTTATTTCTAGCATTTCCTTTCTTAGAATTTCTGTCTCTCTACTTAAATTGTCCATATAGTCTTGCATGTTTTCCACTTTATCCATTAGAGCCCCTTAGCACATTAAGCATAGTTTTTGTTTTTTGTTTTTTTTAAAGATTTTATTTGTTTGACAGAGACACAGGGAGAGAGGGAACACAAGCAGGGGGAGTGGGAGAGGGAGAAGCAGGCTTCCCGCGGAGCAGGGAGCCCGACGCGGGGCTCGATCCCAGGACCCCGCGATCATGACCTAAGCCGAAGGCAGACGCTTAATGACGGAGCCACCAAGGCGCCCCAAGCATAGTTATTTTTAATTCCCAGTCTGATAATTTCAAAATCTCTGCCATTCCTGAGTCTTGTTCTTAGGTTTGCTTTATCTCCTCTGACTGTGTTGTCTTTCATTGTGCCCTGTACTTTTTTGTTGAAAGCCAGATATGATGTATCAGATAATTTGAAGTGAGGTAAGTAGAGCTTTAGTGTTAGGTTTTGTTTATGTGACTAGGAGTTAGGCTACATGTCATGTTTGCTGGAGCTTTTAGTGCTATCGGCTTCACTTTCCTTCTCAGACCCCTGTTTTTTTCCATCTGTGTCCTTGCACTTCCCTGGAAGCTCCTTTTTAAATAGAGTCAGTACCTTGCACTGTCTGTTGTAATCCAGTGTTATACTGGAGTCTGCTGATGTGGTATGATGGTAAGGTATTTTGGATGGGAAGTTTTCTATAATCCTATCATTAACTCTCAGGGTTTTCTGATAGGCCCACTGGGGTTTGAACTTCAGAAGAGTTTATCATTTATTTTTGTCTTCCTTATGCGAGAAAGGCCATCTAGGGGAGGCTGAGTTGTCCAATCATCCTCCCACCTAAGGTCAGGTAAGGCTCTGATAATGTAATTTCCCTTGAGGGCAGGCATTTGTTAAGAGAACGGAAAGCTCTTGCATATTTTAAATGGTTGCTTTCCTCTGGCCATATTTCAGAATGGTTGCTTTTCCCCCTTCCACTGACAAAACAGGAGTAGATTTTTTTTGTTTTGTTTTCCTGATCTTTACCATGAGAACCTGGTAAGTCTCCTGGAGGTAAATTCACAAAAGTATGAAGGGCTTCCTAAGACTGGACCCCCAGAGGTTTTTAACCCTCAAGCTCTGCCTCCAGCAATTAGCCAGTGACTGTTGTGAATTTGCCAGTAGCTGTAATGGTCTGTATTCACCTACCTCTCTGATTTTGAGGGTAGCAGTCGCCCTATGACCTCAGTTCTTTGATGGATATAAGAGGAGTTTGAGGATTCACTTTTTTACTGTTGTGAGGATGGAAATGATGACTTCCAACTCTTTAGATATGAAGCAGAAACCAGAAGTTTCTTTCTATAGAGTAGATTCTTCCTGTAGGTTCCCAATGTTAAATGATTATGACAAATACTCACTCACTCTCTGGACCCTGGAGTGCAACCAGTTCTTAACATATTTTCTGACTTGTTTTAAAATAAATTTTTAAAGATGATTAGTATGTTTTTAATTTTAAGTGTGATATGATTCCATGAAATCGATGATTAAAGAAACTGCTTTCAAACATGAATTGTATCACCATTTCTCACACTTTTCCTGGTTTGTGTTAGTTGGTTTTGACAAAGCACCAAAATGACTTTAAGATCGAGCTGAAGTATCTGGAGGATGACCTCCTTCTGCGCCTTTCTGCGGCAGAGGGGAGCTTTCTAGATGACACCGAGCTGGTGGAGAGACTAGAGATGACAAAAGCAACCGTGGCTGAGATAGAACGCAAGGTAACAAGGCGCCCAGGACACCCGGAGGGTCACAGTGCTCCTTTTGAATCAAGTGGTTGGTGTAAAAATGTGATCCAACTTGACAGCGTCTCTAAGAGCACTGCCTTGTTGCGGATTTCAGGTCCTTTAATAAACTACCCTTAAAATGTGCAGGGCTGTGCATGGAGACGGAGGTGGTTGAACTTGTGCTTGTCCTAATTCAGCAGAGATCCAGTCATTCACATGAGACTCTGTCAGGCTGTTATTTTTTCTGAGTGGCCAAATCGGAAGAAAATTGGAGCCTGCTGGCTTATATGGTCTAAAATCTAAAAAGGCTTAGCGTCCAGCTCTGGCAGACTGACACCCCACAGTGCCACCACAGGCTTCCCAGTCTGTTGTGCCTTTCAGGGAAATATTCAGAGCTGACGTTTTGTTTACAGGCCTTCAGTGGTCAGAGGCTGAGCAAGGGACAGTCTCTTGCTGTGCTCAGATACATTATTCACCCTGGGAAACAATGACATTTCCTGAATGCCAGTAAAATTTTTATTGAGTAGATTTCCTGCTGAATGTCCAGCCTATGTCCCAGTATGCCTTACGCATGACGTGCACTTTGGACTCACACAAATGGCCATGAACTTTAAAATTCCATTGTTTCGGAATGAGAGGAACCTTATTTCCTTTCTGGAATATCCTCATTACTAAGTAATCTATTAATTCCCCGATTGAGGCTGTGTCACCATACATCCTATATGTTTGTCTTAATTTAAGCTAAGAAATGGAATCCCAAATTACTCTATCCTTTTAAGTGACTTCTAGGTAGCTCCTAAGATGGTAAAGATTGAGGCAATTAAGTAAATTAGGTCTTAGCTTTGAAGTTAGCTTCTAACTGTCTCTTAAAATGTCTCTTCCTATCTTAGTATATTGCTATGTAGGGATTCCCCTCTCTGCTCTGTTTTATTTCCTTTTATACACAAGTATGAAGAATCAACTTTCTTTTAAAAAAAACTTCTTAAAAAGCTGTAGGACCAGCAATAATCCTAAATTAAAAAAAAAAATATTTGAACCTTGAGTAAAAATGAATATGTTGGTTGATGGGTGGTGGTGGTATTATTGTTGTTTTAATTATCTCGCTGAATGTAACCAGGGGCTAATACAGAAACTAAATGGAAAAACGTGAGCATATGGATCATCTGGTACAAAGTCAGACAGTCATGAGAGTCTTCATATAAAGACTTTTTAGTAAGCCTGGCTGTGGGATATATTATTGCCCTTGACTGCTTTTGTATACCTTGTTGACTAATAAAGTTATCGGCATTGAATTGACCCAGCAGACTTTTAAGAGCTATCCCTGGGAGGTGATATAGCTAGGTTATTAAACCTGAAAAAGAGAGAGGAGGCAGGGGAAGGTGACATTACTCAGAACAAATTCTGAAAAACCGAAACCAATCAGGTTTGTTTAATCTGTAACTGTAAAACAGCTAGGATTATGTCCATTCTTGCTGAAAACTCAATTTATGAAAAAAAATGGTTTAAAATATGAATCTAATCATTTTAGAAAAATTGAAGCACATAGATGCCATATATGTTCTCTATTTAATGCAAATAATTTTTCATTTCAGATACATACCTTCCATCAATTGGCTAAGTATAAAGAATATGAAGAGTAAGTTATGAGTTACTTACCTTGTTTGATCTCACCATAGGTGATTGAAGCTAAAGAAAATGAAAGAAAAATCAATGAGGCCCGAGAAGGTTACAGACCAGTGGCAGCAAGAGCATCTCTTCTTTATTTTGTTATTAATGATCTCAGAAAAATTAACCCCTTCTATCAGTTCTCTTTGAAGGTAATGCTGAATAAACTAAGAAAAATTTTTAATTTCATGAGTTCTACCTGTTTCTGGAAGTTTAGAATTTATTTTTAAGCAATCGGTATATCCAGTAAGGAATCCTGAGGATCTAGTGAGGAGAAAAAAAAAAAAAAACAAAAAAAAACCTCATTTTCTCAGGAACTTTTATTTATGATTTTCATTAAGGCTCTAAGATAATTAAATTATGTGGCATCATAACACATTTGTTTTTGTTCTTAAACCGAGTCTTGAGTTTATTATATATAAGGGAAGTCTCCTTGTGATTCCTTTACTTTGTGAAAATGTAGGTGTCTTATATAAAGATTTCTCATATTATTTTGGTAGAGCAGGAGAAAGATTGAGAACAACTATTCATTAAGTCACTCTATTACATACCGGACATTTTCATACTTTGGTTCATTCTTATGCGTGGAACATCTCAATATATTATTGTGTCCCTATTTAAAAAAAAAGAAAAGCTAACATTTTCAGATTTTAAATAAATTGCCCAAGAATTCACATTATAATGGTAAAAGGTAGGATTGGAACTCATGGTTGTTGTGATCCGAAAAGCCATGCTCTTTACTTTGCATCACTGTGCCTCTGGGCAGTATTCATTCATTCTGTCAGGCAGTTTTTAAACAAATAGCTGTTGAGATCAATCATCATGCCAGATGTTGTGCTGAGTGTACAATTTCGAAAAAAAAAAGATATGAATGGAGATACACAGGGGTGTGTGTGTGTGTGTAAAAGTGATGAGTATAATGAGAGAGAATAATAAGGATGGGAGGGACTGTTTCACTCTTAGCTCAGAGAAGGCCTCTCAGAGGAAGTGACATTATAGTTGATTCCTATAGAGTTTAGTCACCTATGGAGTGTTTGGAGAAAACAAGGATGTGTGGGACATGAAAGAGTTTGGGATTCCAGGTGGTAAATGAATCTATGTGGCTGGAGGGTAATTAGTGAGGGAGAAGATGACAAGACAAGAGTCTAGAGAGGTGGGAAAATGTAGATCATGGGAGACCGCATTGCCTGGTGGGGGATATTGGATTATAGTTTGTCTGCAAAAAGGAGCCATTGAACAGTTTGAAGCAGATGACTGATGACAAAAGACTCAAAAGTGAATAGACTTGCCCTATGGTTTGAAGCTAGAATAATCAGCCCTTGGAAATGGATTAGATATGGACAGTAATGAAAAGAGTCAAGAATAACTAGCAGGTTTCTAGTAATATGGAGCTAGGTGCAGAAATTCTGAGAAGCACAGAGTGGTTGGATTTCGGAACAACCACATTGTGTAAAGAGTAATAAAATTAAATCAGTAATATCAACCCAACATTACCCAAATAGGAAAACCAGACTATTACAAGAGAAGAAAACCACAGAGCAGACCTCTTCATGAACACTGTTGCCAAACTTCTCAAGGAAAGATTGGCAAATTGAATCCAGCCACATATAAAAAGAACAATATATTATGTCCAAGTGGAATTTATGCCAGGAATGCAAGCTGGTTAAACATTTAAAAATAACACAAGTCTTCATATGAATAGAACAAAAGAGAAAAACCATATGATCACTTCATTGGATGCAGACAAAGAATCTGACAAATTTCAACACCTGGTCAAAAAAAGAAAAAAAAAAAAACAGCAAACTAAGAATAGATGGTAACTTCTAAAAGTGAAAAAGGTCATCTACAGAAATCTACAGCTAATATTATACTTAATGTTGAAAAATTGAATGCTTTCCTCTAAGATCAGAACAATGTCTTCTCACAACACTTCTATTCAGAACTGCCCTGCAGGTTATTGCCAGTACAATAATAAAATAAAAGGCACAGACATTTAAAAAGAAGAAGAAAAAGTGTCTTTTTTTTTCCACAAATGACCTAATAATGTATGTAGAAAATCTTAAGAAATCTACCAAAAGAAGTGAGTTTTCAGCAAGATGGCAGGATATAAAGTCAATATACAAAATCAGTTGTTTTTATATATGAGGTACAAACAATTGGAAAATAAAACTAATAACTTGATCTATTTACAGTAGCTTCCAAAAATCACGAAACTCTTAGGGATAATTTTAACAAAACAAGATCCATGTGCTAAAAGCTACAAAACATTGTTGAGATAGACCATGGAGAGGTATACCGTGTTTATGGATTAGAACACTCAATATTACTGAGATGCCAATTCTTTCCAAATTGATCTATAGATTCAATTCCATCTCAATCAAATCTCTGAAGGCTTTTTTAGTAGAAATCGGCAAGGTGATTCTAAAATTTGTGTAGAAATTCAAAGGATTTAAAATAACAATAATTTTGAAGAAGAATAAGTAATTTAGAAAACTTACAGCACGTGATTTCAGCACTTATTAGAAACCTATGCTAATTGGCCTAAAGAAAAATACGTAGATAACAAGAGTCCAGGGGTAGTCCCACAGATGTATGATCAATTGATTTTTGGCAGTGATACCAAGACAATGAAGAAGGGATAGTTTTTACAACAAATGGTGCTGAGAAAACAGGATATCCACAAAGAATAAAATGAACCTTAACCGTTACATCACACTTTATGCAAAATTAACTCAAAATAAGTAAGCAAAGTTATAACATTTCTAGGAAAAAAAAATGGGAGAGAATCTTTGGGCTTCAGGTTAGGCAAAGATTTCTTAGGATACAATAGAAAATGATAAATTGAATCTTATCAAATTAAAAATCTATGGTCTTCAGAAGACATTAAGAAAATGAAAAGACAAGCCATGTACTATTAAAATTTCCTTCCAATACATGTATCTAATAATGCACTTATACCAGAATATATAAAGAACTTGTACAACTCAGACAACTCAAACAATGAAAGATTTGAACAGACATGTCCTATGCTAAGTTATGTGTACTGTCCATGAGCACATTTTTAAATGCTCAGTGTTCATCAGAAAAATGCAAAGTAAAAGCAGAATGAAGTTTTATTATAGACCAAAAAGAATAGCCACGCTTGTCCAAGACCGGCGGTAACAAGTACCGCACAGGCACCGTCCCGCAACTCTTTACGTTGCTGATGAGAGCACAAGGCAGTGAAACCATTCTGGAAAACAGTTCAGCAGTTTTGTATAAAGTTAAACGTAAACGCGTACAAAGGGATTCCACATGTTTACTTTGTGTCTAGGACTAGCTAGACATCAGGCCTTGGTTTCCAGCCTTTACCAGTCACTTTAAATTCCCCAGGCTTTCAACATGCTGTTCCTCAGAGCAATTGAGCAGGCTGACAAGGTAGAGGCCACGCAGGGCCGTGTCTCAGTCCTCATGGAGAGCATCACCTACGCTGTCTTCCTCTATACCAGCCGGGCGCTGTTTGAGAGGGACAAGCTCACCTTCCTGTCCCAGATGGCTTTTCAGGTAAGGAAATCCGTCACTTGAAAGCATCCCCAGAGCCCCATACCTCTGTTTATTATAAGCTTTACTTCCACCCAAGGGAGACATGACACCTTTCTTGGAAGCCCTTGGTAGCCTAAGGTAAGTTTGAATTTCCCAGGGGAAACTTGGACGTATGACCGCCATTGAGTAGGTCCTGCAGTGTTGGTTTGGGTGGGTATGCACTTTAGCTGACCCCACTAGCTGTCACCCTGAAAAGCAGATCAGTGAGACCTCCGCCTCACTACGCAGGTCCTGTGCAGGGCCTCCCGGGTGCTACCGGGGAGATTCTTTGAGACCAGAATTATGACTCCAGATCTAGATGTTCCTAGGAGTCTCTCTTTCCCTTTAAAAACCAGTGACTGCGTAAAAGAGCTCCAGGTTTCACGCTGCCACCTTTAGTGAGATCTATCCTTTCATTCTTTTTTCTTCTTTTAATAGGGACTGCAGCAAAAGATTTTAAGATTTTATTTGAGAGAGAGCGAGAGCTGGGGGAGGGGAAGAAGGAGAGGGAGAGAGAATCCCAGGCCGACTCCCCCCACTGAGCAGGAAGCCCGACGCAGGGCTCAGTCTCATGGCCCTGATCATCCCCTGAATCAAAATCAAGAGTCAGACGTTCAACCGACTGAGCCACCCAGGTGCCCCAGCAAAAGATTGTTTTTAAATAAAGATGCCCATGATAAGAAGAAAACATTGAGGACTGAATGCCTAGATGAAATAAGCATGTTGTCCTTTCATTAGTTTGTTTGCTGTATAACTTTTTCTGTCAACCCAAATCTACATGGAAGATCAATGCCTGGTGTGTGTTGTACCCTCCAAAGTGCCTCACCCAAAGAAGGCATTTTATAAATACCTGCCGTTAACAATGACAGGCTATGACTCTCAGTACTTTCGGTGTTTGTAGATTCCTTCGGGTGATTTAGGAATACATGGGTGTAGGTGCTTCACGATGTACGTCATAAAT
>NW_027397074.1:38274215-38371147 GCF_003265705.2 Callorhinus ursinus
GTTGAAATAAATTGAATTTAGAAAAAAATCAATAGAATAAAATATCCTTTTAATGTGTTACTACCCATAATACATTTTGAAAATACCTAGAGTTTTAAAATAGCATAAAACTCAAACATTTTACCTGTTTATGTGGTATTATAATTTTTATGTGAAAGTTAGGAATATTTCATCCCCCTCTCCTTACCCCCCAAAATGTTCTGTGGACTTACCCGTTTTTTAATGCAGATATCTAAAGTTTATTTCCATTTATACTGTTTGTTTAGTTGTATCTATAAAACAATAATTTCCTATTTTTCTTAATATAATCTCACATTTAAGAAAATTCTTTCAGGGCACCTGGGTGGCTCAGTCATTTAAGCATCCAACTCTTGATTTGAGCTCAGGTCATGATCTCAGGGTTGTGATATCAAGCCCGAGCCCCTCATCAGGCTCCACGTGGAGCCTGCTTAAGATTCTCTCTCTCTCCCTCTCTTTCTGCCCCTCCCCCACCTCTCTTAAAAAAAATCTTTCATATATCTCATAGTTTATTAGATGTAATTTCTGTATCAGGACTAAATTACAATACTAGTTCTACCTTTTGTTTAGTAATTTGGTCCATGACCACCTGAGGCTTTCTCAATTTGTGTAGCAAGTTTTAAGACAAGTTTGGCCTAACAGCAAAAGACTAAGTATGAATGTATATTTCAAATAATTTGCTAATAGGCATGTGTTAAAATTGGGGGAAAAAAGCAGTCTTCATAATTATTTGTTACTAGATTTTTCAGTCAAGGTTTTGAGATCATGAGCATAATCTGAGATTTATTACTTCAGCTTTAGAACAGAGAGGTATCTATAGGAATTATCAGTAGACTTGGTCCTGCCTATTCAATCCTGTTAAATCGTGACTGCTTCCTGGGTCCTGATTTTGATGTAAACTAAATGACCCTCTTTAATTTATGTATCCTCAAGATTTTTTTGAGAAAGAAAGAGATAGACCCTCTGGAATTGGATTTCCTGCTTCGATTCACAGTTGAACACATTTACTTGAGTCCTGTTGACTTCCTCACCACTCAGTCATGGAGTACTCTCAAGGTAGGTGAAGAAGACAGTATTTCACTTTCTAAAACTTACTTCAGTAGATATATTCTGCAGGACCTTTGCTAAAAGTCAAGGAACAGAAATGAGCATTGTTGTCAATTTACCTAAATCAGGTTTGTTTTCTTTTTTTTTATAATATTTGTCCACTTTTTCAAAATACTTTTGTTAATCATACAACAACACAGTAGTTTATTCTCATTATAACTTGTTTAAGCGGAACAGAATGTTGTAGAGAAAAAAGTTATTCGTCAACCCCAGGTACCGATACTTACCTCATTTTTTGGTCAGAAGATCCTACTGTTAAAAGAGTTTATTCCTGGGGCGCCTGGGTGGCTCAGTTGGTTAAGCAGCTGCCTTCGGCTCAGGTCGTGATCCCAGGGTCCTGGGATCGAGCCCCATATCAGGCTCCCTGCTTGGCGGGGAGCCTGCTTCTCCCTCTCGCACTCCCCCTGCTTGTGTTCCCTCTCTTGCTGTGTCTCTCTCTGTCAAATAAATAAATAAAATCTTTTAAAAAAAGAGCAAATTTGACATTATAAAAAAAAAAAGTTTATTCCCCTAGACTTTGGAATTCCTTAAAGATGTTTGTTGTATGCTAATATACATATGGTATTTGCTGCATTCTTTGTCTAAGAAGGAAAATTTCTGTCCATTGAAAATAACCATTATCCCTTATTTTTAGAGTATATTTAGGTTTATTTGTAATAGAATTTTTTATTAGGTTATGTAGAATTATAAATTCAAGTCCGCTTGTTGATCACTCAGGGTCTCAGCAGAAAACAGATGGCCCATTCAAAGGGGTGATAAAAAAAGCTTAAGAAAGAGTGTATTTTCATCGTATGGGAAGAAGACTAAGGGAATCAGCCAGGAATGGGGATGGGAAAAGGAAGAAAAGGAGTAGTTACTGCAGCTGTAGAGAAGTGAAGTTGGGGGAGAGAGCCAACCTATAGGAGCTGTGACCTCCCATAGACGAACAAAGCCACTGCCAACCTACGTCACTACAGGGACGACACTGAGGAAGGGATACCCTTGCATCTCTCTCCTCCAGCCCTCCAGTCTCTGGCCAGTGCCTCCTCTTGGCCATCCCCAACTAGGCCAGAGAACCAGGGAGCTGGGTTCCAGTAAGCCTCACTGGTCACCCTCTTAGCAGGACAGGAAAGGGTGAGAGTACCTCCAGCGAGGAAACCAAGACTCTCTGGGCCAGCGTGTTCACAGAGGATTCGATACTTGCACTAGTCTCTTTCTCAGACTCTAAGCTGTTTGCCCCCGTCCTGTCTGCCCCGTTGTATGACAGGCACTCACCGTCCTGGAAGAGTTTCGAGGCATAGACCGAGATGTGGAAGGATCAGCCAAGCAGTGGAGGAAATGGGCAGAATCCGCGTGCCCGGAGAAGGAGAAGCTGCCGCAAGAATGGAAGAAGAAAAGTTTGATACAGAAGCTGATTATTTTGAGAGCAGTGCGCCCTGACAGAATGACATATGCTCTCAGGTGGGGCAGTCAGCATTTTTGGAAATACATGTTGACCTAGAGGAGACTTAGTCTTAGGGGGCGAGGAGCATCTGATGGAGGCATGTGCGGTCCCTGTTGATGAGCCACGATGCTGCTTGAAACTTGGATAGTGTCATCATTACTGTTGTTGAAACTCGCTGAGCGCTAAGCAGTGTGCAGGTCTGTCGTCAGGCTGAGCCCATCCTTCCTGAAAACCTTGCTTCTGACATCAGGAGGGGAGATGGGGAACTGCTGGAAATATTCTAGCCCGAGAGATGGGTGTCAGCAGAGTTCAGAGGCTAGGAGCATGCATTATCCCAGTGCAATTTCCACTGTCTTTATTTAGCCATAGCATTTGGGCTCCGACGATTTTGCACATCAAACAAAAATGAATTCCTTTCATGGAGACACTAATAGTCCTATAACTTTACAACCAATGCAATTTAAAGCAGGAACCCCTGTCTGTGTCTTGGTCCGTGTGTCCTTTTTCTTTGCTCTTTTGGCTTCTAAATGGTAACTTGCGGCTTAATTCACGCCAAGTCGTGTTCTCATTTGAATTCACCGACCAAAGAGTTCTCGGGTTCCTTCCTTTTCTGCTCCTTGTTCAACAGCAGTGACACACCTCAGGTCTTTTCCTCCACTCTGTCCAACTAATTTCCCCTTTGCCGATGCCTCTGCGTGCCCTACTTTACAAGTTAATTCTGTTTAGTAGTACTTACTTTCTGCTAAATCTGATACCGCGGGAAAATAATCCCTGCTTAATTGAGCTTCCCTATATTAGAAACACCCCAAAAAGCATTTGTATATTCATGAGAAACCCAGCAGGCCGGAAAATTGCACTGTGGCAAATCTAATGAACTGTTAATAAGTAATGGGGGATCTGGCAGGAGATTTGGGGGATACAAAGCCATACGCAGGCAGCTGGTGGTACGCAGGGGGGGTCTCAATAGCCCCCAAAATGGAAAGTAGGCCTCTGATTTTCAGAGCTTCTAAAGCAGGAAGAGATTTCACTGACACCGATGCATAAATCTAGCTGGATTCGTATTGTTCCGCGAAAACATCCCACGTAATGAACGTAGTTTGCTTCCTTCCTGAGCCTGTGATTTAAGCTGATCCAAGTTGTGGCACTTTTCAAGGTCATGAGCACTGATCATGTCTTTGACATTATCCTCTTTTATAGGAATTTCGTGGAGGAAAAACTGGGTGCCAAGTATGTGGGGAGGACCAGAGTGGATTTAGTTAAAGCATTTGAAGAAAGCAGCCCGGCCACGCCCATCTTCTTCATCCTGTCTCCAGGGGTGGACGCCCTTAAAGACCTAGAGATCCTTGGTGAGGGGCCCAGAGGCTTGCCTTCCCACCCTCCCTCTCGCCCGATGCCCACCCAACCTTGCTCTCAGTTCACAGCTAGTTACTTTCATTCTCTCTCTCTCTCTCTCTCTCTCTCTCTCTCTCTCTCTCTCCCCCCCTTTCTTTTTCATTTGTGGGAGATGGAGTATATGGAAAATGTAAGGCTAATAACACTGTGGTCTGAAGAAATGTTCAAGCAGAACATTCCTCTGGTTGGCATAATGCAAGTTTCTTTTGTACTGTTTTCCGCCTTCTGACTATATAAGGGCCAGAGGGCAATTTTCTGCATTCTCATGTAATCTTGTGCCCCCTGTGACTAAGTAGTGGTCATTAGAGCAGGCCTATTCGATTGTGCAGGGCACTGTCGCATTATGCTCTGGGTTACTATACTGCGCAGCCTGCACCGAGAATGCCAGGTTAACAGAGCTCTGACCTGCCTGTGCTCGATTCAAGCATGGCCACAAGGTGAGAGGCTCCTGCACTTACCCAGTAAGCCAATTTGTTCAAAAAACGATGTGATAGCTACCACATGTTGCTCGTTTTTATGAGGGAAATGCTTTGCTACTCCTGCAAGAGTTAAGAAAGCTCAATAACAATACTTGCCATCTATCAAAATGTCAAAAGCTTCATTACCATAAAACCAGAGGAACTTATTTGCACAGGCTCTGCTAATGCTCCGGAGGAGGCCATTGCTGAGAGCTCAAAATGCTGCCTGTTGAAACAACAGAAGTTGAGTTTGGATTCTTCAGGAAAGTGACCTAGCAGGTGGCAGCAGTAACCACAGACGGACATGAGACGCAGGATTCCAGACTCTGCTCACCTCTCCTTGATCCACCCCGCCTCTTACCATCTTGTATGATCCCACAGGCAAAAGACTGGGGTTTACGATGGACTCGGGAAAATTCCACAACGTGTCTTTAGGACAAGGTCAGGAGGTGGTGGCAGAAAAGGCCCTGGAGAAAGCTTCCGAAGGAGGACACTGGGTCATCCTCCAAGTGAGTATTTCATCTTCTTGGAAAAAACTGGCAATGACCCCAAGGGATGGACGGTGCCGAGTCGTCCAGGCCAATAGGAATGATCCTTCCTCCTGACAGATGGTGATTGGCAGAGTCCTCGGGGTTCTCCCAGTACTAGTGACCCCTCCACAAGTGTTAGGAGACTCAGCTGACAAGGACAGCCATCATCTTTTGAGGGATTTTCTAGCCATTGTGCTTTAAAATTAAAAATACCAGAGGGCACCCTCTTATTCTCCTGACTTACAGATAGCTGGAACATTCCAAGAGTGCTTGAAGACAAACAGGCTTGTATAGATTGCCAACGCCATTGTCATAATACCTCACATTTGCAAGTTGCTTTATTTTTTTTTTTTTTAAGATTTCATTTATTTATTTGACAGAGAGAGCACAAGCAGGGGGAGCGGCAGGCAGAGGGAGAGGGAGCCTGATGCGGGGCTCAGCCCCAGGCCTGTGGCTGTCCCAGTTTCTGGAGGTTTCTGGTATCTCTTTGCCATTCAAAAGAGAAGCAGGACTTTGAATAGAGGGGAGACTAGCCTAATGGGAACTTGTTATGTTGTTTGTAATGTACTTTAAATTATATCAGCGTAGGCATGTGATATGTGTGCTCATGCTAATGAGCTCTTAACCAGACTCTACCGTGGTCAGTTACTGCGATCAGATAGAGCGCTTCAAGGGATGTTTAGCTAGCATTTTATCAGAAGCCCATAGGCCAGAGAAAACTGGCGCATAGATAGCAGGATGGCATCTATCTTTGTCTCAGATATACACCAGATGGCTTGTGAATTGACATGATGGATTTATTAAAAATCTATTTTCACGGGTAAAATGGGTGGTTTCCAAGATACATGGATTGTCTAAAAATGTTGCACGGGCATAGCTGCCCTTGGACAAGCGGGCACAAGAATCTAGCCAGTGTCAAAGCCAAGATCCTCAAGAAGATCCTCAACGATCAAGAACCTCAGGCTGGACTCCAGAATGTGCCTGTGTTCAGGGATGGCTCACTTGGAGATTTTTCTGTTCCTTGACTCCAAAGTCACTGCCTAGAGTATCCTTATGTTCGTTTCAAGTAAACTTCTGGAGTAAGGTCTTGTAGGCCATAAGATAGAGAGGTCATATCTGAGCTTGCAAAGTAGGTTTTATTGTTGTTGTTTTGCTTGCTTGTGCGAGTGGCACAGTTAGGTGTGAGAAGTACTTTGGCTATAATCTAGTAGCAAGCATGGAGGGCGGGAAGCTCACAGCCCTTACTTACTCTATAAGGTTGCTCGGGTTGCCAATCCAAAGTATCACAGATTGATTAGCTTAATCAACAGAAATTTAATTTCTTACAGTTCTGGAGGCCAAAAGTCTGAGATCAAGTTGTCAGTAGGCTTGGTTTCTTCTGAAGCCTCTCTCCTTGGTGTGTAGATGGTTGTCTCCTCCCTGTGTCTTCACATGGTCTCCCCTCTGTGTGTGTGAGTGTGTGTGTGTGTGTGTGTGTGTGTGTGTGTCTGTCCCCTGATCGGCTCTTCTTATAAAGATGTAAGCCATATTGGATTAAGACCCACTCTAATTGTTGCATTTACTCTTAATTACCTTTTTAAAGACCTATTCCAAATACAGTCACTTTCTGAGGTCCTGAGGGTTAGGACTTCCAACATTTGAACTTGGGGGGATACAGTTCAGCTATGATACCTAACAGTGTTCAGTATTTGCCAAAGGAAGAAAAAGCCTCATTATGTGAACAACTCAATTGGCATAGATCTTCTTACAACAGAACTGTTTCAAAGAAAGATACCTACATTACTATTCCATTCCCAATTTGCCTTTATTCTTCAGGTTTTTTGTAGCTTTTATAATATTGCTGGAAGTAAGTGCATACTCCTAGGTGTGATGTTGCAGTCACTACAGTAAGGACGTCTCCAGGGCCAGAGAGCGTGTGAGGGTAAGGCCTCCATGCTGTTCTCACCGCACCAACTACCGGGTACTCCGTGGGTGTTTAGGATTGGAGGGCTGGAGGATTGTGAATCATAAAACTGAAAATCAAGAAGTGATGGTGGTGACGTTTGTTTCTTTCATAATTTTTCAAAGTTCTAGGTTTAAGGAAATTAATCTGCCAGGGATCCGCAGAGCAGCTTAACAAAGAGTGATTTCTTTTTTGGCGAGCCGTTTACCGCTCACATCCTTTGGAGTTCATATACTAATGAGTAGGCGTTGAGTAGAGGTGGTTGGTATCAGAAACAATGAAATGGGTGACGAGGTACATTTCTGGCTTTTAGTTTTTATACTTGATTAACCAGATACGTCTCCATAATTGAGTTTGAACTGTAACAAAGAAGGGTGTCAGAAACTCCATGTCAGAGGTGATTGATGGGTGCTGCAAGTGGCTAAGTGTGTTGGAAGGAGATTTGGGTTTGCAAAGGTAAGCTGTGGTGATTTGGAACCCTACACGTGTTCACTGTACAGTTGTGTTTTGGTGCTTTGTTTTGTTCCCTAACATGAGGATACGGGAAAAATTAAATCCTGGTTCTCTGAGTTTTCTACGCACTGACATATAGGAAAATGTTGTGATCCCATAATTGAAGTAAGCTACTTCAGTTTCACTGGAATTATAAGCCATACTGTTTTTTCAGAATGTCCATTTGGTAGCCAAGTGGCTAGGAACCTTGGAGAAACTCCTCGAAAGATTCAGCCAAGGAGGCCACAGAGATTACCGGGTTTTCATGAGTGCTGAATCTGCAGCTACACCACATGAACACGTCATCCCTCAAGGACTCCTGGAAAATTCCATTAAAATTACTAATGAACCCCCCACAGGAATGCTGGCCAATTTGCATGCCGCCCTCTACAACTTTGATCAGGTAAGAAAGCAGAAGCCTGGTCTGAGGGCAAAGTCAGGGTCTTCTCACAAAACCACGGGGCCATTAGCTACTCATGCATCTCGTGCAGAGGGATGAAGTGAAATCTGAGTGTCTGATTTAATCTCTTGAAAGGATCCCCCTGCCATTCCCTATTCCAGGGACTAGAAAATCTATGTTTTGCCTTAAAACTACAGCCACGTGCTCAGCCGGTTAAGCATCTGACTCTGGTTTAGGGTCAGGTCATGATCTTAGGGTTGTGAGATGGAGCCCCAAGTCAGGTTCTGCGCTGGGCATGGAGTCAGCTTAAGATTCTCTCTCTCCCCCTTCCTCCCCCTCACTCAGACTTGCACATGTGCTCTCTCTCTCAAATAAGTAAAATCTTTAAAAAAAATACTGCAGCCCCATGTTTAAGGAGAATAAATTACATTCCTTTCTGAAGAACCTGCTGTTGAAGATAAACATGGCAGACCAGTATCCCTTAGCACGGGAACGGAAGAAGCCACCATTATTCTGGTTGCTGGTACTGAGGACGGCAACAAAAGTAATGACCTGGGGAGAGTTCCAGTATAATATTCAGTGTTTTAGATCTGCTTTTGATGTTAGTAAATGTAAATTGTCTTTTCCCCGTATATCCATGTTGCCATCTTATTCATACTTTGATTTCCTCCCAAAATAAATAAATTAATACAAACATAAACACTCCTATTATCACTACTCTCCTTGTGTGTATCATCACATCTGTATCATAATCAAGTGTTTCAAATTTCCTTTGTTGTTTTTCTCAGTTGCCATTCCCTCTGATTTCTTAGACACCCTTGGGAAACAGTATTTTGTTTGTCCGTTTTAGAGAAAGAGAGTGGAAGCGAGGGGTTGAGGGGAGGGGGAGAGGGAGGAGAAGCTTAAGCAGGGTCCATGCCCGGCACAGAGCCCCACGCAGGGCTCCACCTCACATCCCTGAGATCATGACCCAGCCAAATTCGACAGCAGTACATTTCACCAGTTGAGTCACCCAGGCACGCCGGGAAATAGTATTCTTATTAGGAGAAGTAGACTGAACCCTAAAGAGGAAATGCACATGGTTTGGTATATTAAGACTCCTGTTAGAAATATTATCATTCTTCACTAGTATCTTCTGGGCCAATACAAGCCAACATTATGAAGGAATTATAATAATTGGCCACCTAAGATTACAGTTTTGAAGAATACAGTTAATTACCTAATTAAGTAATTAATGTAGAGCCTATATAAACATGGTCAACTGTATACAGAAGGCACTCAAGAAATCTTGTTGACTGTATTACATAGTTGCAGTATGTTTTTTTTTTGTGAGCCATGGCAGGCATGTATTTTTTTTTTTTTTTTATTCCTCGGTTGATAATTTCTGACCACTTAGGACATTCTCAACCTCTTTCCCAAAGTAAATACAAAACAGGAATTTAATACATTTAAATGGGATTTATCCAACCCATAGGACAATTATCTGTATTTGTGAAGAGTGAGCATATCATGATCAAATATGCCTCAGCCCCATTGCCCGTCAGCTTTTTGTTTTGGGGTTTTTTTTGGGGGGGGGGGCGGGTAGGGACTTCTCTGATAATCTGATAAAACCACGGATACTCTCCCCAGGGAAATGCACATTGAAAAATTTGTTGCATATCATGATAGGGATGAACAGATCCCCCCAAAGCCTATACATGAATCCCTTCCCCTGTTCTAGTTTATTTATGAAAGTATCTGTTCTTTTGAGTATTACCTGGAAAGCCACTTAGATTAACTGAAGATGACAACTATTGGAAAGACTCTTAAGTACCTAAAGGGGAAATATTTATCTAGCAGAAAGGATCCTCTGAAATATTAAGACTAAATTTGATCAGAAGTAGCAAAAGCAAAGATAATCAAAGTTATTTAATAAACTTCCTATCAAACCTCTTACAGCCCAAAGCTACCCAACAAAAACTCTAAAGAAAATCTAAAAATTTTAGGATAGTTTTATGAATGTTGACTTGTCATTATGTTAGAAAATAAAATGTGGGTTTTATCCAGATGATGTGATTCAAGGGTATTAACCTGTACTCCCTGGCCATCTGTGAGTATGTTCCCAGTTAGAATTATGCTTGGCTACCTGTGAAAGAAGTAGGAAACAACTGTAGCTTAAAAAGAAGTTAAAGAAGTATATCTGCCACCTGAGAATTCTGGAGGTAGGTCATTCAGAGCTCATTGTGTCACATGAAGTTGTCATCAATCTAGTTCTTTTACAGTTCGCTGTTTCTGGAATGGGCTTGCCAGGGTTCCAGGTGGCAGCCCCCATATCCATGTTCCTGACAGTAGGATGAAAGAAGAAACAAAGATGACGACCATGGGCACATGTTTGCTTTTTTTTTTTTTTTTAAAGATGCTTTCTGCAAGTGAATACGTAATGCTTCTCCTTGCCTCTTGCTGGTTATACGCAGTCACATTGTGTTACCTACCTGCACAAGAGGCTAGGAAAAGCCAGTTTATGTTGGGCAGCCGTATGCCCAGCTAAAAGTCAGCAACAGGATATTTTCAGACAGGCAGTTAGTGATCTGTATCACAGGCTTCCCACTTTGCCACGGCTGCTTGTATCATCCTGGGTGCTCTGTGTGGCTGCCACGGTCTTATGTAGCTGAGGCTTGCGACATGGACAAAGGGTAATGAATGCCGTCTACCTTGCGTACTCCTTTGGGTTAGGGAAACAAGTCCAAATCATCACTTCTATTGTCTGGGCGCCCTCCTCAGATGAGAAAAGCACTCAAGGGATCTGGACAAATGAACTGTTCTCATGCGGTGTTTTTGTTTTGCATGTTTTACTGTTCAAATCAATTAAATTTGTATTTTTAATCTTACCCCCAAGTCAGAATTTACCTTTGAACTTTGATATGTATGTTCATAATGAACAAGTTTAATATTAGTCCTTTATTTATGTAAATGCAATCATTAAGTGATGAAGATGTAAAGAAGCATTTCTTAGAGGGTCCTGTCTCCCTGTGTGTTTCAGCACAGTAGCACCTGCCTCTTGAAGATGTGTGTTGTGTAAGACTGATGAGTCACAGACCTTCACCCCTGAAACAAATAATACATTATATGCTAATAAAAAAAAAAAAGATTGATGAGTCACAGACCTGCACCCCTGAAACAAATAATGCATTATATGTTAATTTAAAAAGGGGCGCCTGGGTGGCTCAGCCGTTAAGCGTCTGCCTTTGGCTCAGGTCATGATCCCAGGGTCCTGGGATCAAGCCCCGCATCGGGCTCCCTGCTCATCAGGAAGCCTGCTTCTCCCTCTCCCACTCCCCTGTTTGTGGTCACTCTCTCGCTGTTTCTCTCTCTCTGTCAAATAAATAAAATCTTAAAAAAAAAAAAAACTGATGAGTCACAGACCTGTACCTCTGAAGCCAATACATTATATATTAATTAATTGAATTTGAATTTTAAAAATTAAAAAAAAAATAAAAACCAAAGAAAGAAAGAAGGAAGATGTCATAAGGGAGTACTGTTTAGGCTGTTTAGGCTCCTTTCATACCCAGATAATAACCACATTTTTGAAATAAGATATAGATTTCTTTTTTTTTTTCTTTTTTTTTTTTTTCTTTTTCTTTTTTCGAGACAGCACATGCTAGGGGAGGCAGGGAAAGGGCAGAGGGAGAGAGAGGATCCCGAGCTGGCCCTGTGCTCAGTGCAGAGGGCCCAATTCCAAGACCCTGAGATCATGACCCCACCCAAAATCAAAAGTTGGACGCTTAACCGACTGAGCCCCCCAGGCGCCCCTAGGTTTCTTTTTCTGTAAGATTTGCAGCAGAAACAAATAACTGGTAGTCGCACGTGTAAAACTGTCATCTGCGTGAGTGTGGATGCCTGTTCTCTGTTCACAGTGCTGTTTGTGTATTTTCTGATAGTAATTTGCTCATCTTTTGGTTTGTAAAAATACAACTGACCTGAAGTGTAGAATGTTAGGTAGACTCATACTTTTTCCTAATTAGAAAAACTTGATTCATATTTTTTCCAGTGGCATTTATATTATCAGAGCATAAAGAAATGGGCATTAAGCTGTAATTTTTTTGAGAGAGGGGGGTGGGGTAGGGGCCGGACAGAGGGAAAGGGAGGGAGGGAGGGAGAGAGAGAGAGAGAATCTTAAGCAGGTTCCCAGCTTAAGCAGGCCCTTACGCCCAGCACAGAGCCCAACAGTGGGGCTTGATCTCACTACCCTGAGATTATGACCTGGGCTGAAATCAAGAGTCGGACGCTTAACCAGCTGAGCCACCCGGGTACCCAAATTGTAAGTTTTGGTTGTTTTTTTTTTTTTTTAGCATTGAGGATAAAACTAAATCCATTATATGAATTATTTATGGAATTAATGTACTTGGTTATTGTAGTACCTTGGTTTTCTGTGGACTATATGTTATTCAGGGAGCTGGTAGGTCACTTGTTAGATCATAATTCCTAAGTAAAAGTTTGATATTTCTGTTTCATCTCCTAGAAATTTCTTACATTTAAAACTAATACATTTTTTATATTCTTCAAGATTAATTCCAATGATATGGTTTCTATTCTTTCACGAACTTGTCTTTTATTTCATGTTTGTGGAAATGTTATGTTTAATGACTGTGTATCTTCAAGCCTATCTAAATTACCTAGAAATGGCCTAGTGCTTTAGAATGACCTAGTGAGGGGAAGGGAAACTGGGTAGCTCAGGTCATGATCCCAGGGTCCTGGGATCGAGCCCCGCATCGGGCTCCCTGCTCCACGGGGAGCCTGCTTCTCCCTCTCCCACTCCCCCTGCCTGTGTCTCCTCTCTCGCTGTCTCTCTCTCTCTCTCTCTGTCAAATAAATAAATAAAATCTTAAAAAAAAAAAAAAAAAAGAATGACCTAGTGATTTAGTTGAGTCTGCACTGTGGATGGCCTGGCCAGTTCTAGAACTGTATTTAGTAGTAATCTTGGATTCTCATGAAAGTGAGACAGAAAGAAACTGAAAAGCTTCTTCTAGTCTTAGAACAAGAGAACAAGTCTAGTCTTGGTTTGGTTTAGACTTTTACTAGAAGTTGCCTGGGAGACCAGATCTGAACTCCCACCTGAAAGGTGCTAAATACACTTTATAGATGGCCCAAATTGTCAGATTCATTTTAAATGTAGACTGGCTGTAGTTGGGCCATTTTAAAGGACAAGGCAAGAAGGTACAGCTTTGGCCTTATCTTCCTCTACTGCCCAGCATCAGTCGAAGTAGTCCTTGTTTGCCTCACAGAACTGCCAAAGCTGAGAATAAAGTACTACTTACTTAAGACAGAGATTGGATGGCTGTTGTTCACCTTTTAAATTTATGGCGGGGGGAGCCATAACCATACCAGCATGCCAGGATTTAATTTTCCCTCTGCAATTTCAAAGAAATGTTGGAGATCTAGTCTACAGGGTGTGTTTTCCCGCCTTCCATATGCCATTCTCTCCACCCAGCAATGAATTCTACTTTAAGTTCATTGGAAGGAGACCATTTGTCAGGATGATTGTATTAGCTCTGGTAGACTACATAATTAGAGTGATCCAAACAAGAGGACATCTCTCACGTATAACTGGCAGCTTTCATGAGCTCAGCCGCACACCCAAGCTGGTAGGAGTCTCCCCTGGAACTCACTCAAGGCTTCCATGGCTGTCTGGTCATCCTCCGGTCTAGCCCACAGAGAAGGGAAAAGAGTGACACCCAGGGCAAGCAACTTCCTTTCAAGTAAACGACATGAAAATTGTACACATCACTTCTGCTCAAATTCTTTTGGCAGGGACTTGGTCATATGGCACATCTGGCTTCAGCAGGAGATGGGAAATGGTTTTTTGATGGGTGGCCATGTGCCCAGGTAATCTCTATGACTCAAACTAGAGGAAATGAAGGGCTGGGGGTTAAGTAGTATTCTGCTACACTGATGAAACGAAGGTGGTGTCCTTTGATCAGCTAGATTTCTCAAGAAGAATTTTGCAGGGGGAAATGATGTCAAACAGTATCAGCACTGCTCAGAATGAATTTTGTCATTTTCTAGCGAACTTAGATGCATTCAGTAAAATAACTGAAGCAAAGTGAAAGCATTCCTCTTAAATTAACAGACTGGCAGGCACCAAAAGGTCAGTCTTCTATTATGCGTTGATAGGGTAAGCAGTGGTGCTTCAAACTGCATGGTACCCCTGTCTAGATCTCCCTCGAGGTTATACACAAGGTCATTGAATATGCAGACCCTTGCCCTTGGAAAGGGTACAGAAAGATAATCAAATATTTTCCTTTTCTCCCAGGATACACTTGAGGCATGCTCCAAGGAGCAGGAGTTTAAAAGCATCCTCTTTGCTCTGTGCTACTTCCATGCTTGTGTGGCCGGGAGACTGAGGTTTGGCCCCCGGGGCTGGAGCCGCAACTACCCCTTCAGTCCTGGAGACCTCACCATTTGCGCCAACGTCCTCTACAACTACTTAGAGGCAAACCCTCACGTAAGTGCCGGTGGCCAGATAACCTCTTCCAAAGAGTGTACTGAATCTGTCAGTCTTTGGCCACTATCAAATGGACCATAATTTCTCTTTTGAAGCTATTATTGAAATAGCTGACACTGTATATGCATCTTCTGCCAAGTGTGAAAATACACCAGATCAAAGGTTTTCTAGCAGTGGAGGCTCGAACTTCATAAGATAGGTCAAACCAGTTCTACATAGCAGCTTAGTGAAAAAAAAAAAAAAAAAAAAAATGTCCTTCATTATGTTAACAAAAACAGTGGTTTACATGTGCATGTATGCCAGATTCATTAGGCAGGTAATGAAGCATTTGCACAAATGTAATTACATACAGCAATTCTGACAGTTCATAACACTGCATTAATAATCACTACAATTAGTTCTTATGATGGAAGCAATTTACAGCACGTCACATGTATAAATAATGGTGCATTTCCTGCATATGTCATTATTATGTATTAAGGATGCCACCTTGTTGTGACTTTCTCAGTAATGTTCCCCTTGATTGGAAGTTAAAGGTAGATGAATGATTTTATTTCATAGCTAAAATGTATTTTACAGATGGGAATGGGAATGCTTCATCAAGAACATTTGTGGAAACTCTTAGAAACCCAGTGATTGGATTTCAAAAAGGAAGAACCATTTGTAAGAATTTTCTGGCTTAGTCCTCATAAAGGAAACTTTTCCCATTCAGTTAAAGCTGTTAAAATTGAGATAATATTTATCCAAACCAGGTATTATGCTCTGGGCCACACTTTCTGTAAAGGGCCTTTAAAATGACTCATCTGTGTTTCTGTGTATAGAGAGTTGCTTTATGTTCTTTTGGTAACCAAATTGTTACAATTTTTGTTGCCACGTAAGTCTTCTCAAGCTTCAAAGATGATGTGACTGCTATCAGAGTATGTACACTTAGTGTATAACATGGGTGTGTTCTCCTAAGGAACCTATTTTGAGCAAGTTGTGTCCAAAATAAGTGGCTTTAATATGGCATGTGATGATCAACATTACATATCCATCAATTTTTTAAAATTTGTTTTCTTAATTTTTATTTATTTGAGAGAGAGAGAGAGAGCACGAGCATGGGGAGGGGCAAAGGGAGAGGCAGGCTTCCTACCGAGCAGGGAGCCCGATGCAGGACTCGATCCTGGGACCCCGGGATCATGACTGAGCCGAAGGCAGACGCTTGACCGACTGAGCCACCCAGGCGCCCGCATATCTATCATTTTTTAAATATACAAAAATTGAGCATATTTTGATCTTCGTAATACATAATATTTTGAGTTGATCTTAACACATTTTATGTAAAATGTTGCAGGTGAAACTATTACAATAGTTCTAGGTAGAAAGTGAAATGGACCGCTTAACCTTTTATACAAGTCCTTTGTTTTTTTGTTTGTTTGTTTTTTAAATCAATTTTATTTTTTTTATTTTTTTTTAAAGATTTTATTTATTTATTCATGAGAGACAGAGAGAGAGAGGCAGAGGGAGAAGCAGGCTCCCAAGGAGCAGGGAGCCCGATGCAGGACTCGATCCCAGTCCTTTGTAACTGTCCGCTGAGGCTGAGGCAAGGAATATTATCCCAGTTCAGCTGAATCCTGTACAGAGTGGAGTTAGAAATGACGGGGAGAAAGAGAGGAGCGGACTTCTGTTGGTCCCTGCCTCTCGCATCCCGAGATGTGGCAACCGGGTGGCCCAAGTGAATGGTGTTGTGCTGCTTACCCCACCCCCACACCGGCACTCCAGGAGCAATAGAGCTCTTGGCTTTGAATGCTCTCTCCTCTCTCAGATGTCTACACCCAAGTCATTCACCACACGTGGAGAAACCAGTATGGCGAAGCCAGTGACCAGGATTTGGGGGTTAGGTTATGTTCACGGAGTTTGGTGGTACAAAATGCCCTTTTCAAGAAGGTATATGTTAAAAACAAGGATCAGGATTTTGGTGAAGAAGAGTCAGTTATTGAAAAGAATAGAACCCTAGCTGATGAAAATCTTGAGGGCGATGCATATCCGATGGTAGAATGTACAGCAGGTACTAATAGAGCGCACTCAGAGAAATGAAATGGAGAGGTCTCTGTTGCCCATCCATTTCATGAGGGCGACATGGAAGGGGCCCACGTGGTGGTTCAGGGAGCCTCCTTCAGTCCACTCACTTCTCTCGTATTCCTCACTCACCTCAGATGGGCTTAAAAGAAAGACCTCTGTGAGGTTCATTTATTCAAATTCAAATAAACTTGTAACCAGTACATTGGAATAGTTGAAGCAATTTTACTTGTTCTGTCACATCATGCAACCAGTGAAGGCTATAATTAAGTTTTTACTTGAACTGTTGGGAGGCAATCTACTGCCCCTGAGGGTTTAAAGGTTCCTGTCTAGAAAGGCTTCATCACAGACTGGCATGTTTTGCAAACCCAGAGGAAGCTAAAGGGTAGCAGAGAGAGGCTTCAAATCCTGCTAAGCCAAATAGAGAAGAGATACCGTTATTTCTTGAATACCACATGGTACAGTCATTAGTTAGAACCCTTAGAACAGTCATGGAATAGGCCAGTCGTGCCATAAACCAAGCCCTCAAATCAGTCTGCAGCAAGGGGATTGGTTTGCCTGGATTTTTGCAGGGGGATGATATCTTAAATATACCCCAAATTCAGATCATATAAGTTTTCCTTTATTTGCCTAAATGAGATCATAAAACCTGCTGCCAGTCAGATCATAAAAACATGACATACCTCAAAGGCCCTGCAAACTAATACCTTTTCTGGATTTTTGGATGAGATTTTGAATTTATAAAGTTTCCTGCGTGGCATGATGTTCTAGGAATAATTGCTTTAAAATCTGCATGAGAAGTTCAGTGTTAGTGAATTTTCACCGAATGTATTAAAACACCCTGAATATAATTCTGTCAAGAAACTCTATGGGAGAAGCCCAGACAATTTCTGAACCTCTTTTAAATGTTCCTGTTGATGGGGATTTGGGGGAACATGGTGTTAGAGGGGCTTGGAGAGAGGCGTGTACTGCTAATTGGCCTCTGTGAGGCAGATGCACCAGGCCTAGAAATGAACATTTGCATGATATCCCTCCTAGGTCCCATGGGAAGACCTCCGTTACCTCTTTGGTGAGATCATGTATGGGGGCCACATCACAGATGACTGGGATCGCAAACTTTGTCGGGCGTATTTGGAAGAATTCCTGAATCCATCTCTGGTAAGACACTATAATTCATTTTACAGAGGAGAAAATTCTAGTAAGAATTTTTTTAAATTTTTTTAAGTTTTATTTAATCTCTACGCCCAACATGGGGCTTGAACTCACAACCCCAAGATCAAGAGTCACTTGCTCCTTCGGCTGAGCCAGCCAGGCGCCCCTCGAGTAAGAATTTTTTTAACTAATTTTACTATATAAATACTTCTTAAATATTGACGAATCTTAGACTTTTGTGAATATATTCTTGCCCACTGTCACAGAGTTTGGAAGTTTGTTAGAAATGCTGAGTCTTTTTTTTTTTTTTTAAGATTTATTATTTATCTGAGAGAGCGCGAGTGTGCACGCACACCGGCATGTGAGTCGGGGGAGGGGCAGAGAGAGAATCTTCAAGCAGACTCCCTGCTGAACACAGACCCCAGTATAGAGCACCATCTCTTGACCCTGAGATCATGACCTGAGCTGAAACCAAGAGTTGGATGCTTAACCGACTGAGCCACCCAGGCGCCCCAGAAATACAGAGTCTTGGGCCCCATCTCCTATCTATGAAATCCAAATCTGTTTCAGTAAGACCTCCTAGGTGATTTTTGTGTGTGTCTCATGTTCTACGCCCAGGCAAAGGACCCTCACATAAACTGACCGGATCCTAGGAATAACCCTGGGAGGTCTGCAGAACTGAGGCTGTTAACCTATTTTATACAGACTGAGGAATGGCGTGCCCCCGGTCCATCAGTTACCTTGGGCAAGAAGAGCTCCAGCCAGAAGATAGATGTATTGATTTCAATTTGAGGGTTCTAAAATAAGTGAAACCCTTAGGTTTTTCCCTGCCACAGAAGCCATGGAGTATCCTCAGTTTTGGTCACTAACTCCTAAATATATGCTCAAGAAAAATGGGATGCGAGAACTCAGTTCTTCCGTCTGTGAGGAGGGGGCAGAGCACCCCCTGTACTGCAGTTGAGAGAGACCAAGCTCCTTTTCCCTGTTCTCATCTTAACCACTCTGTGTCTGCGAAGACCAAACAGCTGCTCCATTTGTCACCAGGGCTGTGTGTCTGGCAAAAGTGCTCAGTCCCTGTTTTCCCTATTGAAGTAGCCAAAAGTGGTGGCCACGCTTTCCTCATGCTGTCTTTCTAAAGGCCTCCATGTTTCATGGCCATTGCCTCTTTCATGGAAACACAGGGCACCCTGTACCATGCAGTCTCTTTTCCCACTTGAACAAGATACCAACTATGTTTAAAGGTGTGCCGTGTCACTTCTTTGACATTGGCCAGAGCAACTTCTTTCTAGTAGGTTTCCTGAGGCAAGAGAAACAAAAGCAAAAATAAACTATTGGGACTTTATCAAAATAAAAAATTCCTGCACAGGAAGGAAACATTCAATAAAACTAAAAGGCAACCTATCGAATGGGAGAAGATATCTGCAAATGACATCTGATTAAGGGTTAGTAGTAGCCAGAATATATAAAGAATTTATAAAACTCAACACTCAAAAAAACAATCCAATTGAAAAATGGGCAGAAGACATGAATCGACATTTTTCCAAAGAAGACGTACCGATGGCCAACAGACCCAGGAAAAGATGCTCAATATTACTCCTCATCAGGGAAACACAAATCAAAACTACAATGAGCTACCACCTCACACCTGTCAGAATGGCTGAGATCAGCAACACAAGAAACAACAGGTGTTGGTGAGGATGGGGAGCAAGGGGAACCCTCCTGATGGTTGGTGGGAATGCAAGCTGGCACAGCCACTCTGGAAAATAATAGGAAGTTTTCTTAAAAAGTTAAAAATAGAACAACCCCATGAGGGGCGCCTGGGTGGCTCAGTCTGTGAGGCGTCCGGCTTCAGCTCTAGTTGTGATCTCAGGGTCTTGGGATTGAGCCCCGTACTGGGCTCCCAGCTCAGCAGGGAGTCTGCTTGTCCCTCTCCTGCTCCCTCTGTCCTCCCCCCGCTCGTGCACTCTCTCCCTCTCGTAAATAAATGTTAAAAAAAAAAAAAAAAAGGAACTACTCCATGATCAAGCAATTGCATTACTAGGAATTTACCCAGAAAATACAAAAATGCTAATTTAGAGAAATATGTATCCCGATGTTCATAGCAGCATTATCTACAGTAGCCACATTGTGGAAAGAGCCCACGTATCCATCGAGTGGATAAAGAAGCAGTGGCGTATATATAACAATGGACTATTAGCCATAAAAAAGAATGCGATCTTGCCATGTGCAAGGACATGGATGGAGCTAGAGAGTATAATGCTAAGAGAAGTAAGTCAGAGAAAGACAAACACTGTTACGATTTCACTCATGTGGAACTTAACAAAACACATGAGCAAAGGGGAAAAAGAAGCAAACCAAGAAAGAGCCTCTTCACTACAGAGAACAAACTAATGATTAAGGTGGCTGGGGGGAGGGGGCACTGGATGATGAGGATGCAGGAGGATGCCCTGGGTGGTGATGTATGCCGGTGCTGAATCACTGTCTTGTACGCTGGAAACTAGTATTACATGATATGTTAACTAACTGGTATTTAAATAAAAACTTTAAAAAATAATGCAAAGGACTGCAAAAAATAACAAAGTAGTGCATATTTTTTAATAATTTGAGCAACCTCCTGTTGATAATTTCTCTGAGAACTTCATCTAAGTATTACATAGTTTTGGGGCGCCTGGGTGGCTCAGTCGTTAAGCGTCTGCCTTTGGCTCGGGTCATGATCTCAGGGTCCTGGGATTGAGTCCCACATCGGGCTCCCTGCTCAGCGGGAAGCCTGCTTCTCCCTCTCCCACTCGCCCTGCTTGTGTTCCCTCTCTTGCTGTGTCTCCCTCTGTCAAATAAATAAATAAAATCTTTAAAAAAATAATAAAAAAATAAAAAACCCAAATTTAAAAAAAAAAAGTATTACATAGTTTTGATCACCTTCCTTGAGTCCATTTTGAGAAGTAAATAATCATGTATTAGAAAATGTGGGTATTATTTGTTGTCTAATGTAGAAAACTGAGGACAGATTTTGTTTTTGTTTTTGTTTTACTTTTGATTTTTAATTTTGATTTTGTTTTACTTTTAATAATGTTAAACAATTTGGGGACAGTGCCAAAAAAAAAAAAAAAAACCTGCCATGTGACCATTATTTGTTTCCTTTGCCGTGAGTCTCCTGGTCTTTCCTTAGTTCTAATGAGCAGGATTTCACAGGTCAGAAAGACACTTTCAATTTTCTACAATTGGAAGTCACTCCTCAGAAGAGGTCTGGGAGCAGGTTACCATGGAGATGGGCAAGATAAACAGTGCCAGGCGCACGACCTTTACAGAGGTTGATTTCTCCAAACGACAGTGGAGGTCACGGGGCAGAGTGAGCAGCTCATGCTGATGTTCCCTCTCTGGCTCTGGCCTGAGGATAAGGAGCGAATGGCTGTTGCCAAACTAGACAGTCCATTAACCTTCACAAGTCTGAACTCCCATTCAAATAGTGGTACACTGAATACAGATGATGAAAGCAGAGGGGCAGCCTTGGAGTGTGCGTGAGCCCTTGAGAAACGAAGGTATCCACCCTCCCCTGCAGATCCGCTGACGTTTTTCAGGCTCAAAACGCTTCCTCTGCCATCTTGCATCCTCACCGGACAGCGCCACCTTCGCAACTCGACAGCGGAAGTTAAAACACTTGCTCGCTCGGTGTCAGACGCCGCCGCCATCCCAGTCAGTTATTCTGTCCTCTAGCAAATGTGTCCTACTCTTGCTGTTTATATCAGGAGCTTGATCTAACGCTTGTGCATCTGCAGGACGTCTTTTCACCACTTCTCATGCTGGTTAACTGATTTAGGAATTAGCCATCTCTGGTTGCACTGACACATGATCAGAAAAGCAACTCATCAGTGGTGTGGAATTCAGAGCTCTGCTCGGAATGCCTTCAGTGGCGTTGTCCTGTTAGGAGGATGGATGAGTTTCTTGGCTGGATAAGTGAGGGCTGCACTGGCAGAGGGTTCCCTGACGGCAGTGTGTCTTCGAGGTCTCTGGCCGGAGTTAGGGAATTATTATTATTATTATTATTCTCTGACCTAAGGCATGTACTTGGCAATGCTAAACGAGTAACACAGAAAATTACTTTCGGGAAAATAAGGTATCAAGTCTCCTGAAAGTTGTCATGTATTAAAAAAGCTTCTGGTAATAAAGAGTAACCATTAGGAGGCTAGGCTTTGAAATAAAAAACAATACTAGGGTTCACACTCATTTCTCCCTGTATTTGCTTTGATTTTAGACACCTCCCCTGAGCCTCAGTTTCATCATCTACCGAACAAGAATGGCCCATTTCGTGGGTTTGTTGTTAGGTTTAAACATTGGTACAGTGTTAGAACAACATGCTTAATAAATGGAAGGTCTTTTATTGTTAAGTATAAATTTTCATGACCTCTCTTGCATACTTGACTAGATTTAATCTATGATGATAACAATGGAAACCACTTATTAAACACTTGCTCTGTGCCAGGGGTCAGTACTACACATGTGTGTTATTTCTTCTGTGCACTATTCTGCCAAGTAGGTATTAATATCCCCTATAATCAGAAAAGAAACCCAGATTCCTGGGGGTGAAACAGTTGGTAAGTAGCTAAACCAGGATTTGAACTCGCAGTCAGCCTCCACAGACCGTGGGCTTTGCAGCGGTTGGAATGCTGATCCGTTTGTAGTATGTGGAGCGCGAGTCCCCAAACCACTGACTCGTGTCTGTGCTGTGCGTGGTGGGCAGCCCGGGGTGCTGCCGTGAACAAAACCGGGCAGTCCAGGAGCCCAGAGCTCCAGGTTCTGGTCCTGCCACTACCTTGCGGTCCAGCTTTGTGCAGGACCTCCTTGTGCATCAATTTAGTGATCTGCAAAATGAAGGCACCATCTAGAAAAATCACTCTGGTACCTGTCAGCTCTGAAGACACCATGATGATATAATTTAACCTTGAGTAATTGCTGAAAATCCCTTACAGCACTTCGGGGCCATGGCCTTTTTGCCTCAAAAGGCCAAGGGCACATGGACTTGTTTAGACTCGCACTGACTTGGGAGCTTGTCATAGGGAAGACTACTTGGAAAGGTGGCAGAGGAGGTGGGCCTTTTATTAAATACCAGAAAGCAAAATGTAAGAAGGACCACAATCCTACAGTCGGCAGAGCGGTAGGGTGCCAGCTTCCCCCGTGCCCAGTAATTGTGCCTGACACTGATTTCTGCAAAAATGACTTTAGATCCTTGATGGGTTTTTTCTTCATGATGTGGAGTCTCGTTCTCTTTGAGCACAACGCCATTAATTTTTTCAAATAGCTTTATTGAGACAAATTCAGACAGAAGTTTCCCAATTCCACATGGACGATCCACAGGTTTTAGGCATATTCACAGCCGTTTAGCCATCACCACAGTCCGTTTTAGACCCCTCACCACTCCCCAAAGAAACCCTGTACCCATTAGAAGTCACTCACCATCCTCTCTCCCACTCCCCAGCCCCAGGCAACTACTAATCTCCTTTTTGTCTCTGGGTTTGCCTATTCTGAACATTTTATGTAAATAGAATGATACGATATGCAGCCTTACGTATTTGCTACCTTTCACTTAACGTAAGGTTTTCAAGGTTCATCCGTGCTGTAGTGTTATGTCAGTGCTTCCTTTTTATGGCCAAATCATATTCCATTGTATGGACACATTTTCCTTATCCATTCATCAGTTGATGGACATTTGGGCAGTTTCTACTTTTTGGCTATTATCAGTAATGCTGCTAATGAACATTTATGAACAAGTATTTGTGTGGACATACATTTCCATTCCCCTGGGGTATATATACCTAGGAGTGAAATTGTTGGATCATATGGTAACTCTGTTTAACATTTTGAGGAACTGCCATATTATTTTTCCAAAATGGACGCACCATTTTATATTCCCACCAGCAGGGTATCAGGTTCTCCACTCTCCACATCTTTGCCAACACTTCTTGTTACCTTTTTTTTTCTTTTTCCTTAAGCTATCCTGGTAGGTGTGAAGTGGTATCACATTGTGGTTTTGATTGGCATTTCCCTGAGCACTAACAATGTTGAGCATCTTCTCATGTGCTTATTGGCAATTCATTTATATTCTTTGGAGAAATGTCTATAGAATTATTGATTCTTGATTCTTGGAGGAGTAACAATAACCTCAAATATCCTCCTCCAAAGCCCAGACAGGTGGTGCGTATGCAGAGAGCTCTACTCTTCAGGCCCCATCAACAAGCAGCAGCTTTTCATGAAAGCCTCAGCTGGGAAGGGATTCACACCTAAGACTGACAGTTCCTTGAGTACACTGAAATCTTTAGTTTTCTTAAAGGAGAAAGAGAACACATAAGAACCTATATAAACAAAGACTCACTTCAGACTTTGCCTGTTTGACATCACAGTAGGAATGTACAGTAGAACATTCCTCAGGTTGTCTGTTTCCTTCCAGAAAATCAAAATGTACTTGAAATAATCATGTCTGTTCCTGGGACACAGAAAAAACGCAAACTAACATAAAAGCCTACTTACATGCCTAGCTCTTTGCATACGTGGTCATTAAATTCCCACAGCCACAATCACTACTAGGTCGCTAGTAGCGACATTTCACTGACAAGATTGAAACTCAGATAAACTGCCATTTCTTAAGGCCACCAGCCACCAACCCGTATTCAGGGATGGGAACTGAACCACGTCTGGCTGACTGTAAACCTCAAGCCCTTGCCTTTCCTTTGTGATTTTCTTTTGTCTTGCTCAGTAACGAACATATAAAAGGCACTCTTCACGTGTTTGTAAAAAGACTGCCTGTCTCTCCAGAAAGTATGGA
Source organism: Callorhinus ursinus (assembly GCF_003265705.2). Classification (NCBI taxonomy): domain Eukaryota; kingdom Metazoa; phylum Chordata; class Mammalia; order Carnivora; family Otariidae; genus Callorhinus; species Callorhinus ursinus. The sequence goes on from NW_027397074.1 coordinate 38,298,483, forward strand.
CCATTTGCGTTCCCACCAGCACTACAAGAGTAGGCACTCAAACACACTTCCAGTCCCCATGGCATTTTAACTTTGTTTTTTTTTAAGATTTTATTTATTTATTTGACAGAGACAGAGATAGCGAGAGCAGGAACACAAGCAGGGGGAGTGGGAGAGGGAGAAGCAGGCTTCCCGCTGAGCAGGGAGCCCGATGCGGGGCTCGATCCCAGGACCCTGGGATCATGACCTGAGCCGAAGGCAGGCACTTAACGACTGAGCCACCCAGGCACCCCGCATTTTAACATTTTTAAGTGGTTCCATTTTTTAGTTTCTTTGCTTGAAACTCTGTTTTTTAACTTTCTGTCTTTAACTGAAGGACAATTTAACTGGTTCTTAACGTTCCTCTTAACAGTCTAGTGAGCACTTACAGGGAACACCAAGTCCTTGTTTGCGGGGAATAAAGTGTGGTTTGTATATATGCATTCTAACTTTTCGTTTCATTATTTGTACTTTGTGCCCATATCTGTATTTTGACTAAATTATGTCATAGACTAATAACATGAGTTGAAATCTCCCCCTCAGTTTTGTTTCAGTCACCCTGAACGGGTGAGATTGCAATGGATTATTCTGGGGGCACCTGGGTGATTCAGTTAAGTGTCTGTCTTTGGCTCAGGTCATGATCCCAGGATCCTGGGATCAAGCCCCACGTCGGACTCTCTCCTTCTCCCTCTGCCTTTCCCCCCACTTGTGTGTGCGCACGCTCTCTCTCCCACTCAAATAAATGACATCTTTAAAAAAAAAAAGGAAATGGATTATTTTGATTTATAAGAATGAAATGATAGAAAATGTGGATAAACAAGTACAATAAACCATGCTAATAGATACCGGTGGGGGGATGGTCCAAGTTGCTCCTTCTCCCATTAGTTGGTCCAGATTTCTGTTTCTCCCAAAATCAAAGATTAGATTAACTTGGAAATCTTCCTAGCGCCAAAAAGAAATGCCAACTCAAAGATTTAAAACGCCTTTTGGAATTCACAGCCAGCCACTGAGCATCGTCCGTAAGGACACAGGCTCTCTGGAAACCAGTGACTGCGGGTCTGAGAAGGAACGAACTCTCAGTACTCACGGATGACTTGGTTGTGTAGAAAATCACTTCCTTTTCCCCACCAGACTGGGAGTTTCTTAAGAACTAGGGTAGATGGACCTTGTACACTTGCAAGGCTTGTTGGGGTATACTAGGTGGTGAGTACATAGTATTGAATAAGAATCTGTGAATACTTTGTCTCTGAGTGAGAGTGAGGGGACATACGTACACATAACATACACAATTATAGAGGAAAACCCCAATTTCAGAGAATGATTGAGAAAATCTAGGCATAAAATAGCTACATTAGGTGTTTTTTCAAGTATCCCTCTGTACATGTAAGCATATCTAGACAGAATTTATAGCAAGAGAGATTGGGAAAATGAAAACAGGTAGTTATGGACCCTGGAAACTAAAAACTATTAGGAAAAAATCTGAGATGATGCTGAGTGAACTAGAAAATTATAAGCACTCGACTGTGTTTATGGTTGGTGAGAGAACCAGGTCCGTAAATTCTCTTGTTAGAAGAACTACGTTCACATATTTAGGTTTGGTCTTGCTACTCACATTGCCTTTGTTAAGAACCTTTCTCTACATGGAATGTCTACCCTCTACCCAAGCCTTAATGAAGTAGACGGGCATGATAAATGCCTTATCATTCCAGTCATTTGTCCATTAGGCACTTGTGCCTCATTCACTGAGCACCAGTATGTGCCAGCAACTGTCCCAGAGTCTATGGATCTTGAGGTGAGCAACACTGACTCTGCCCTGAGTAGCTCAAAGGTAAGGAGGTAGCACTGATACGGCTCTTTGTATATACTGCCCTGTAAAATGTTACATATGCACAGTCCTATTTTTCAGTATATGTACATATAACTCTGTGTTTATAACATGCATATGTATCATATAAAATAATTTGAAGCAGCGTTGTGGAAAATATGTACATTAGGAAAGTAAAGCCTATAGAGTCATACTAAAGTGAGTTCAGAATTAAGATTTAAATCAGACCTCTTGCCTGGGGAAGTTACTCTGTCTCGATTTCTCTCTGCAGAATGTTTGCAGAGGTTTGGGAGAATCGGTGACTTGGAGCATGTGACAGGGTGACCAGTACGCAGTAGATGGTTCAGCACCCAGTCATTCCTTTGTGTGCATGTATCACGTTGCCCCAAGCAAACTGCAGACTCCCGTCTCCTTGGGGCAAGGATTCGCGAGTGTTTCTTGGACTCTTCCCCAGAGGTCAGCCTGGTGCCGTACACGGGGTCAAAATGATCGATTACAAAAGCATCATGAAACATTTTAGAGAGCCTGCTACCCATCCAGCATTGCACTGGACATTCTTACCAAGAGTGTTCTCAAAGTGTCTTAGGATGCAAAGATTGATTTCCATTTAGACTTGTAATAACAGACTTTTTCCCTTTGTGGTTGAAGATTGAAGATGAATTTATGCTGGCACCAGGATTTGCAGCCCCACCTAATCTAGATTATTCAGGCTACCATCAGTACATAGAGGAGAAGCTTCCTCCAGAAAGCCCAGCCCTGTATGGCCTCCACCCAAATGCTGAAATAGAATTCCTGACCGTGATGTCCAACACTCTCTTCAGAACGTTGCTGGAGCTGCAGCCCAGGAATGCACTCATCAGTGAGGAGCTGGGGCAGTCCACAGAAGAGAAGGTAGAAGGTCTTTCTTTTCTGTTGAGCTCTAACAGTGAAGTGCACTGATCTAAGTGTACAACTTGGTGGCTTTCTCTCCCTTTCCATATGCCCATATAATCACCACCCAGATAAAAAATACTTAGCATTTCCAACACTCAGGGTCAGTATATCCCTCCCCGTGCTGTCCAAACGTTAACTACCACTCTTACCTCTGTCACCATAGAGTAGCTTTGCCTGTGTTTCAGTGTCAAATGGATGCATTCATACAATACGTACTGATGTATGTCCAGCTCCTTTTTTACATTTATGAGATTCATCCATGTTGTTGCATGGACCAGTGACTCATTTTTGTTTAGATTCTGTTGCATGAATATACAGTTCATGCTTTATTCATTCTACAGTAGATGGATGTTTGGGTTATTTCTAGTTTTTCACTATTTTGACTTAGCACAGCCATGAACATTCTTGTAGTCCTTTGTCAACCGGCACAGGCAACTTTCAGAGGTGTCCCCCCATACTTCTCACCCCTTTCCTCAGAAGTGGAATTGCTGGATTGTGGGGTGTAATGTGTAACTTCAGTAGATATTCCCAAGCAGTTGTGAAGTGTTTGGACCACTTCCACTTCCACCAGCAGTGTGCAAGTTTCACCTGTTCTGTGTCCTTGAGGTTGTGTTAATGGTAATAATTCTTTGTGGTTTTTAACTTTGCATTCCTTAGTCAAGGAGTGATGCTGAGCATCTTTTCATATGATCTTGGCCATCTGGATGTAATCTTATATGAAGTGCCTGTTCCGGTTGCTTGCCCATTCTTTAATTGAGTTGTCAATGTCTCTCTTACAGATTTGTTAAGGACTCTAAACATACATCCTTTTTTCAGATAGCCCTATTGCAAACATCTCCAAATCTGTGAGTTGCCTTTCACTCTGTGTTTTTTGGCTCTGTCATTTTGTTATGGTGTCTTTCTTACATTATCTTGGGAGACTGACATTATTCTTTTGAAGGTATACATTGTCCTAGAATGACAGGAATGAGAAATAGACATCAAATGCTTTTTTTTTTTTACATTTAGTTTATTCCCCCCCTAGATAAATTAGCCCTTATTTCCCTCCCCCATTTAATCAGAATTTGATTGACAAGGATTCAGGTTATTGGAACACACTAACCATCAGATTTAATTATAGTGAAGTCTGAGGAATTTTCCGTATTATTTCTTGAAATAGGGCCATTTGTTGAGACCCTTGGTTGTCATTTAGAGGCTTTAGGATTTGTTGTGGAGTGTTTTATCCTATATACTAACATTTTCCTTGTATGAATGTTAGACCTTTTTTTTTTTTTTTTAAGATACAAAAGGAAACATTCATCCATTTGGGAAAAGCTATAGTATTAATAGAAGCAGAGAGATGGATGAAGTTTTCATTTAGTTTTGGGGCTTTGATCTTTCCAACAAAGAAGCTGACCATTAAACCAGAAACTGCAAAGCAAATGATCTTTAGATGCTTCAATATGGCAAACAGATAGTAGCGGTGACTCTTTTGGGTGCTTACTATATGCTAGGCACTAAAGGAAGTGCTACATAAATTTTCACATCTTTAATGTATAAATCTTTTATTTCTTCAAGGCAATAACTGAAGAAGACAGGGGCTCCCTTGCTGTTGAAAATGTGGATCCAAACTGCTCTTACAATTTTAGGCTATGTCAGTCAGGAGGGCAACATCATAGACTAACCAGAATTAGCTCAACCCTAAAGGGCATTTTTGGTTCATGTGACTTTTCAAATGTTTTTTTTTTTCCTTTTTTAATTAGCATTAGATTACAAAATGTAATACCTAAACGTTGGGGTTCTACTTCCTCTGATTGTATCTTTATGTACAAGTGAAATGTCGTTGATGACAGTTCTACTCCCTAAATGCTAACAGTGAATAAACTGCAGACAAATAGTAGCTCCTTCCTGCTGGGATCTACAGAGCAGGGAGGGCTGCACTGATGCAAAGGTAGTTGAGGTAGTCGGCAGTGCCTGTCTGCCCACCTCCAGGAGGCAGTGGGTATCTTTTAAAACATTAGCAAGCATCTTTAGGAGTTGTAGAATATATTCTGGGACTTTGAAAAATCAAGGGCATAGTCCCTGTAACGAAAAATGAAACCCAGACGAGCTCAAGCTTGTGTGTGTTAATCATTTAAGGTGAAGAATGTTTTGGATGACCTTTTGGAGAAACTTCCAGAAGAGTTCAACATGGTGGAGATAATGCAAAAAAGCTCAAACAGAAGCCCCTACGTTCTTGTTTGCTTCCAAGAGTGTGAAAGGATGAATGTTCTCCTGCGGGAAATCCGTGTGTCACTCCAACAATTAGACCTTGGTTACAAAGTAAGTTTAACAGTGGTACTACAACCGGCTTCACCACGTGGGGGGACACTGACTTTGTGGCCTTTCCTCTCCATGCAAGGGGGAGCTGACCTTATCTCCTGAGATGGAAGCCCAGCAGTCCCAGCTGAGTTATGACATGGTCCCAGACACCTGGAGCAAACTGGCTTATCCATCTACGTACAGCCTGGCCCAGTGGTAAGCTGCCCCCTCGCTGCTCCCCCTGCCATTATCTACCTGGGTGTTGGTTCAGTGTTCTCAGTTACTGTTGTGTTGGAACAACTATGAAGAGTGTACTTTGTGAGTATACCTGGCCTGTGATTGTGCAAACAGAGGACCACCAGTTTCACTTGAGTTTCTTCCGTGTGTTGCTTTAAAGACAAAAATCAGTGAAAAGTTAGGGTCAAAGCAAGAATCAAATTCTGCGCCTTACTTATTAAGCTGTTTGGTCCTGGACAAAATACCTGATCTTCCTAACTTCTCAGTTTATCATCTGAAAAACGTAGGTAATAAAATTATCCATTATTTAATAATCCATTATTTAAATAGCCACGGGAGGCAACTTGAGTTTGCTTTCGTTGTCACTTCATATGCTTTTTTCAAAGTTAGTGATTACCAATGCCATCTCACAGATAACTTTTTAAAAGACGATAGTAGAAGGGCGCCTGGGTGGCTCAGTCGGTTGAGCGTCTGCCTTCGGCTCGGGTCATGATCACAGGGCCCTGGGATCGAGCCCTGCATCGGGTTCCTTGCTCCGCGGGGAGCCTGCTTCTCCCTCTGCCACTGCCCCCGCTTGTGCGCTCTCTCTCTGGCAAATGAATGAAATCTTAAAAAAAAAAAAAAAATTTACAGTATACAGAAATCTGACTGCTTGAGTGTGTGGGTGTGAGTGCAAAGAGGTGTTCCAAAGCTGGGGCCGAAATTCACAGCTCCCTGACGGCTAGTGCTCTCTCCCAACTGCTCCTTGGCCTTCATAGTCAACACAGGAAGTTTCAAAGATTCTCTCTATTCCTGTCTTCTCCGTACCGAAATTTTTTTATCCTTGCTTTCCTGTCTTCTTTCCTTGAACCAGAATGCTAATCTGAGCCTTAAACTGGAAAGCTCCATCAGAATTCCAGATGAGGGGCACCTGGCTGGCTCAGTTGGTAGAGCCTGCAACTCTTGGATTGTGAGCTCGAGCCCCATGTTGGCTGTAGAGATTACTTAAAAAAATAAAATCTTAAAACATTTTCAAATGACTGCACCTTGGAACTGACCACCAGGCAGCCAGATGTTGGCTGTGTGGGGCCATGTGCAAACATAAAAAGGGAAGGTACGATGTGGAAGGGACACAGATGGCAGCAAAGGACCATGGCGGGAAAGAGCAGAGCAGAGCTACTCACTGGCTTTCTGTGAACGCTGTGGATGTCCAAAATCAGATTTTCTATTTCCAATCAAAAATACATTACAGGGCACCTGGGTGGCTCAGTTGGTTAAGCGACTGCCTTCAGCTCAGGTCATGATCCTGGAGTCCTGGGATCGAGTCCCGCATCGGGCTCCCTGCTCAGCGGAGAGTCTGCTTCTCCCTCTGACCCTCCCCCATCTCATGCTCTCTCTCTGTCTCTCATTCTCGCACTCTCAAATAAATAAATAAAATCTTTGAAAAAATATATATATATTACACTTAAATTTTATGATAATGGTAACTTTGGAGTCACTTCCACCATCTTATTTTGTGCCTTCTAATTTCTATATTTTTCTTCTTTTATTCCAATTTTTTCTGGCTTCTGTCCATTTAATAGTTTGGGTCCCCTCCCGCTTTTCCTTTTTTTAAAGTAGGCTCCATGCCCAGTGTGGAGCCCAACATGGGGCTGGAACTCATGACCCTGAGATCAAGACCGGAGTGGGTATCAAGTGTCAGACGCCCAACCGAGTCACCCAGGCACCTCTCATAGTTTTCTTTATTCCATGTTTATCCCTGTACAGTTCCTGTTATTTTAGCAGAGACACTTTACTGTAACCTACACACTTGATTTTTCTAACACAATGTAAAGTCAACATTTTCAACCTCCCTCTGAACGCCAGCCTCCTCTGGTCTGCAACTGTAATTCAACCTTATTTTAAACCATTGTATTTTTGTTTTTATAGTCAATTATTTTTGCTTTAACAACATATATTGATTTCTTCGCTCATTGTTGCTTTTTATATCTCATTCTGGGCTCCTTTGTTCTGGGCCCTCTTTACCTTTTTGCTAAAGGGCTTTCAGGGTATGTGGTGGGAAGTAAATAGGGTTCTTTGTGTATCTGAGTTTCCCTCACTGCACTCTCGCTCAATAGTTTACCTACATGTACAATTCTAGGATCCGATGATTTTCTCAGCCCTGTGGTTTGGTACCTCCATTGGTTTCTGGCATTTATTATAGCTGATGAGACTGTTCTTAAATATACTTGTTTTCTCTGGGACATTCTTAAGATTCTTCTCTTCACCCTTGATGTTTTGCAATTTCACTACTTTATTTAGGTGTGGACTTTTTTAAATGTATCCCCGTTGGTACCGTGTGTAGTGATAAATGTGTAAGTTTACCTATTGTTTCCACTCCGAAAAGTTCTTAGCCCTTATTTCTCTGAATGCTGCCTTCCCCGTTGTCTTCATCTTATTTACCTGTCTGAAATCTTGTATTTTCAATCTGTGTCTTGCTCTGCTGTATTCTGGTTGATTTCGTTGGTCCTGGGGGGAAACTTGTTTCCAGTTTACTGTGTCTCCCCTTGGCTTTTAAAATTTCCTTGTCCAAAATCAATTTTCAATTCCACGTTCTTTATATTGGGAGCAGGGGAGGTACCAGACTTGGTTTCATAAATTCCTGTTTTTATGACTATTACTCTAGTTTTTAGGAATTTAAACATATTAAGAGACCTTTTTTCAGATTCCTCTTACTTTTATTTGCTGGGTTATCAACCTTCTTGTTCGTTGGATTTGGTGCCAGTTTTTTATGCCATATAACCAACTGTCTTTATACTCAAACGACAGGCTGGTGGGTTATAAAATAAATTTAACCCAGTCGGGGGGCTTTGTAGGCAGTCCGGCATTCTCTGATCAAATGCTACTGGGGAGGTGGTGTTTGCAGCTAATTTATAGAAAGAAAGAAGGGGAAAAAAAGACTGTTTTTTCCTAGGATTTTGTCCTCGGTGTATATTAAGATTTATCTTAGTATTGATTATTTGCGGCCAAATCTTCTTGACACATGGCATGTCCCTGATTTTATTTTTTTAAACTTTTTATTTATTTATTCATGAGAGACAGAGAGAGAGGCCGAGGGAGAAGCAGGCTCGCCGCTGAGCAGGGAGCCTGATGTGGGACTCGATCCGAGGACCCTGGGATCATGACCTGAGCCGAAGGCAGACGCTTAACCGGCCACCCAGGTGCCCGGCATGTCCCTGATTTTAGAGTCAAATCTGTAATTGAGGAAAACTCACATTTCCTAGAATTGTATTCAACTTTTATCCCATTTCAGTTTTTCTTACTCTGAGATCTGTCTACTTAATGCCGTCTTCTTACCTCATCACCTCCAAACCGTAGTCCTACTCGCACAGGCAGTCGTTTAAAAATCTGTTGGAAATCGGTTACAAGCCTGTCCTCTTGTGGCGACATTTTTAGATAAAAGTCTTTTCTTTACCATCTTTGCCTATTCTTGCTTCTCCTGTTCTTCACGTGAACTTAAACTATCTTCAAGTAGGTTCTCCCTAAACCAGCTATTTGAAAGAACTTAAATGGGGCAGGACAAGGGCCATGTTCTGAGATGGCAGGAATTTTCCTGGTGGTGACCCAAGTTTCTCTGTGAACGTTAGCCCTGCCACTTTTGTAATCCTCAACCAAACCAGGTCCCGGAGAACCTCAGAGCTAGCCTGTGCAGCCCTCCCCCTGGAGAAGTGCCTGCCAGCTTCGCTCTCGGGGCCGTCCTCCATCTCCTACCCCTGCTCTAGCTTCTCACCCTTTCTGGCAGCCCTCAATTCTACACCGCAAGGCTTGACATGTCTGATTTTATCAAAGAGGTTCACTTTCCCATAGCCTCTGGGAGTCGGCTTCCGCCCTTGCATAATTGCGCTGAGTTCAGAACCTGGGTAAAACCCGCACTTGCTCAAACCACCGGCATGCAGAGGCGGGCAGGTGCTGTCCCTCTTCATTACCTGTCCCCCCCCCCCCCCCCCTCCCCGCGCATTCAACTTTCCCCTCCTCACCCCCCCCCGCGTTCCCGCGCACCCTGTCCACTCTCTGCACTGGAGCCTGTCACCTGTGTGATCGGCACCCATCTCTAAAATTATTCAGTAAGTGGAGATGAATTTTCCACATTCTCATGTTTCTTGTCCCTAGAATAAAAAAAATCTAGCTTTTTAAAGGGCTGGTGTTCTGCAAATCATTCATTAGGCAAGGATTTTCTTGGGTATCAGTGGTGTACCTATCCCATCTTTCCCCAAATCTACCTCATCTTATTGGAAAAATCTATCACTAAAGAGTGAGTTTGTTTCTTGCTCCCTTGTATTTACCAGGTTTAGTGACCTCCTTTTGCGATGCCAGGAACTTGAGACCTGGACCCACGATCTTGCCCTCCCGGCTGTGGTGTGGCTTTCTGGCTTCTTCAACCCTCAGTCCTTCTTAACTGGTAAGGGCTGCTGGCCCCTCTTGCGCTGCTCCCCAGTGCTCATGCAGGGGCCAGTACAGAAGGGGGAGGAAGATTCCCAGCGGAACAGCCCTGTGAGGTGGGAGGTGGTTCACTCTAGGAAACATTTTCTGTCAAGGGCCACGTGGTCCCTTTCCCAACGGCTCCACTCTGCCACGACAGTGCAAAACCCCGACGACACGTAACCCACTGGGCATGGCTGTTCCACCAGAGCAGGGAGGATGTCCTGCAGGCCTTGGCTGGCCCTTGGTCTAGCGCAGCCCCCCATGGGCCGGAAGCATGCCGCGGGTCCGTGGGCAGCTTGCTGCCGGCTCCTGCGAACCTGCCTGTTCCTTCTCCTCCCACAGCAATCATGCAGACCATGGCTCGAAGAAACGGGTGGCCACTGGATAAAACGTGCTTGACTGTTGATGTCACCAAAAAAACGAAGGAAGATTACGGCCATCCTCCACGGGAAGGTGCCTATCTCCACGGGCTCATCATGGAAGGTAAGCTACACTGTGAGGAGCACCTGTATGGTTAGTACATGAAGGACCTAAGTTCGGATTGGTATTTGCCCTGTTTATCCCACTGCCCATACCTCTCTTCGCAGTCACTTGTATCTAGTGCTGATTTACCTCGTTTCCCACTTTCACAAAATTTTATACCAGGTTCTGTGTTCAAGGTGAACCAAATTTTAAGGCATTTAGGGTGATGGCTGTCAATTCAGTGTAGGCCTGAAATTACCCTATGGTGGTAACACTAGATGCAGATTTAATTCAAAATCTTAAAAACAACTTAATTGCTCCTTTACTACAAGACTTTAAGCCGTGAAGATGCCAGTGCACATTTGTGAATCTCTAAGGGGTGTGAGTGGGTGATAAGGGAATGTACTGAATTAGAGACTTCTGTCTGAAAAACCTCCCCATTCCCTTTTTTTTTTTTTTAAGGGAGGACGAACTCATTGGCTTTATTGGGCCTGGATTCGTATAGAATGTTTTTATGCAAGTTTTAGACCTTTTGAATTTAAACTAGTTGATTTTTCAAAGGAAAGCGGAGGTGTGGAGCCGTGCCTTCTGCCTCCAGGGTGTGCGGGGCAGCTGGGGAGCAGCTAGCCCACTCTCCCCCCGCGGTAAGAAAGCCCCTGACAAGCAGTAACGTGCCAAAAACCAAACATTTATTGCCTCCAACAGGGAGAGGAGCGGTACCAACATGCCACACTATTGCAACCCTTGTGCTTTTGCGGTAGGTGCCAGATGGGACACACAGTCAGGAACCATTGCAGAAGCCTGCCTCAAGGAGGTCACATCGGTGATGCCAGTCATCTTCGCCAAAGCCATCCCCACGGACAGACAAGAAACCAAACACACATATGAATGCCCGGTGTATAGAACCAAAATGAGGGGCTCCAACTATGTGTGGACCTTCCGGCTGAAGAGCCCAGACAAGACCGCCAAGTGGGTCCTGGCAGGCGTGGCTCTGCTGCTCGAAGCGTGAGGGGGAGGGGGTCGGGCCACTGGCGTCCGTGCACATTAAGTCATTCTACTGAGAGCTACACACCCTCCTCCCACTTCCAAGTAACTTACAGGTGCCTTGATTTTGTTTAAACACCCTCCTTAATAAAGTCTCCCCATCCGTGAAGGGGGATTTTAGCTCTTGCAGACTTTAAACAAAATCTTTTTAAATTAAGAATTAGCCCTGACACGCTTACACTGCAGGCAGCCAGTGAATCCTGAAGGAAGGGGCAGCTGCTCCCGCCAGCCAGCAGTGCTCCACGGCCTCCAAGCAGTAACATGCCAGTCTACTTCCTGTTCATTCAAGTTTTCATAAAAATAAAACTCTAGTACTCTCAAGATCTACGATTAATTGCACTTTGTAATTTTAGCAAATTCCAATGCCCCCGAGAAGGATTAACTATGTGGTCCTGGACCGGAGGTAAAGATCAAGGCCACCCGAATAAACAGTGTCAAAGGCAAGAGCTGCTTATACTAGGTTTTCTCTGGAACTTACTTAGCTGGACTTTTAACTCCACCCCGTTTAAACTGCTTTTTTTAAAACAATTTCAATACACGTAGGGGCCTATGGATACATGCATAGAGATTCCTCTGCTGTGCCGGGTTCCTGAGAAATCTTTTTAAGCATATAAACAATCTTAAAAAAAATAGTATTTAGATCTACAAAGAATTTCTGCATAAACACACAACTGTAAGAACTCTCAGGCACAAGTGGCAGGGCAGGTCCGGCTGGCGTGCTCCACGGCGCGCCGGCCAGTTCTCCTCAGTTGTCTTCTACCAGCTGCTTCTGTAAGCTGAGAGCAAGAGGGCACGGAGGCGTTAGTGCGCGAGGCACGGAGGCAAACCGGGAGCTGCGTTCTAGGCTCAAACCCCCCCCCCCCCCCCCCACCGAGAGTACGGAGCCCAGCGCCGGAGCTTCTGCTGCAAGGTTGGTCCTACCTCGTCCTGCTTCCATGAGTACACCCTGCAACCAGGGCGCAGGAGCCCCCGTGCCTCACTCCAAAACTGAGCTCTGGAGGTCAACGCTATTTCCTTGGCCCCACAGGTGATCACAGCATCCCAAGAGCACACTGCCCACGCCTCTCTGCCGCTTCCCGTCTGTTCTACACAATGAGGGGGGACTGGGAGTCCTGAGCTTCTCCCACGCGAGCAGACATGGAATGGATGGCCCTCGCACGAGGGTTTCTGGGGATCACAGCCTCTGTTCTGCTTTGGGAGACCTACCTCTCCAGGTATTCCTTAACGTTATCGTAACCGTAGAACTTGGCCAGGTGAATGAGGATTCCCGTGGCGCAGCGGCCGTCACGCTTCCGACAGTAACTGCAGTTGCAGATCCCGCGGCAGGGGGGACACATCCAACCCTGGAAGAGCAGCGGCCCCCACCCGTCACATGCTCCGGCCCGGCTCACGCGGCCTCCCCTCCCACCCTGAGGCCCAGGCTCCTCCTAGGAGATGGCACAGGGTGCCCAACATGTCTCCTTCCTTTGCAGGTTTCAAAGGCCCAGACTGGTTGACCACCCCAGCGTCCCACATGTGCAGAAACCCAAAAACTTTAGGAGTACCAAAGAGCAGTGAGACCTAGGTGTGAATTCTAGCTCGTCTACTTCACCTGAGTAGTAGTACAGATTCGTCTGCCAGCTGCAGACAGTATGTATTTGCCCCGTACGGTGAAAGAGGCCGTACACAGGGCAGGGGCTAACTAAGGGCACAGGCTCTGGAGCCAGATTGCCCAGGTTCAATCCCTGGCATGTGTACTAACCATACTATTATCGCATTTTATAGAGGGAACCGAGGAACGGGGAGGGTATATACCTACTTTACTAGGTTAAACGAATTAGGAACACCTGGAACCGTCAACTGCATTAACAGAGAAAAAACTTTAGACCAGGGCCAGGCACACCGGTCCACCTTACAAACCACCGTGGCTTGGACCCTGGAAAACACCCTCATCTCTTCTGTCCTACTGGTCAGCTTGCTCTCTCTCCAGAAGGAAGCCGGCTTTTTCATTTCCTCTAGAGTGCTGAGGGGTAGACTGAGCTCTGCAGCTACAGGTCCCTGATAAAGGGCCCAGGGAGCCCCACCTTCAACCTGCTTCCCTCTGCCCGTACAATTCATGACAAAGGCGAACACTGTTCCTACCGGGTCCAGCAGCGCAGATCTCACATCCTCCCCGTAGCGATTCCGCAGGCACGGCCCACAAAACTGTCCTCGCACCCCCCCGCAGCTCTGGTTCCGACACACGGTCTTGGTGTCGATGGTCTTCTGCCTGCACTGGTGGCAGGTGTTGCCCTGAGGCAGGAAGGCGGGGATTTAGAGGGTGACAGCCGCAAGGCCGCGTGCTGCGGCGTACGCTGGTCCCGCACGAAGCAGCACGGCCTGTCTTCCAGAGGGAAGCAGCACTGCCTCTCTGGTACAAACCACAGCACCCTCGGGAAGCCTGTAAGCACTTTTCCTTCTGGGGCCAGAGAAACCTATTAGGGCAGGTAAGACAAGTGAGGAGTCTGGAAGGAAGGACGTGACCAGAGAGACCGGCAGAAAGCCTTGAGGCAGGGGAGGAAGAGCCCGCAGAGGGTGACGGGCCCTGAGCCCCAGGCAGCAGCACTGGGCTCTGGCCTAGCTTCCGGGGATCTGGGTCTTTTCAGGATACAATTTCCTGGTGTTAAATTTTAAGTAATAGGACACTGCCTCATCTAAAAAATGATGCATAACACCCCACAGCCTCCCTCCAAATCACTGTTTAATAAAAAATACTAAGTTCCTATGGTTATATGCACCAAAAAGCACACACACAAAAACCCCACCGTATGTTTTTTCAGACACCCTAAAAAAAAAGGACTATTATAAATATGCTTTTCCAAACTATACACCTGCCTTCCCACAGAGCGTATGCATCCCCTGGAAAGACCTTTCCCGAGGAGAATTCCTGCACTGGCCGACTTCCCCTTCCCAGTCACAGGTGACCCTGTCAGAGGGGAGAAGACCTAAGGGGACAAGCCCAGCTACAGTTTAGAAACAGCGCAAGATTTCTACTACCAGTGCCTTGGGCTCCCCATGAGAATCACAATCATGCAAATTATTATACATAATTTACCAGAACTTTATCATAGATTTTATCTCGAACAGTTATGGCAACATTTTCTAAGTCCTCTTCAGTGATATCCTCCACTGGCCGAAAAGAAGATATTCGGTGACGCCGTCTATACCCCTGGCATTTCCCCTGCAAAATGAGCCAAAGCAAAACCTGGTATAAGCTGTTTTGAATGGTTAAAACACACACGTAAAAATTTCACACTCTCAGGGACGCCTGGGTAGCTCAGGCAGTTAAGCGTCTGCCTTCGGCTCAGGTCATGATCCTGGGATCGAGCCCCGCATCGGGCTCCCTGCGCCATGGGGAGTCTGCTTCTCCCTCTCCCTGCTCATGCTCTCTCAAATAAAATCTTAAAAAAAAAAATCATTTCTCTCAGAGCTCTAACACCAGTAACGTTAACTATGTCCCTCTCTTCAATTTCCCTGGAACCCATCATTTACGGAGCTCCTGCCAGACACGGCGTCGGCGGCCTCCGTGGCAAGGCGATACAACAGTAAATGAGCAGCCCAGGTTCTCCCCGACCAGTACGTAGTAAGCAGCTGTAAACTCTGTGAGGACAGGGAAGTGAACCACAATGAACAGCCACACCTGCAAATGGAAAGGACCTAGTTTCTCACTCCAGACTTGGAAAGCACTTAAAATGCCCCATTCCTAAAACTGAAAGGCATGGAGAAATCACTGCCCTTTCCCACAAGCAAAACCACAAGGCAGCCTGGCGACACTGACGGGCCTTGACCACCTCCCCTGCAGATTAGGCTGAGGCTCCTAACCCTGAGCAGCTCTTCTGCTCGGCTGAGGTAAAGGGCTCACTCCAGCCTTCAGCTTAGGTGGGGGGGCTTCTTCTCTGAGTGTGGTCCCGGGAACACCAGCACCACCCGGGAACTTGGCAGAAATGCCAATGCTCAGCTGCTGCACACCTACTGGGTCAGAGCCTCAGCACTGGCTCAGACCAAGAATCATCTGGTTATTGTGCTCAGAAAATACCCCACTAATTGTCTTCCTTCTCCTGAAGCCGTAAAACTCTTCGGCAAATTTGGCAGCTGAGACGGTGAAGTTCTCCAGGGCAAACTTCTCGGGAGGCCGTGCGCTCCGGGTCGGGTTCGTGCGCCGGGTGATCTGTCCCTCTGAGAAAGCCCGCCTTGCTGTTCTCTTCTTCTGAAAACAAGAGCACAGACGCATGCAACCACGTGCTTTCCTTGGACAAAGGCCCTGTGGCAACAGACTCTATCCATCGGTACTGGAATCAGTAATTATAAAGGAGTTCTACTTACAGAAGCGGAGTTCGGGGTTCGTACTGGGAAGAAATCGGGCATAGAGTTCAGTTCTGCCAGTAACTGAGCGAGCTGGGGTTCAGAACAGAAGAAAGGATCTCACATCAGTACTGCCCCGCCTCGTTCATCTACCACCTTATCCCCAAGTCCTCAGGTTTGCCAACATGAGAAACTGACTCAAGTAGCTCAGGTATGATTCTCAAGAACTGCTATATTTTTAGCCTCAAAGGTAAAGATTTTTATCTCCAGAGGTGAGATGCTGGGATCGTCATTCATAGGAATAAAGTCTATGCCCATTCTCTATATATAAAGACCATCATATCATATCCGATGGACGGGTCCCTGGAATGACGGGGTCACTGATGAGAAGTGTGACCCTGGAACAGATCATCATGCACACCTATGTCAGGTTTCATCAGGTTCAAAACGAAAGGCTCAACTAGATTGTTCGGACAGTTATTTAGAGCTCCAAAAAAACTCTAAGTTGATTTCTCATTAATAATTTATGAAAATATTCCCAAATAAACACCTAAGAATACCAAGTGACAGGCATTAATATTCCAGTCAGTTCGGATTTTTAATTTTAGATTTATACAAATGTGTAGGTGTCACTAAAAAATCATGAACATAGTTATTTTAATGAGATGCAGATAGAGTGCTAAAAATTTCCCTTAGCTAATAAGCATAAATATGTCTTAGGATAAGTTTCACTCAAAAGTAGGCTTTTTATTTTCTTACTAGACATCTAAGACTGCATATACAGTACATTATGCTTTTTAAAAAGAAAATATTAAAAATACACCAAAATGCTAAAAGTGGTTGAATGGTAGAATTCTTTTAATTCTGTATATACAAAATTATGAAGCAAACAAGCTACTGACCGAATATAGAAAAACCAAATACACATAAAAACTTCCCCGTGTGCCATCATTCATTCCAGCGAAGATGTGTTCACGCGATTCAAAACTGTTCAGTTGAATACCTAGGCCTCCTGCATTCCCTCACCTGAGGTCTTCAAGCCCCAGTGGGTCATCAAAGAAGGGTCTCTCGTTGCAAGCTGCCTGCCTATCCTGCCCACTGCAAACCTTCCGTGGGCTCCTCGACACTCTCCACACTCCGCTCCTTTCTGCTGGGAACCAGCTAGCTGTTCAGCCCTCCCCTCTCCAATACCACTTCCTATTTAGAACTTAACTCTGTAATGGACAGTAAGCAGCAGGAGGTCATCGTACCAGGAAGTAGAGCTAAAACGGTCCAGGGGAGTCGCTTTCTGTTCCCAAACCAGAGCTGATCAGGTAATAACTGGCTGGGGTTCGGGAACAGAGGAAGGATGCCCAACACCCAGATCACGTATCCTGACAGAAGCCAGAGCAGCAGTTCTAAGGGCAGTCCCTGGAGCCTCAGCGCCCGGTGCCAGCTCCCGGCCCGCCTGCCGCAGGGCCTTACCATGGCTTTGTTCTCCTTGATGTTCATGGTCCTCTTCAGCAGTGCATCCGAGCCCTCCTGGCCCTCATCCCTGGAGTCGTCCTCAGACTCTGAGACCGAATCTTCCCTTTCCTTCCCCTGTCTGCAGCTTCTCTTTCTTCCAAGAATTGCTTTTTTACTGTCCTGTAAGCGTGTGCTAGAAAACAGTGGCTCCGAAGAACTGTCATCTGATTTTTTTGCCAGTTTCTTGGTGGGGAACTGAAAGGCTACTCGAAGACCAATACTGCTCCTCCTAGGCCTGCTTCTTCTAGGTGTGGCCTTTCCTCCTTCATCCGCCTCCTCTTCCTCACTCACTGAAGACGCCTCACCAGCATCACTCAAATCTGACTCCACAAGCTAAACAAAAGGAGAGAAAAGAGACCACGTTTCCCAACAGACCTCCCCAAACACATTATCTAAAAGCACTCTGACATTATTGCAGAGAGAAAAATGAGAAGAAAGCTTCCCCTTCCTACTGTGAGCTCCCGCTGAACTCTTCAGTTAAGTGCTCTGTTGAGGCATCTGGTGGAAGAGCAGGCATTCTACTGCTGCCCTCTGGCCCGGCCCCGGCAGACTTCTGCCTTCACTGCATGGGCTGGAAGCAGGACACTGACAAAGGAGGGCTCCCCCACTGTGGAACGGCCAAGTATTATGGGGACTGGCCAAAGAAAAGGGTGGGCATGGCGTTAAGGGTCGTCTTCAGATGACAACGGAGTGCTAAGGGGAAGAATACTATTCTGTGCTGAAAAGAGGGAACAGGACTCGGGTAGAAGGACAGGAGAGCTGCAAGCAGATGACCAGCCAGCGGGGTCAGCAGGGGAGCCTTATCCCCAGCACATGATGGGTCTTCACTCCCAGGAACGTCCCCTCCCTTTTCTGCAACCTGTAGAGCCACAGGGTGAAATCAAGGCAGACAGCCCGTGGGGTGTTGCGAAGCACCCATTCTGTCAGCTCAAGAAACTCTTGCCCCCAATTTTCTGATTCCGCTTGGCATGTAGGTTTCTGGCATTAAAGTGGAACTCAGTCTTACACATGAGAACACAGAACAGAAGGCAATGGCAGGGTGACATTATCCAGGCGGCAGGGGGTGACATCTCAGATGCCAGGGGACTCTTAGCAATGGCAGAGCGAGGCTTGACTATGGAGATCAAGGCCACCTCCTTCCTTTACCACACGCTGACACCCTCTGTCAGGGACTCTGGACAACGGGGCTGCTGTGAGGAGAGCAGGTAGCCAGCATCACAACGGGCCCAGGACTGAGGTAGATGACCCTGCTTCCTCCTCGGTGACCATCCCCCCCAAATTCTAGCTGGACTCAAAGATAAGGCAGAGGACGGCACCTGGCTGGCTCAGCCGGTAGAGCACGTGACTCTTAGGGTGAGCTCAAGCCCCACACTGGGCATGGAGCCTACTTAAAAAAATTTTTAAATGTATTGGGGCGCTTGGGTGCCTCAGTCGGTTAAGTGACTCTTGATCTCAGCTCAGGTCTTGATCTCAGTGTTGTAAGTTCAAGCCCTGTGTCAGGCTCCACACTGGGCTGGAGCCTACTTAATAATAAAATAAAATAAAAAAGGAAAAGGGAGGGGAAAAAATCTGGAATCCAAATTGGTGGGAATGGAGGATCCAATTTTAGGAAGACAGTGTTGGGGAACTTCAGAGGAACTATCTCTCAGATTGGCTTTATTTATCTTCATCATCCTCTAAACCATATCTCTTTGCTAAGGACTCTGCGAAGGACTAAAGTAGACAAGAGCAAACTGTAACCACCAGTGGAGGCCAGAGGCAAAGCACACAGGGCCTCTTCACGTATGGCTAGAAGACCACGAGACACCAAGAGGCAGTAACATCTACTATCGGAAAACAGGGTCTCACCAGTCCCCACTAGGTGGGCAGGAGGTTGGGGAGGGAGGCCAGAATGCTTGTTGGCTCACTGAATTGTAAAATAAAATTTGCAGCTGGACCTGCCCTAAGCTATGAGTTACATCAGTCAACACGTCAGAATTCATACCCCAAATGTATAGACTAGGAACGGGGAAGGGGGGGGGGAACCAACAAACTTTTGGAGTAGTCTTCCCAGTGCTAGAAACACAGATTCTCTGAATAACCTGTCATCACTTAGCTAAAAATTAGAAGTTACTGAGAGGAGATGATAGCCATTAGGGTTTGGGAAGAATTTTAGTGTCTTGCTGGCAGAGAACTGGAGGCTTGCTGGCCAGAACAAATCAACTGCCTCACAAGCAGCTTCTGTAAAGAAAGCCAAAGGAGGGCTGGTGACTGCAGGCTGGCAGGGGCTCCGTGCTGCTACTCGCTGGGAGGGGCAGGGTGGGGGATCAACATCAAACGAGGCAGTCTACCATTAGGGCTTTCAGGCCTTAAGATGCCCCCAGGAAAAGGTGAGGAACAAAGCAAACCTACTAGTTACAGCTTATTTAAATTTCTACACAAGTTCCACGCCAGCCGTGGTTCCTTAGCAGCTTCTGAATGTGAAAAGGTTTAACCTGTATCCTTTATCTTGATACCAAAGGAGGAGAAACGGTGGACCGATCTGGGGGGATAAACGTATGCTATTTTTCAGTTAGCAGAAAACATCTTCATGCCTGGAAAAAACCCGAAGGCTGTTCTTTAGAGGTACCCTGAGATTCAAATACTAATTGGCAGTTCACTGGCCTCAGTATAGGGGAGCGAAGGAAGAAATCATCAAGTCTCCTAAAGGTCAAGTGCTAAGAGCAGACTTCCCTCAGGAGTCAGACAAGTCCAGGTCATCTTTATCATTGAAACAGCATTTCAGCATCCAAATCAAGAATACACAGGGAAAACTCTTGAGGTTTGTACCACAGCTAAATTTTGGCCAAATTAACTCCAAACTTAAGAACATGACTTTACACACAACAAGAAATGACTTTAAGGAACTTGCTATTCCTAGGCAGACGGTCCTCTTTCCAGATAAAAGATGTTCCAGAAAGTCTGAAATAAATTCTTTCAGAAGGACAGTAAGGGACACCTGAAACATGTCCTCCCAAACCCCTAAGGTACCAAGGAAAGACAACTGGAGCGATTAGCTTTAGAATAGCCATTTCTATATTGTGTTAACTGGCTTAGAAGATAAACACGTAAGAAAAAGTCATTCATTTGTGAAGTGACTTATGAGAAAATACAGTTCAGAAACAGGACTGAAAATATGACAACCCACACTCTACCGTCTTGATAATTATTACCATGACTTCTGAGTTACTATTTCCATTCAGGTCATTCTGTGTAAATCCTTCAAATTCTTCGGTCTCTGAGTCAGTGTCCTCTATAAAAATTCTTCTTAGCTCTTCCGTGAAGTATTTGGAATGGAAACGTACATCTTGCTAAATTAAAAACACAAAATATCATAAAGAAAGAACAACAGAGGTGACCGGGGGCTAAGGGGACTAAGAGTTGTTTAATGGGGAGTTTCTACACTTAAAAGATAGTAAAATGATAAGTTTTATGCTACGTATATTTTACCACAATAACCACACACACATAGATGCATCTTTCTATATATCACAGAAACAGAACTGAACAATTTGAAAGCATCAAACAACTGCACCATTTCTAGAAGTCAGCAGAGCCACAGGCTCAGCTGCTTTTGTGATTGGTGCACACGGATGGAATTCAGTTTCTCCTGCCAGGGCTGGCCATCAGGAAGGTCTGCTCTCACACACAAGCGAACACACACGGGAAAGAGCCAGGAGGAGAAACCCCGGCTCCCTGCCACAGGCTGGCCCTCCTTCCTAGCAGCTACCCAAAGCCGTCTCCTCCAAGTCCGTGAGCATACCTCCCGCCTCCCTCCCAGACACAGCAAGTTTCTGTGCAGGAAAGGGCCAGAGTCCTTCCCACCCCTTCCTGCCCACTGCTGAGGAGGGTGCCTCCCATGGCAGGGGTGGACAGGAGCACCAACCCCCTCCTCCCCCAGCCTCCAGGAGAGCCTCTCCTGCAGGAGGTGGGAGGCCAGCAACCACCGACAGGTGGCAAGTGAGCAGAAGGAAAGATGCTCTAGGACACCTAAAAAGGAAAGACATTTTCAAATGACGTTCTCTGTCTTTTGAACCAATAAAAGGCAAGAAACCAGGCTCTCTAAATGGTTCTCTTGAAAGAAAGGAGGGAACAGACAGACCTGCAGTACAGAAAGGAGACCCGCAGACTGGCCTCCTCCAAGCTGGCAGCCAGGGCTGGAGTCCGTGTCCCCAGTTGCCTCTGATGTCTCTTCCTCCCGCACCCGATATAGCAATGACCCTCATCACAGCACATGTGGTTAGAGAATCTTTATCTCCCCCACTGCCTCTCCCTGACTTTAATTATATACTTCTTCAAGCTCAGATCATTTCTGGAGAAAAATAGATGTAATAGATGAGTAGGAAAATTTACAGGGGGATAGAGAAAGAAATGTCTATATCCAGCATTTTTTTTAAGCTTAAATGTCTCCTATGAATTATTATGGGTAATTGGAGTGAGTGTGCTTGGAGCTAAATTACTTTGTTCCTTTGTTGATAGCTGTGGTGCAGCTGCTTGGGGGGAAAAAAAAAAACCACAAAAGGGAAATTTCTTTAAAGTGAAATTGAAATGGCATCTAAGGAAGACCAAAGTCAACACTGCTGCATACTATGTGCAAGTTCATGCAGCTTCTCTTGGCCGGTTAACACGGCTCATGAATGTGTGGGCTCAGGGTGAAGAAGCAATAGGCCCAGGCTGATTTTTAAGGAAAACTGGTGCATAGCTGGTTGCCACGAAAACCCACCACAAACCTGCCACCTCCAAGGGCAGGAAACATCTGGCTCATGGAGCCCTGAGCTGGCCCCTGCAGGTGGCTCTAGGGCACATGTGGGTCTATGTGTACATTTCATCATACACCTGTTGTCCCTGCCTAGGGCCCAGAGAGAACAAGTCACATCTTAAAGCAGCAAGTTCCAACCTTCCAGTCCTTTGGCTCGCTTTACCCGTTGAGCTGGCCTCACAAGGAAGTGGTCAGCCTGGGAGAAATCAGGATCTTTGGTGACCAGATTGAACCCCAAAACAACTTAGCCACAGTCCTAAACCCCTGCTTTTCTTCTCCTCATTCCACAAGATATAAAAACTCTTTTGGGGGCACTTGGGTGGCAGAGTCAGTTAAATGTCCGACTCTCGATCTCAGGTCTTAATCTCAGGATCGTGAGTTCAAGCCCACTTGGGGCTCCACACTGTGCATGGAGCTGACTTAAAAAACAAAAACAAAAAATTGTTCTTAATGTGAGTCTGTATAAAACAAAATATCCACTCCATGGTCTCACTGCAGTCTTGGTTACAACTCTCACGTAGCAGTTTGCTCTCCAGAATTTGTGACCCTTTAAAGTCAGTAGCAGGCAGTATGCTCTGGCCCTGGGTTCCCTGTATCTACCTCCCATGATCGAGAACGTAAGCAAATAATAGATGAGAAGTGGAGCTAACAGAGTGGTTACACTTTTTATCTTGAAGCTCACGGGACATGAAGAAACCGACTAGAAAATGATGGTGAGCTGAACCAGTTAGACCAGCATTCCCATCTCAATTCCACCCTGCGGGGACTCATTCACTAATGGGTGCTGAACGCACGGAACATGAAAGGCAAACACGAGTAAGCAGTCCAACCCAGGAAAGCTGGACAGCATCGTTCACGTACGAGACGCCTCCTCCCACTGAGGAGGTAAGGGTTTAAGTGGGGCAGTGCGACAGAGGTGAGGATCAGTGTCATGAGGGAGACGGAGGGAGGGAGGGAGGAAGGAAGGAAATCCGGTAAAAATTCAGGCAGCACCAGCATCTGAACTGGATCTGCACCGGGGCAGACTAGAAAAATGAGGAGAGGACACACAAGCAGAACGCACAGCATGGACCAGTGCCTACAGCAAGCGGAACGGTGTACAGGGAGGGTGTCCGTGCGGCTTCTGGTCCCCTGCAGCACAGAGGAGCAGTGAGAGGGACGAGGCTGCCAAGTCATGCTCCCAGATTTCAAACATTCCGGCCTGGACACTTCTCAGACGTGGGGGCTTGGACGAGTCGCCTTGCTGCCCTGAGCGTCAGTTCCATCCCCCGTGAAACTGTCCCTGGCAGGTGCGTGAGTTCCGGGGGAGCTGTATAAAAAGCACACGGTCACGGGCCATCTCGGGCACACTGGCGTCCCCACCTCGGCAGGGGGAGCAGGGCAGGCCTGACTGCGCGGAACGAGCAGTGCTCAGAGCAGCAAAAGCAGCTGCTTTGGCTTTTTTGTTTTAGATTTTGGTATCTGAGTACAGTCAACACACAGTGCTATGTTAGTTTCAGGGGCACAACACAGCGTTTCACCTTCTCTAGGCCTCATGCTGCGCTCACTAGTGTAGCTGCCGTCCGCTGCCATCCAACTCGGCGACAGGATCGTCGCCTATATCCCCTGTGCTGTGCCTTGTTTGCTCAGTCACTGGAAGCCTGCCCCCCGCTCTCCTCCCCCATCTTGCCCATCTCCCTCCCCGTCCCTGCTGGCAACCATCAGCTTGTTCTCTGTATAAGTCTGAATCCGCTTTTTGCTCATCTATTGTATTTTTTAGATTCCACATGAGTGAAATCCTGTGGTATTTGTCGTTCTCAGTCTGACTGATTTCACTGAGCATACTATCCTCTAGGTCCATCCGCGTTGCCGCAAGTGGCAAAAACCTCGTCCTTTTTATGGCTGCATAATATTCCACTGTACATATCCTCAGCGATTCCTTATCCATTCTTCTACTGAGGGACACTTAGGTTGCTCCCCTCTCTAATCAACAGGAAATGCAAATCAAAACCACAATGAGGTATCACCTTACACCTGTCAGAATGGCTAAAATCAAGTGTTGGTGAAGATGTGGAGAAGAAAGTGGGAGAAAAAGGTGCTCACGCACTACTGGTGGGAATACAGTTGGTGTGGCCACTGTGGAAAACAGCAGGGAGGTTCCTCAAAAAAATAAAAATAGAACTACCCTATGATGCAGTAATTTCACTACTGGGTATTTACCCCCCCCCAAAAAAAAAACCCCGTAATTTGACCCCCGTTTACTGCAGCATTACATTTACAACAGCCAAGATATGGAAGCTGCTTTGTTTCCAGAGAGAGGAAGAGACCAGGGGGAGTGGAAGCAGGTGGCTGGCGGGTCAAATGAGACAGCACGTAGAGTGTGGACCACAGAGACCAGGGAGGCCCCTGAACCCGGGGGGCAAGACCCGCCCGCACAGAGGCCAGAACATGCGCAGGCAGCCACGCGATCAAGCAGGTACTTCCCTATATAATTTATTGCCTCTCCTGCACCTGCCCAGTCGAAGCAAGGTAGGGTTTAATTTACAGTCTTTTAAGAGAGGCTACAGTCCAGGGAAAATGAAGAATTTTAAGAGCCACGATGAACGCAGAAGAAAATGCCACCGAAGGCTAGCAATTTTGACTGGCCATGCTCCCCGCTAAGGCACAACAAAAACCTCCAGGAAACCAGCTCTCAGAGAAATGTAACTTGTGTTTGCCAGAGATCCAAGTAATTCAAGAAAGAATAACGCCCTCCCTGGCAATTCCAAGAGTGAGATGCCCAGAGAATCATGCTCCGGGAGCACGGCGACACGACTGGCTCATGGCAACCACATGGTCCTGCACAGCACTGTGCGGTGGCCCACTGCTGTGTGGGCCCAGCCCTTCCCTGCTGGCTGAGCAGGACCACTATGAATGCAGCCTCGGCAGTCTGCAGCCCTGAGGTTGCAAAGAAAATGGATCTGATCATGGGAGGCCCCATTAAAAAAAAAAAAAATTATCGTACACAGAAAGGGCTTAAACAAAGTGATCTAGGTACTCTCACTGGTTCTTGAAACATGAAGGCAAAACGCTTATAAAATAAATGCTCGACAGTTAAGCACTATCACCAATCTCAGACCAAATTCAAATAAAAGAATATCCGAACCAAGACCCAGGCTTCCAGAAGACCGTGCCTTCCATGAAAGGAAGCATCCGTACCTGTTTCCCTGACTCCAGTGAGTCGAAACTATCACAGCTCTCCTCTGATGAGAGGGTTTCCATGGGAACATCATCTCGGAAACCGACAAACTCTTCATCATCACTGGGGGCGTTAAAGATGTCAGCCACTTCTTTAGGGATCTGTTTTGGATTCAGAAAAGAAGAAGGATCAAACCAGGGGCTGTTATCATCACTTAGGGATATTTTCTAGAGAGCAGGAGGAATTAGCATCTCCTAGCTCTATCGATCTGCTGTGGTCGCCCGGGGAGCCCAGCAACCCCCAGAGCAAAATGTGCTTCAGCTTGAAGGTGGGGGAAGGCAGGACAAGACTGTTCTCAAACTCTAGAGATCTATCCTATCTTACAAACAATGTCAAGGCCATACCTAGACAGAAGCCATGTGTGATCTCTTCACAAAAAATAAACAGTCTTCGGTTTCTGAGAAACCAATGATCTATTTTTCTCCTACAAGTGGATTTGTCTTTAAATTGTCAACTATGTCAAAATACAGTATTACTAAGCTCCTCTTTTCTTCCTTTCCACCTACAGCTCTTTTTCTGTTGTCATCTGCTGATTCAGACATGGAAATTCATAAAATGAAATAAGTAGCTTTTTTGTTCCTTATCTATATTCTCAATCGAGTAGTTTCAGAATTCCAAGAGAATTTAAACACATACATTATAGGCAGGTATTCTGGGAATGTTGTCAGCACACTTCATCTAACAAGTATGTATCTGTTCAGTTCACTTTCATATGTTGACTATTTGTTCCTAACTCTTTCTTTTGAAAAAGTTCAAACCCAGAGTAAGGTGAAGGAATGGTACAAACATCTAGATATTCTTCAAGGGGAGCCCCCATGTGTCACCACGTTTGCTTTCTGTCTCTTTCAACAAACATCAAGTGGAACCATAGGCATTTGTTAGTATTTCAGTTTCTGACCTAGACAGTCACTTGGTATGAGTCAACATAATCCATGTGTATTTATTTTTTTTAAAGATTTTATTTATTTGAGAGAGGGAGAGAGCACAAGCAGGGGGAGGGGCAAAGGGGAGAGGGAAAAGCAGACTCCCCCTTGAGCAGGGAGCCCCGTCCGGGGCTCGATCCAAGGACCCTGAGATCATGAACCTGAGCCGAAGGCAGACACTTAACCAACTGAGCCACCCAGACGCCCCAACCTGTGTATATTTAAAGGAAACGGCAGACATCATACTAATTCACCCTAAAATACCTTAGCACATACCTCCTGAAAATAAAAACACTCTCCTAGAGCCATAAAACTACAATCATACCTAAAATAATTCAATAGTATCATTTACTACAAGTTCATATTTAAATGTCTGCAACTGTCCCCAAAATGTCTTTAATAACTTTTGGGGGACAAAGGGGATCCATTCAAGCAAAGACCATGCATTGTTTTTTTAATGACACTATTTTTTGTTGCTTTTCATAACACTGACATCATTTAAATAGCCCAAGACAACAGCCTTATCAAATGTCATACGTTCTGAACTTATCTGATTGGTTCCTAATACATTTAAGCGAAATATTTTCGGCAACAATTCTATACAGATGACATGCACTTCTCAATGCAATGCATAAAGAGGCACAAAATATCAGATTATCCCCTATTAGTGTTTTTTAACATAATTATGTAATTTTTCAAACAATCCTACACAGGACAGTATAATGAACACACACACGGACGTCGGAGCACTTCTGTGCCATGGCTAATCTTGTTCTGTCTGTATCCCGACCCAGCTGCCCCCCTTCCACATTATTTTGAAGCAAATGAAGATACAGTATCATTTCACCCTGTATCATCAGCACATACACAGTCTACTCGTATCATGATTTGAATAAGGTCCATATTTTGGTCAACAGGTCTCTAAAGTCTTTTTTCACAGGTCCTCTTTTTCCTTTGACAAAACGATGACTACTTCACAGGTAGTACTACATTCTTAGAAAGCAAATGTCTTGCTGTCTCTCGTTTTTAGTGGTAATGCTCTTTGATTACATTAAGGTGGGATGTACCATATTTCTCCTTAGCAAAAATACCTTTTCCCCTTTGTATTTAGTAAGAAGTATGTACGGTGATATTTGATATTCTATGACTATCCTTCCCCCCGACTGATAACAATTCACTCTGGTTTTGGCATCCACTGAGAGCTCTTACCTGAATCAATGATTACACGTTAGAGGTTGCAAAATGGTCATTTTCAAATTCTATCCATTCTACATATATTTGCTGGCATTCTTCTATAACACAATATTCTCTCTCTCTTGCTGTCTCTCCCTTTCTCTGCATCTCTCGCTCCCATGTGGATTCACAGAATTTTTTTTATTCCACGGGCTATGATCCATTGTCACCTTTCTTTCTGATGCTCAAATTGTCCTAAATTTGGCCACTGGGAGCTCCTTCAAGCCAGTTTCTGTGTCCTTTTGACACAACCCTAATGGTCTTTGAGCACCTCTGCTTTCCGGCACAAGGGTACCAAGCTAGCCTTATACTTGACCTGCCCCAGCCCTGGGATCAGCCACTTCCCCAAGGTGCACAGGCATTCCGAAATCAGATGTGAGGACTCGGTATGCTCCTTGCTAGTTAAGTATCATTACTTCTCGGCTCTTTGGACAGAGTAAGGATCTTTTAAATGTCTTAAATCACACATTCACGGTGACACCTTGAATTCAAATCCAAAATGGCAGGTTTCTTCCTCACCTCCCTCAATCCCACATTATTTCCCTTCCCCCACAATGAAAGCTCCAACTCTCAGTATTTCTCATACACTTACCCATTTGCTTCATCTACAATACGTACAAAACAGTTTCAAACTTATACCACCAACACCACTACCAACAATAACCGTCAACAACAATCAAGTATAAGATTTCTTTGTAGTTCTTTCTATCCTTGGGATATAGTCCCGCTATTTCCTAGATCTTTGCCCTGAGATAATCTGACAATCACTGTTCGTGGGGATGCAAAGGTACTTAATACTTCACATTTCATCATGTGAATATTAAAGAGATGCCCTCAAGGGTTGAAATTTTAATATAATAATTTTTACTGCTATACCTTTTTTTTTTTTTTTTGAGAGAGAGGAAGGGGAGGGGTAGAGGGAGAGAGAGAATCTTAAGCAGGCTTGATCTCACGACCCTGAGATCATGACCTGAGCCGAAATGAAGAGATGAATGGTGAACTGACTAAGCCACCCAGGCGCCTCGACTGCAACAAGACATTTTTATGTGAAACAAGCATTTAGAATTATTACCCCTCACAATAACTCTGTCCTTGTACAACCCTCGGGGTTCCCTAGACCACATCGTGGGGCACTAGCACACACAGTAACATTTAAGTTACTTTAATTCTTTGAATTTTTTTCTGTGCATTGAATTAATTTTACAGTTAGGTTCATTTAAGAGATCACTAATCTCTAATATTTTTATCATGATTTTAATGCTTGTTTAAAAAATGATTAGAAAGTCAATGGTTCAATCAAAGGAAGTCTAACATTTGGTTTACAGAGAACACAAATCCAGAAATTGAATATGCCAAGTTTAATGGTGTCAGCGGGTTAACACACTTTCCCACCATCTAACGAAATCACCGCTTGGGACGATGGGGCAGACACAGAAGTAGAGTTCCAGTAACAGTAACAACAACAACAACAACAAAAAAAAACCCGCCCCATTTATGCTGAGAAGCTCCTAACAAACCCTGAAACGGTTCTTGGGAGAAAAATTAAACTTTTCATAAGGAGGTAAATTTAAACAGTATTTGGCCCCTCTTATCTTTTCAAAGATACTTTTTTGTTTCGTCATGAAACCAACACGCCAAGATAACACTGGTAACAAGAGAAACATAAATGATACTTATCACAGTGTAAGTGTGTTACACTTTACGTAACAGCCCCGAGGTCCGTCCCTACTGGGGCAGTGAGACACACCGGCCGGGGCTGGCTTCCGTCGTCGCCTTTTTGACTTACCCCATTCTACGAACCAGAAAGCTCCACTGGCCCAGAAGCTTGTTTACCCTAAAAAGGTTAAAGGAGGAGCAGCATGCCCTGCCATGACTTAATGGAAGCACCTGGAAGGCTGGTAATGTGAAGGAACTGCTTCCCGCGGCATCTGCATCAGCCTGGGTACGGCTGCAGCGAAGCCTGTGTCGTCCCCCCCACACCCCCCAATCCTCCCTACTCATCTAGGACTTCTGCGTCTGCGCCAGAGTCTGCTCCACAGGTGCCACGAGGGGGGCTGGAATTACCAATTAGGAACAAAAGGAAAGGACACACTCTGAAAAAAGCAAAAACCAGTACGCATTCTTGGGGCACGCAGGGCTGGGTTTCTGGCTGCCTAACTTCACAAGGTGTTAAGAGAAGAGTTTCGGTCACAAGCTCCAAGATTTAGCAAAAATCTCCATAAGATATTCAAGTGTCTTCATTGCAAGACACTGTTTAACAGAGTTGACAAAGAAATCAGGATTTCTATGCAAGGCACCTGTTAAAAGATTCACGGGAACACCCTTCTAATGTGTGAGCAGTTCAGCAATATCATAATACGTTAGGCCCAAGGTGTTGTCATTTCCCTGTGCAGATCACCAGGGATCCACTGGGTCACCGCATCGTGTAGACAGAGAGTGCAACAGACTTTTTTCTCTGAAGCCTATGCTCCATTTGATTGCAACCCCAATCATAACACTCACAAAATACTACTACTAATAATAATAATTAAAGTAACTGAAAAGAAAATATTAAAAACTGCCAACCGATACATTTACGTAGTCAAACTTGCACATTAAGATAACTGCAATCCAGCTAACCAAAAAGAAATCAAGAAAATTCCCTTCTGAAAGTGAAAAGATTGTTTAATGATTCATAATTTTTTGAAGTACATACATTTGTTCTATTCCTTTCCTATACACTCGCCACATCCTATATACTCGCCACATCTGTGCCCTCGGTCCTTGCTGGGATAACAATGTATCACCAAGAGTCAGGTGGGGGCTGCGAGCCAAACCCCCTACAAGGGTACAGCGACGAGGACGGAGTCCCCAGCACCTCACACAGGGCCTGGCCTAAAGCAGGTTATCAATAATCCACACTGACGGTATCGACACACATCTGCCCTTGTCTGTTTCCTAGGGAAGGGGCACAGGGTGAAAAGGTGCACTCTATGCCATTCCTATAAAAGAGGAATTGAAGATTTTCACCCAGACCATCTACGTACAAAGTAGTCCCATTCACAGCTCCTCCTTCGGAAAGGACTGCAGATCACGTGCAAGCCCTAAACATGACCTCAGAGCTCATCGCAAACAAAGATGCAGGCTCAGCAGTTCTGGGGGCTGAACAGGAGGGTGGTAAGGCAGTAGCTCATTTCTGCCATGCAGAAACGGGGGTCCCGTGTGCTCCACCTTCAACCCCCTTCTCGCCCCCCCCCCCCAGGGAAGCCAGGAATCCTGGTCTTGCTGAGAAATCTCCCAGTGTTGTAACATCAGCCTCTAAGGTAAGAAGCAAACATCCACCGGCTGGACCTCACACTCGTTCAGGGAAAGAGCTCAGCAGCGCTCATGGTGCTTCGTAGAACACCAAGGGCATTTTAAATGCAAACTTTCAAATATTACCAACAGTCTATCTACCAGCGTCTGGTACAAATAGCAGTGGACACTGGAGTGCTAAGAAAACGAAGTAAAAAGAAAAACTTCACATTAAAAAGAGCGTGGCCACCCTCTTCCTCTACAAGGCGGCTGAGCGGTGGGGTGGTGGTGGCGGCCTTGTGGACACAGCGAGGCAGATCCCTGTGAAGACCCTGACGGGCGAGACCAGCACCCTCGAGGTCAAGCCCAGGGACACCGCTGAGAACGTCAGAGCCAAGATCCAAGACAAGGAGGGCATCCGCATGATCAGCAGCGTCCGATTTCGGCAGCTGAACAGCTGGAGGATGCCTGCACTCTCTCAGCCCACAGTATCCAGAAAGAGTGCACCCTGCGCTCGGCATCACTGAGCCGCGCTCGGCATCACTGAGCCTCCCCTCAGCCAGCTGGCCCAGAAACCAACTGCCCCAAGATGATCTGCCACCGAGTGCTCTGCTCGCCTGCACCCCTGCAGGAAGTGCTCCACGCCAACAACTGCGCCCCAAGGTCACACGAGGCCCCGCCACTGGCTCTGACTTTGCCTCAAGGCCCTGGCACCTCAATCAAGTCTCCCTTTCACCGACTGGAGCAGAAAAATCAATTAACTAATTAAAAAACTGCCCTTCCCTTGTTCACAACAGCACAATTTCCAACAGCCACAAAGGGGAAGCCGCCCAAGTGTGATCCATCAGTGGAAGAACGGACAAAATTCAGAGCCACGTATGATGAAGTATTATTCAGCCTTAGGAAGGAAATTCTAAAACTATCAAATCCTGATGCTAGTATGTTACAGGTCAATTATACCTCCACAAAATTAACACAGTCTGTCGGGTGGTGGGGGCAGAGCCTGAGACTGCACAGTTGTAGCAAGTTCCCTGGTGACACAGAGAATACTCGCTCAGAGCACAGAGGTGTGGGCCCATTTTCTGGTCCTGTCTCGTGGGCTGTGGCCTTTTCCACGCCATGCCAGCTAGCCACATGCCTATCCTAACCTCCCAAACGGACAGTCAACTCTCATAGTGGACTCCTGAGTTCCCTGCCATCTTTCTCACCAGACTGCCCCCCTCCAGCACCAAGAACAGAGTCTTGTGTACTTCGAGGTATTTAATTAACTAACATCTGATTAACTGATGAGCAGCATCAACTAATTCAAAAAGAAAAGGTAGGAAATTGTCACATGCCATAACATGAATGAATCTTGAGGACGTTATGCTAGGTGAAATAAGCCAGTCACAAAAAGACAAATACTATGATTCTACTCATATGAGATACCTCATGTGAGCACTCGAAGTGACAGACACAGGAAGTAGAAGGGAGGCTGCCGGGGGTGGGGGAGGGGAGTGGGTTGTTTAATGGGTAGAGAGTTTCAGTTTTACAAAATGAAAACCTTCTGGAGATTGCTTGCCCAACATTTTCTGGTTGACAACAATTTAAATGTGTTTAATGCTACTTAAAAATTATTAAAAGGATAAATTTTATATTATGTGTACCTTAACCACAATTTTTTAAAATTCTGCAATAAAAGACCAACTTTAGAAGATAATTTGGGGCACCTGGGTGGTTCAGTTGGTTAAGCGTCTGCCTTCGGCTCAGGTCATGATCCCAGAGTCCTGGGATCGAGCCCCGCATCGGGCTCCCCGCTCAGCGGGAGGCCTGCTTCTCCCTCTCCCACTCCCCCTGCTTGTGTTCCCTCTCTCGCTGTCTCTTTCTGTCAAATAAATAAAATCTTAAAAAATTTAAAACTGCAGAGAAAATCATCCTTTTTAAAAATTTTTTATTTTGGGCGCCTGGGTGGCTCAGTTGGTTAAGCGACTGCCTTCAGCTCAGGTCATGATCCTGGAGTCCCGGGATCGGGTCCCGCATCGGGCTCCCTGCTCGGTGGGGAGTCTGCGTCTCCCTCTGACCCTCTTCCCTCTCGTGCTCTCTATCTCTCATTCTCTCTCTCTCAAATAAATAAATAAATAAATAAAAATTTTTATTTAAATTCAAGTTAGTTAACACAGTGTATTATTAGCTTCAGGGGTAGAATTCAGTGATTTATCAATTGTATATGATACCCAGTGCTCATTACATCAAGGGCCCTCCTTAATGTCCATCACCCTAACAGTTACCCCATCCCCCACCCACCTCCCCTCCAGAAGCCCTCAGTTTGTTCTCTAGAGTGAAGTGTCTCTTACGGTTTGCCTCCCTCCCTGTTTTTGTCTTATTTTTCCTTCCCTTCCCCTATGTTCATCGGTTTTGTTTCTTAAATTCCACGTATGAGTGAAATCATACAGTATTTGTCTTTCTCTGATGGCCTTATTTCGCTTAGCATAATACCCTCTAGTTCATCCATGTCGTTGCAAATGATAAGACTTCATTCTTTTTGATACTTGAGTAATATTCCATTGTATGTATATAACACATCTTTATCCATTCATCTGTTGATGGACTTCTGGGCTCTTTCCATATTTTGGCTGTTGTGGACATTGCTGCTATAAACAAATGGGATTTATTCCTGGGATACAGGTGGTTCAATATCTGCAAATCAATATGATACACTACATTAATAAAAGGACAAGAACCATATGATCCTCTCAAAAGATACAGAAAAAGCATCTGACCAAGTACAGCATCCTTTCCTGATTAAAATTCTTCACAGTGTAGGGATAGAGCTGGGATCGAGCCCCACATCGGGCTCAGTATCATAAAGGCTACATACGAAAAGCTCACAGCAAATATCATTCTCAATGGGGAAAAACTAACAGCTTTTCCCTTAAGATCAGGAACACGGCAGGGATGTCCACTCTCACCACTGCTGTTCAACATAGTACTGAAAGTCCTAGCCTCAGCAGTCAGACAACAAAAAGAAATGAAAGGCATCCAAATAGGCAAAAACGAAGTCAAACTTTCACTCTTCGCAGATGACATGATACTCTGTGTGGAAAACCCAAAAGATTCCACCAAAAAACTGCTAGAACTCATGTAGGAATTCAGCAAAGTTGCAGGATATAAAGTCAACGCACAAAAGTCTGCTGCATTTGTATACACTAACAAAGAAAATCTTCCCTCCTTAAATGAATGCAATCTGTTCCCAAACTCCCAGAGCAAGTCTAGACCTCCTTCCACTTCTCGTGCTACCAGCACTTGAGGGGCATGTGGTTTAAGAACCCAGTGCTTCACCCTAAGGCAGGTTCAGAAACATCAGCTCCTGAGTCCAGGCTTCAGCTTGCATGCCTGGCAGCACCACACCCTGAACCCAAGTACCTGGGCTCTGAAACCCTGAAGTTAACAGCAAGTCTGGGAGATCGAGCCGTCTGCAGAACTGCACTTGGTTTAAAATCTGGCTTTGTTCTCTCCCAACTAAGCTATACTAATAAAAATCAATCCTGCCAAATTGCTGCTTGCTTCCTATTTAGCAGGTGCCCTTCCAGCATTTCTTGAGGAACACAAAGCAATGCTTGGGGGCTCTCTGTATCTCTTTAACCACCTCAGCCTAACCCTTAATTAAAATTCAATTAAAAAGAGAAAACTAGTAAGCCATAAAAAGATGCCTCAAACCACCAGCTGCTTTTCAATCAAGAATTCACCCTTGAAAAGAAATGAGTCTATCATTAATCTAAAATTTTGTACTTTTAAAATTAAGTATAATTTTTTAATTAAGGCTTTTCTAGATCTCAATGATATATGAATGTATTCTTCCTAGATTAAGAAATACCACCTCCTAACTGGAAGGCACATATTTATCATCTACTAGTTTTTGAAGGAAAGAAATAGATTCTTCTTAAAGGCCAATTGATTCCAGAGCTGATTTTGATAAAGCTTCAGGAAATGTTTCTTATTCCAGGAACACTGCATATATTTCACCTGGAAACAAATTCCATTTGTAGCCCTAAGGAAGAGCACAGAAGAAATCTGCGCACACTACTGCATTTTCCTTATTAAGTGTTTTCAAAGCAATTTTGATAGCAAGGAAAGCAGAATTTGCAGGGTGTACTACCTTGCATCTGCGAAAGAACCTTTTACACAGAGGAAAGCATTCCTTCAATCCTCCACAAATAGGGTTGTTTTGCAACATTTTCTATCACAAACACTGTCATTTCTTTAAATCTCTTACGATTAAATTGGTCGATCCCTAAGATACATACAATACCTTACACCATTTACAAAAACTAACTCAAAATAGAGAAGACCTAAATATAAAACCTAAAACTCTGAAACTTCTAGAACAGGAGAAAATCTTTGTGACCTTAGGTTAGAATTCTTTGATATGACGCCAGAAGCAGAATACAGATTTTAAAAATTTATAAACTAGACAATCGAAATTAAAAGCTTCTGCCCTTCAAAAAACACTTTAAATAGAATGACAAGAAAAACCAACTAACTGGGAGAAAATACCTACAAACCATACGCCTGATAAAGGACCTGTACCCAAAATATATAAAGAACCCTCAAAACTCAAAAAGAAAAGAACCCAATTTAAACATGGGCAAAAGATGTGAGCACTTTGCCAAAGATACAGGATGGCAGATAAGCACATGAAAAATGTCTTACATCCACAGCCATTAGGGAAATGCAAATTAAAACCACAATGAGACTCGATTATCTTCCTACTAGAATGGCTTAAAAAAATACGACAATACCAAGTGCTGACTGACAAGGATTTGGAGTAACTGGCACTCTCCTAAACGACTGGTGGAAACGCAAAGTGGTAGGACCACTTTGGAAAACAATTTGGCAGCTTCTCATCAAGTTAAACATACTCTTACCACATGATCCAGCAATTCTGCTCCGAGGTGTTTACCCAAATGAAACGAAAACTTAGGTTCACAACAAACTTCTCATCAGCAATTTTATTTCCAAACCCAGAAACAATCCAAATCAGCAAGGGAATGGATTAACAGAACGGGGGACATCCATGCCATGGCCTAAAGCTAGCAATAAAAAAGAATAAGTTACTGATAAACACAATTACACGGATAAATCTCAAATGCATTAGGCCTAGTGAAAAAGGCTACATACTGTCTGATTCCACTTAACAGACATGCTAGAAAAGGCAAAACTAGAGAAACAGAACACACATCAACGGTTGCCTGACACGAGAGGTCAGAGGGAATTTTTGAGCGGTGATAAAATCAATGGTGATAGTGATTACACAAAAAGCTCATAGGACTGAAAACTAAAAAGGATGAAATTTACTGTATATAAATTAAGCCTTAGTCAAAAAGAAAGAAAGAAAATGATGTAGAAACAGTGGGGCATACAGATTGCCTAGAAATGGATCCTAGCATATATCATTAAAATTTGATAGGAAAAACACCACAAATCAATGGGAAAGAGATGTAAGTCAATAAAGGATGTTGGCAAAACTGCTTATTTGAGGTGAATTCAACAGTCCACTTTGCTTCTCTCCAATACTACCTACGAATCAGAAGATCAGAGAGTTAAAATTAGGTAAACAAACCACAGAGGAGAATTTATGTGAATATGCAGCTGGCCCGTGAATGAGGAAGACTTTAAGCCCCCACATAAAGGAGATCAAAATGGAAAAGAGTAGTATCATGGACCACTTAAGAGTTCTAGTCGCCTTAAAAGAAAACAAATCCAGGGGAAAAAAAAAAAAAAACAAACTTGGGAGAAAACATCTGCCACAAATAGATAAATTATTGTTAATGAAAAGCACTTACAAAATGAAATGTTCCAAGAGTCACACAGATAAAATAAGTAAACGAAAGAAAATTCACTATAAAGGGAACATAAAGCCTTCAACCACCCTAAGTAATGAAAGCAAGAGAAATTAGGACAAGTTCCCTTCTCAACTAGCAACTTAGCCATGCTCTCTTTCCCTTAAGGGCACGCTCAAGGACGGGGTGGATGTGACGAGACAAGCACCCTGGTACACAACTGGTGGTAGGACAAGAGGGCCTGAGGTTTCAAAACACCAACGTGGTCATGTACATCTAAAGCAGGGTAGTTAGTTTTTTACAAGTATATGCGGTGAGATTTGAAAACCTCCAGAAAATATGGTTCAACTCAGTGATGGAGCATATGAACTATTTATTTATAGCTAAGAGGATCCTAAGTCAAGGATGAGCAGAGTGTGACAAGATCTCATCCATCAGCTGGAGCGCCTCCTCTCAGAAAGGAGCAAACCTTAGCCTACTACTTACTCAAGGGCACACCGCTTGTCATACCCCTACAAATGACATTCCAGGCAAATGCTATTTTTCAATAAAATAACTACCTACTAATTAGTATTTAGTGTTTAATTCAATCAAAAAGCCTAAACTTGATAGGAGACCAAAAGCATGAGCAACAAAAGAAAAAAACTGATTCAACTGGACCTCATCAAAACTGAAAACATCTTGGGGCGCCTGGGTGGCTCAGTCGGTTAAGCGTCTGCCTTCGGCTCAGGTCATGATCCCAGGGTCCTGGGATCGAGCCCCACATCGGGCTCCCTGCTCAGCGGGGAGCCTGCTTCTCCCTCTGCCTCTGCCTGCCTGCCTGCCTACTTGTGCTCTCTCTCTCTCTGTGTCAAATAAATAAATAAAATCTTAAAAAAAAAAAAAACTGAAAACATCTTTTCATCAAAGGACATTATCAAGAAAGTGAAAGGCAGGCGCCTGGGTGGCTCAGTTGGTTAAGTGACTGCCTTCGGCTCAGGTCATGATCCTGGAGTCTTGGGATCGAGTCCCGCATCGGGCTCCCTTCTCAGGCAGGGAATCTGCTTCTCCCTCTGGCCCTCCCCCCTCTCATGCTCTATCTCATTCTCTCTCTCAAATAAATAAATAAAATCTTAAAAAAAAAAAAAAAGAAAGTGAAAGGCAACCCATGGAATGGAAGAAAGAGCGGCGAAACATGTAAGTGGTAAGGACTCAGCATTCAGAATATATGAAGATCTCCTACAATGCAACAACAAACACCATCCAATCAAAAAATGCATAAAGGACTTGACATATACTTCTCCCCCCCAAAAAAATATATATATATACAAATGAAAAGATGTTCAACATCATTAGTCGTTAGGGAAATGTGAATCAAAAATACAAGATACCACTTCACATCCTCTAGAGTCCAGAAATCATAAGGAAAAAGTGTTGGAGAAGATCTAGTGAAGCCAGAACACTTATACATAGCTAGTGGGAATGTAATGGTTCAACCATTATGGAAAACAGTTTGAGGATTCTTCAAAAAGTCAAACACAGAATTCCTATCTGACCCAGCACTTTCATTCTTAGATATATAATTAAAAGAACTGCAAACAGCTGTTTCAGATACATATACATGCATGTTAATAGCAGGACTACTTACAGTAGCCAAAAGGTCCATCACAAATGAATGGATAAGAAACTGTAGTATACACAATATACAGCGGGCTATTATTCAGCTATAAAAAGGATGAAGTACCGATCCATGCTATGACGTAGGTCAACCTGCAAAATGTTATACTAAGTAATGAGAAGCCAGACCCAAAAGGTCCCATAAATTGTTCACTTAAAAATGGTTAATTTGATGTTATGTGAATTTCACCTGATTTTTTTTAAAAACCTAAACTTATAAGAATTGAAAGACTTATCATCTTACTATTCAAATTTACCTATAATTATGTAAAAGTAGGCAAGTGGTTTACTAAACACTGCAAATCATATGCAGAATGCAGCTCCTTAGGACAATGACTGTGACATTCTAACCAAAAGGGGACTGCCTGAAGGGACTGGTCCCTCTCTCACCTAACTCAGTCTCCTACAAGGAAGAGCACCAGCCATTGCTCATGAAAATTGCAGGGGACTACAGACCTACAAACGACTGAGATGAAGAGTTTATGCAGAAGAAATACAACAGACCACCCAAAGCCCCAGGGGAAAGCTTGGGTAAGACTCCTTGGGAAACCAAGGCATTGCAAAGCAGCTGTGTACATCGGGGAATTGGAAAAGCCTCACACAGGGCCG
This sequence comes from Callorhinus ursinus, assembly GCF_003265705.2. Taxonomy (NCBI): domain Eukaryota; kingdom Metazoa; phylum Chordata; class Mammalia; order Carnivora; family Otariidae; genus Callorhinus; species Callorhinus ursinus. The sequence goes on from NW_027397074.1 coordinate 38,337,055, forward strand.
GGCCAGGCCAGACACATGCTCAGCAAAGATCTGACAAGAATTTAAGCTTACAGGGTCAGAACATGCCCAACTAATCAATGAATGATTTCTCCCTGGCACAGAGCCAATCTGCAAAGACTAGAAGAGGTGGCTGTTTCCTCAAACACCCACTTTTCAACAGATCAAAGACAAAGAAATAGAAAAAACTGGTCCATTCAAAGGAACAAAACAAAGTGATAGAGACTGTTCCTGAGGTAGCACAGACCTAAGTGGACTTACTAGACAAAAGACAACTGCCTTAAGTATGCGCAAAGAACAAAAGGAAAACACAAACTAAGATAAATTGGGAAAATGATACACAGTTAATCCTTAAACACCATGGGTTGGGGCACTGACTGCCCCCATACAGTTGAAAATCCACACGCAACTTTTGACTCCCCAAAAACTTAATAGCCTACTGTTAACTGGAAGCCTTACCAGTAACACAAACAGTCCATTAACAGGTTTGATATATGTCTTATACGTTATATTCTTACAATAAACTAAGCTAGAAAAAATAAAATATTAAGAAAATCATAAGGACAATACATTTACAGTACTGGACTATAAAAAACAAAATCCATGTATAAGTAGACCCACACAGTTCCAATCTGTGTTATTCAGGGTCAACTGTATAAGCAAAATGATATCTACAAGGAGAAATTATAAAAAGGAACAGGAATTCTGGAGGTGAAAAAATACAATACCCAAATTGCAAATTTTATTAGAGAAGTTCAAAATCAAATTGAAGAGGCAGAACAAAGAATCAGAGAGACTATTTGACAAAATAACGACCGAAAACTTCCCAAGTTTGATGGAAGACTTGAAGCTCAATAAACCCCAAGTAGGATAAACCCAAGAGACCCACACTGAGACACATTTTAATCAAGCCAGTGAAAGACAAAGACAAAGAGAATACTGAAAGCAGCCAGAAAAAAAGCTACTCATCACACACAAGAAATCCTCAAAAGGATTATCAGCTGATTGCTCAGAAAAAAACCTTGGAGGTCAGAAAGCAGTGGAATGACACTTAAAGCACTGAAAGAAAAAAACCGTCAACCAAGAACTCTCTATCTGGCAAACTGTCCTTCAAAAATGAGGGAGAAATTAAGACATTACCAGATAAACAAAAGCTGAGAGAGTTCATTAGCACCAGACCTGCTTAACAAGAAATCCTAAAGGGAGTTCTTCAAGAGGAAATGAAAGGGCACTAGAGAGTAACTCAAAGACATATGAAATACAAAGTTTTTAAGTAAAATATAAATACTGGTATTAATGTAAATTCAGTCTATAATTTCACTTTGTTTTCTCCAATATAAAAATGCACCTATGATTCTATATTTTGTGGTGCACGACACATAAAGATAGAATTGGTGGCACTGATAACAAAAGGAGGGGAAGAGCTGTATAGCAGTAGAGTTTTTATATGCCACTGACAAACTGGTATTATTCAAATAGATTACTTCAATCGTAGAATGTTTTATGTAACCCCCATGCTAACCACAGAGAAAAAAATCTATAGAATACATAGAAAAGGAAATGAGAGTATCAAAACATGCCATTTATCAACAAAACACAAAGGTAGGCAGTAATGGAGGAAATGAGGGTCAAAAAAGCTTTTAAGAAGAATACAGAAAACAAAACAAAATGGCAAAAGTCCTTTCCTAACAGTAACCACTTTAAATGCAAATAGATTAGACTCTGCAATCAAAAGACACAGATCGGCAGAAAGAATAAAAAAAAAAAAAATGGGACCCAACTATACACTGCCTACAGAAGATTCACTTCATACCTAAAAAATGACACTAAGGCTGAAAAGTGAAAGGACGGAAAAGATATGCAAATGAAAATAGTAATCCAAAGAGAAATGTAATGACTGTACTAACATCAGACAGAGCAGATATTAAGTCAAAAAATATTACAAGGACACTGCATACGGATAAAAGGGTCAATTCACCAAGAAGCTATAACAATTAAAAATATGTATTTGCAGGAAACTTCAGAGCTCCAAAACATATAAAACAAATGCTGACAGAAATGAAAGGGAAATAGTTCTACAATAATAGTTGGAGACTTCAATATCCCACTTTCAATAATGGACAGACTACAACAAAAGATCAATAAGGAAACAGAGAAAGTGAGCAACACCATAAACCAATTCGAACTAACAGACATATATAGAACACTCCAACCAACACAGTAGGATACATTTTCCTCAAGGTCGCATGGAAAACTCCCCAGAACAGACCATATGTAGGCCACAAAATAAGTCAAAATAAATTTAAAACAGTTAAAATCATACAAATTATCTTTTCTGATCAGAATGGAATGGAACTAGAAATCAGTAACAGAAGGAAGACTAACAAATTCACAAATACGCTGAAAATGAAACACCACACTGTCAAATAACCAAGGGGTTACTCCAAAGAGAAATAATCACAACAGAAATTTAAAAATTGCACCAAAACTTACGCTATGCAGAGAAAGCAATGCTAAAAGGGAAATTTAAAGCTGTAAACACTTATATTAAAAAAAGACCTCAAACCATCAAATTTTACTCCATAAAAGAAACTAGAGAAAGTACAGCAAATTAAACACAAAGATAACAGAAGGCAGGAAATAATAAAGATTACAGCAGATATAAATAGAGAACAGAAAAACAACAGAGAAATATCAACAAAACCAAAAGTTGATTCTCTGAAAATATCAAAATTGACCAACTTTTTGCTAGACTATGAAAAAAAGGTACAAATTACTGAAATAAAGTGGAGTCATCACTACCAATCTGACAGAAATAAAAAGGATAATCAAAGAGTACTATGAACGACTGAATGCCAACAAATTGGGTTAGCTAGATGAAATGGATAGACTCCTAGAAACACATAACCTTCCAAGACTGACTCATGAATAGAAAACCTGATAGACTTCTAACTACTAAGGATTTGAATCAGTAATCAAAAGCCCTCCCCCCAAAGTAAATCCCATGACCCAGATGGCTTCACTAGTGAATTCGATTTAACTTTTAAAGAAGAATTAACATCAAGCCTTCTCAAACTCTTCCAAAAAATGAAGAGTTTAACTCATCCCATGTGGCCAGTATTCCCCTGATACTGGAGCCAAACAAAGACAAGAAAAGTACAGAGCAATATCCCTTGTGAATAGCAACGAAAAAATCCTCAACAAAATGCTAGCAAGCCAAATTCAGTTGCATAGTAAAAGGATTACACAAGATGTCCAAGTGAGATACATTTCTGGTATGCAAGATGGTTCAACATAGAAAACAAATGTGCTCGCTTCGGCAGCACACACAATAACATAGAAAACAAAACACACGATCATCTCCACAGATGCAGAAAAAGCATGCGACAAAATCCAACACCCTTTCATGATAAAACCAAACCAAACCAATCCAAAAAACAATCAACAAAGAATGGAAGGAAACTTCAACATAATAAAGGTCACATATGGAAAACAGGTAACCCCAGGGGCGCCTGGGTGGCTCAGTAGTTAAGCATCTGCCTTCAGCTCAGGTCATGATCCCAGGGTCCTGGGATCGAGCCCCACATCTGGCTCCCTGCTCAGCGGGAAGCCTGCTTCTTCCTCTCCCACTCCCCCTGCTTATGTTCCCTGTCTCTCTCTCTCTGTCAAAAAATAAATAAAATCTTAAAAAAAAAAAAAAACAGGTAACCCCATACTCCATGGTGAAAGACTGAATGCTTTCCCTTAAAATCAGCAACAAGACAAGGATTCCACTTTCACTACTTACATTCAACACAGTATTTGAAGATCTAGCCAGAACTATTATACAAGAAATAAAAGGCATCCAAACTGGAAAGGAAGCAGTAAAATTGTTTGCAGGTGACATGATCATTTATATAGAAAAGCCTAAAGATTCCACAGAACCTGTGAGCACTAATTAGCTAAGTCAATAATGTTAAAAGGTACAAAATCAACACATAAAAAATCAGTTGCATTTCTACAGGCTAACAATGAACCATTGGCTAAGGAAATTAAGGAAACAATTCCATTTGCCATAGCATCAAAAAGAATAAAACACTTAGGAATTAACTGAAGCAACAAGCAGTAAAACCACACTGAAAACTACAAAACATCACCGAAAGAAAGTAAAGACAGAAACAGATGAAAAAGTATCACACATTCATGGATCAGAACACTGAACACTATGAACATGACAATACTACCCAAAGTTATCTATGGATCCAATGCAATTCTATCAAAATCCTGGCAACATTTTTTTTGCAGAAAGGCCGTTCCCAAAACTCATGTGGAATCTAAAGGGACTCAGAATAACCAAAAAAAAAAAAAAAAAAAAAAAAATCTGTAAAAAGAAGAACTTGTGGCCCCCCAGCTGGCTCAGTCAGTGGAGCATGTGACTCTTGATCTCAGGGGTTGTGAGTTCAAGCCCCACACTGGGTGCAGAGATTATTTAAACATAAAATCTTTGAAAAAATAAATAAACAAACAAATAATAAAAAGAAGAACCATGGCGGAGGGCTCACACTTACTAATTTCAATGTTTATTACAAAGCTACAGTAATCCAAACAGAGTGGTCCTAGCATAAAGAAAGCCATACAGGGGCGCTTGGGTGGCTCAGTCAGTTAAGCCATCTGCCTTTGGCTCAGGTCATATGATCTCAGGGTCCTGGGATCAAGTCCCGCATCGGGCTCCCTGCTCAGTGGGGAATCTGTTTCTCCCTCTCCCTCTCCCCTGTGCTGTCCCTCTCCCTCTCTCTTAAAAAAAAAAAATCTTAAAAAAAAAAAAAAAAAAGACAGACCAGTGCAATACAACAATGAGCTCAGAAATCAACCTTCACGTACATGCAGGTCAACTGATTTTTGACCAAGTGCCAAGACTATTCAATGGGGAAAGGATGGTCTTTTCAAGAAATGATGCTGGGAAAACTGGATATCCACACTGAAAAGAATGAAGCTGGATCCTTACCTTAACACAACAACCTACAAAAAACCCAAAATGTATCCAAGACCTAAAACTACATAACTCTCAGAAGAAAACATAAAGGAAAAAGTTCCTGACACTGGACTTGGCAATGATTTCTTGTATATGGCATCAAAGGCACAGGCAACAATAGAAAAGAATAGATAAATTGGACTTGGCAAAATCAAAAACTGTTAGATATCAAAGGACACTATCAAGAGATTGAAAAGGGCAACCTACAGAATGGGAGAAAGTATTTGCATATCATACATCTGCTAAGGGTTTAACATCCAGAATATAGAGAACTCCTAGAGCTCAACACCAACAGCAAAACCCAACTTAGAAGAGCAAAAGACTTAAATAGACATTTCTCCAAAAATAAAAAGATGGCCAGTTAAGCATGTGAAAAGATGCTCAACAACACTAATCACTAGGGAAATGCAAATCAAAACCACAATGAGATACCACTTCACATCCACTGGGTGGCTACTATTAAAAAAAAATTTAAAAAAACAATCAAAAACTAATGATGTAATGTATGGTGATTAACATAATAAAATTAAAAAAAAAACAACCAAAAAAACAAATTAAGTGGTGGTGAATATGTGGAGAAACTGGAACTTTCGTGCAGTGTTGGAAGGAAGGTGAAAGAAGGCAGCTGCTACGACAAAAATATGGTAGCTCCTCAAAAACTCACAGACAGAATTACCACGTAATTCATTAATTCCAGTTTAGGTATATGACAAAAATATTGAAATCAGAGATTCAGTTATTTTATACCAACATCCACAGAAGCATTATTCATAATATCTAAACGGTGGGAACAGCCCAACTGGCATGGATGGACAAATGGATAAACAAAATGTGGTATATACATGCAATGCGTTATTATTCAGCCTTAAGAAGGAATGAAATTCTGATATATAGAAACATGGATGAACCTTGAAAACATGCTGAGCAAACTAAATAAGACCCAACAGGATAAATATTCTATGATTCCACTTCCATGTCTTACCTAGCCTAGTCAACTTCATAGAAACAGAAAAGGAGAATGGTGGTGACCATTGGTGGTGGAATGAGGGGGAGGGTGGGGAATGGGGAGTTAGTGTTTAGTGGGTACAGAGCTCCGGTTGAGGATCATGAAGAAGTTCTGGAGATGAACAGAGCTGATGGTTGCACAACAATGTGACTATACTTCATGCCAGTAAATTTTATGCTACGCGTATTTTACTATAATAAAAGAAAAGGCAAAACAAATGACCAATGTTATTTCAAAAAGAGATCATGTAAACTTACAGACACGTATGTGCAGAGGGCTTCGAAGAGCTATCCAGGTGAGTAACAACAGAGGAACTAGTTTTGGCAGAGGTCCTAGGAGGGAAATGAGCCAAACCACTTGGGAAACGCTGGGTGATTTCCTTTTCCAAAAAGGTGAGCAGACAGGAAATGTGAAGCCAATGTCAAGATTTCACTGGACCCTAACAGACTGATTATCAAACTGGACAAGTCTGCTCTCCGTGTTTTTCAACAAGGGGCTATCGGCATTCTGGACAAGAATGACTATTGCTTCCAGTGGGACTCTCCTGCTCACCACAGGGCACTTACTATCCCTGAACTCCAAATCCTTTAATATAGGAGCACTCTCCTCACCCCATTACACTAACAATCGAGAAGTAGCCTACAGATTTCTATTACCACCACAACCCCAGCTCACTCAGATGAACACCACAGAGTGAATCCAACAACTGAAATATGATAGCCTGTGTGTGTCAGGATGTGTCAAGTTATAAAGCAGTAACAAACAATTCTAAGTCTTTAAAAGGGCTGAAACAAAACAAGGTTTCTCTTGTTCATGACCTGTTCCTCCGGGCCAGCCAGGTGGAACATTCCACACTCTTCCACACTGTCCTCACACAGGACCTGGGCTGACAAAGAGGGAAGGAGACATGGCAAATGATGTACTGGCATTTAAAAATTCCACCTGGGGGACACGTGGGTGGCTCAGTCAGTTAAGCATTGGACTCTTTATTTTGGCTCAGGTTGTGATCTCAGGGTCATGAGATCCAGCCCTGTGTTGGGCTCTCCACTGGGCATGGAGCTTGCTTAAGATTCTCCCTCTCCCCCCACCCGTCTCTCTCTCTTTTTAAAAAAAAAAAAAAAAAAAAAAAGTCTTTCTTATAAGATAAAAATTCCACCTAGAAGTGACACACAACACTTCTTACATTTTATTGGCCAAAGCGGATCAAATGGTCTTGCCTATTACAAGGGCCAGGAAAATGCATTCCTCCCATTTACCCAGAAGGAAAAGAACCAGAGATCATTTGTACAGAGCCCTGACCGCTTCCCAGCTATGACTTAAAAGCATTCTGTGAGGATGCTAGGCCCACGTCCATCACTGAAAGTAACTGAAGAGCATGTTACGGCTTAGTGTAGGCCTGGAGAGGGTACCACCACTGGCGCCAGGCTAAGGAGCCCAATGAGGGATGAGCCATGGGCGGGGGAAGCAATTTTTACACAATTTCAATGCGGTGTGAGGCATAGGATCATCACGGCAGCAAGTGCAGCAGGGCAACTGACCCAGCAGTGAGGGGTACCACTCACAAAGTCGGCTGGCAGCCTCCAGGTTGGCCGGGTCCCCACAGCCGCAGGGCGGAGTCAGCCTCAAGGAGGACTTGAAGCAGACGGACAGGTGGAAGCAAGAACGTGGAGAACGGGGGCGCCTGGGGGGCTCAGTCGGTTAAGTCCTTGGCTCAGGTCAGGATCCCAGGGTCCTGGGATCGAGCCCTGCATGGGGGGCGGGGGGGGGTGGCTCCCTGCTCAGCGGGGAGTCTGCTTCTCCCTCTACCTGCAGCGCCCCCTGCTTGTGTGCGCATGCGCTCTCTCCTCTGCCAAATAAATTCTTAAAAAAAAAAGGTGGAGAACAGGCAGGCAGGGGGAGGCAAGTGTCCCTGTGCTTGCTCCCAGCAAGCACCGAACAGACCCTCACAGGGACAGGAGTGTGGGGGAGGGATCTTCATCCCGCCGCCTTGCCCTGAGAGCCTTGATCCTGGGATCCTCTGGACACACGGCCACCCCGCCACCCCGTGTGAGACAAACAGGGGCGCGGGCGGAGACACGGCCGAACAATCCCTGAACCGCGGCCGTGCAGGCTGCTGATAGCACTTAGCTCCTGGCACTGTGTCGCAGTGAAGGTGCACCCTCCCCGAGGGCGGCCTTTCTCAGGTCCTCAGTCACAGCCAGGGAGGACGATACACTTGTTGCGAAGGAGGTTCCTGATGAGGAGGCGCTCTCACAGGGATGCTGAAGCCGGCAGTGTGGTCAAACAGAACGAGGGGGGCTTTGTTTGGTGAGGTCGGGCCGGGGCAGCCTTATGTAGGAGGCCCGTGTGAGCGCGGGAATGCCTTCAGTTATTTTAATGAAAAACCTCCTCCAATAAAAAAATGCCTGGGACCAAGTGTGGGGGGGGGGGGAAGAATTAAGAATAACCAGTAATTTTAAATGCACTTTTATTTTTCTTAACTTCCCATTTTAAACCAGCGTTATGGAGAACATAATAAAGGCACTAGACATCTTGCATTTAAAAAAAAATATGCTTAGGGATTTATTTCAATATCAACGAAAGTCTTTTGGTTTGTTTTTTGTTTTTCCATTTACCTTCAGAGTCGTGGAGCTTGCAATAGGAAGATATCATGGGGTGGGGGAGTAAGCAGGGAGGTTACCTTTTCTGTTTTAGGATTTATTACAGGGATGCTCTCCGCATGGTACACTCAGCCCGCAGTCCCACGCTTCTCAAACTGAGGAGCTCAGTGACAGCCGCAAGGCTTTCAAGAGCACAGGTGGGACAGGGGAGGGGACTTTTTCTCCCAAGAGAGTAATTTTAAAAACCCTTTTTGTGTTAAAATAAACAAACATATATTACGGAAGAGAATGCAAAATAGGCTTCAAAAGATAAAACTGGAGATGGATGAAAAAAATCCCCTGCACAGACAGGGTGGGGCTGCTGCACCTCCGGGCTCTGGGGCAGGCTCGGACTGGCCTCCGCTATCAGTCTGACAGAAGAATCTGAGAAGCTCCCCCGAAGGATGCTGCAGCCTGTCATAACTCATACTTCCTCTCACTACACGATGACAGCAAGAAACCTTTTTTTTTTTTTCAATTCAACAAATATTTAGCACCTGCTATATGGCAGGCCCTGCACACTCAGGATAATTATCATTTTGGCCTGCCACATGATTGAGGGTCACCACCTTGGGGTAAATCCTAGGGCCCTTCTAACAGAGGATGAGGTCTACCAGCAGGCAGCTGAGGGGGGGGCCAGACCAGGCTCTGTGCCAGAAGACCCAGATGCCAGAGCGCAAACACAAACGCAAGGGACTCTCCAGGTACGTAGGACCCTCCCGCAGCAGAGGTTTAATGATGGTGGGCTGCCCCAACAGCCGTGCCGCCACTCTGCAGGGCTTGGGGGGAACATCAGAGGGGGTCTGTGGGAAGGGATCCCTGGACCATGCCCAGTGCAGGGGGTATCCCTACAACCGGAAGGGCACAAGATGCCTGGGCAGTCATCACCCACACCCCTGGGCAGGCTGGGCGGTCTGAAAGCACAGGCTCTGGGCCTGATTCGTAGGGATTCTAAATGCTATTTTTTAAACATTTTAAGTGCAACGGGAAGTGCATATAGCTTACGCGCACAGTCTGGTCAAGTTTTACAAACTGCACCAACTCATGATAACCAGCACCCAGATCCAGAAATACAGTCTTCTCAGCTCTTAGAAACCGCTTATTAGGAACCTACGGTTTTACCTTTAGACATCCAACCTTCAATGAACACCTATTTTCAGACATCTAGGAGATGATTTACAATTGAAATAAGCAATACAAAAGAAGGCAAAACAAAGTGATTCAGTGCCACACAGGAGAGGAGCTCAGAGCAGGGGATCCCCGCCCTCCCGCATCCACGTGACCAACTTGCAAAATGCCAGGACAGCCCAATCCACAGGCACTGCCACTATGCGTCCATGAGCACGTGCTTGGATCTTCTTGGTTTCCTAGGTGGTAAAGAACATACCTCTAAGACGACTCCCCATCTTCCCCCCAAACTAGAAACACACTGCTAGGTGTTCTAGGTTCAGGAAGAAAACACTGTTTCAGTCCAGTTACCAAGAGCCCTGGTTCTAACCTGAGTAAACACTGTTTTCTCTTGGCTAACACAGCACAATAAAGGGGAAAAAACATTGTGTCAGAGACTGTGATCCACTGCAAAGCAGGCACATTCTTTTTGGGAGAAAGTACATGATAAAGAAACGTGGACTCCCAACACAAGGCACAAGGCATGTACCACCCCAAGACATTTATTGCAAAGTTCCTTTTAATAAAGAAAAAAATTTTAAACAGAAAAGTACATAAAATACACACCTCAGGGAAAGGCTGCAGTAATTAAAAATGAAAACCGTGAAGACCTCCGAGCTACTAAGAAATAGCACTGACGGTGCTAAAGACAGAATTCAAACTGCAATCATACTGCAGAAATGGTGACTAAACACGGGCAAACACTGGATGGGAAAGATCTAGAAAATGACACCCAGGGAGCAGGGGAGGTAGAGCAGTTCCAACTTTGTTTTTATTTCAGCTGCTATGAACACTTGTACAATATTACTTGTACAATACAAAACTCATCTAAATACCATTACTGTGTAAAAGCCTTCTGGATCTGATTCATACTCCCATGCTGACTTTTACAGTCAGTATCCAAGGAATTCTGTCCAAAGCCTCAACTGGCCAGTTTCTAAAAAAGAACCAGACCAGCTGCTGTTAATGCCCCAGCCCTTCTAGTTAAAGAGAAGAGCAAAGGTATTAGGAGAAAACCCCAAAGGGCTGACAACCCCTTGTATTTAAATACATTATACTTAGCATGTCCTTGATCAACTCAATGGCACTGTAAGTTGGACAAAGATGTCTATCCTCCCAATGTTATTTCCATGAAAGTTGTGTGACTTGCCGAGATCCCGTGAGTCTACTGGCCAGTCAGGCACTGGCTCTGAGGACAGAATCCTGGCTCAGCCCCTTCCTAGCTGGGCTGCCCAGAGCAAATGGCTCTACTTCCCCTTATCTTTAAAATATAGATAATACAAGCCATTTCGGAACTACAGTGAGGATTAAATCTGATAAAAGGAAATGACATTTTCGGGGGGGGGGGGGGGATGGTTCTTCAGGTCTTCTCCCATTCCCAAAACCCAAGGCCTTGTAGATCCCCCCAAAGCACGGCAAGAGCCAGCTGAGTTCCGGCAAAGGCAGAAGAGGCAAGGAGCTCCAGAGTGACCTTAGTACCCAGCACGTCAGTGCTCAAAGAATATCTGACAAATGGACTAACCCAGTCAGGGAGCCCTCTGTCATCAGCTGATGATTAAGAACAGGCAGGAAGCCATCCGCTATCTGAACTCAAACTCTGGCCCCTTTAACTTTGAGACTACAGCGTATTTTTGCACTGCATACAGATGGTAGCATTTACCACTGTGGAAAACAAAGTCTCCTGCATGTTATCTTCAGCTGTATTTACCAAATATGCCTCTGCCTGGTCCTATTTAAAGAGATTCAGAGAGAGAACAACCTGATGGTTACCAGAGGGGAGCTGGATGAGGAATGGGTGAAAGAGGTAACGGAGATTCAGAGTGCACTTCTCATGATGAGCCCTGAGTAACGTACACAATTGTTGGTTCCCTCTATTGTACACCTGAAACTAATACAACACTGTTTAATAACTATACTGGAATTAAAATTAAAAACTTAGAAATAAAAATAAAACATTCAGAAACCACTGCTTTCCAAAAAGAAAATAAAATAGTCCTACTAATATTGTCTTAACTCTGTTAGGTAAGGCTTCTCCATGAGCCTCTATCAATCCCACTTTGGTGAATGAAGCTATGTCTTTTATGAAACAAAATCATATCTTGGAGGTAAAAACTGTAAACTGTAGCTCAGAGAAAGTGCTGATGGGTAAAGCAGAACTCTCAAGAACAGTTTAAAATGAACATGCCTATTCTATTTGAACGGCTTTATTGATATTTTTAATTTATTGTAATATTCACAAACGGTTTTAAGTCACGTAATTATCTCATGGATTACTGTCCCGTGTGCCCGACCAGATCAGAATTGCTGTGATCTCCGAAATTCCTCCTCATTACTGAGAATTTAGTTCTTCAGGGCAAATCACTGTGCTTGTCCTTCCCAGAAGTCACAAACCATCCCCCTCTGTGAGCAGCTTCTGAGGCTCTGGGCATACACATTAAGTCAGAGAATGAGAAGACAACACTTTGTAGCTATGAAGTCAGCACCAGAGAAATTCCTCTTTACCACTCCAACAGCATGCTCCATACTATTCCTGAGACCAGTTAGCTGCATTTCTTCCTGTGCGAGTCCAACCTGCACCCTAGAGCAAGAAGAGAGTAACAGGGCAACAGTGACATCCAGGACCTGCTGGGTCCTCTGCTAGGAGGTGGAGGTAGTCTCATCCTCCAGAAATTCTGAGCTGCACTGCTGAGAGCTCTCAGAAAGGGACCAGACCCTTGCCTTCCTTGAGTATTACTCCTGTCGTTCGACATAAAGACACAAAGACACGGTGGTCAGCCCAACAAGGACTACACCCTTGGGAGCTGTGGTCCCAGTCAGTGGGCATCAAATCCGACATACGGGTGAGGTTGCAAAAAAGCAGAAGCTAGAAAGGACGTTGGTTCAAATCACGGTCTTCTTATAACATCGGGCCTAAGCTGCTTTGCTGGAATCCCTTCCCGCTCTGCCCCCTCCAAGGGATGGAAATTCTATTTACTGTACGTGTGAGAGTAAAAACCACTGTGCACTAATGCCGCCTCAGGAGGTTCATCACACTGCTTTATTCATAAGGCTGGGGGTACAGGGTAGAACCGCACGGATTTAAGATCTTGCTGTGCCTGAAATGTTCATTAAGGGCTCTTATCTGCAGTCACCTGCCCACCCCACTGAACCTCTCCACTAATTTAAAGAGTCTATAATCTGCTCACATTTAAATTATGATGAACAGGAACATTTCCACTGGAAAAAATCGTCATGCATCTTAATTTATGCTGCCAATTAAGTCTTTGGAAAAGGGGGGGAAAAAAACTGGTTATCTTACATATAGTAATTTGCCCTAATTGGTGCATAATGGGTCAGATATAATTTGTGGATTACCCCCACATGGTAAATTGTTTAACGTTTTAGAGGTACCAAAAATTAGCCTTGTTATTTGATGGTAAAAGGTTCACTCCCGACCACACATTCTGGGGACATTTTAAATCTAAACATGAACTGTGTATTTAAGTGGTGGAAGTACAGTTTGAGCAAACAACAGGTTTCTAGAGTCCTATGTTATCAAGATACACTGATGAAATTCACACGTGGCTCGAAGCTCCTTGCAGAAAGGGTTAAGTCCTAGAGAAATCCAAGCCTCCTAGAAGCAGAGGATACTGACTACCTGGTAAAGATCAGTGGAAAATAAAAACAAACTAACCCTGTCTCAGTCCTTACTCTTGTTTCTTTTCCTTTTGCTTTTAATACCTCCCCCTCATGGGGGAAATTTAAAAACAGTACTTTCTCATCAACATCCACAACAATTCTTTCTCAAATGTCTAGTTTCAGGAAGCCCTTCGGGCATCACTAAATGGCCAAAGCGACCAATCATTAGTGGCTCTGCCTTTAATTGGCACCAGAACCGAGGCAGGTGACAGCGGCCTGGGCTCAGGCACCACTGAACTTGCTGGGTCGCTTCGGTCTTCCAAGGATACGCCCGGAGCCCCTCCTCTCTCTCCAAGGCCCAGCACCCAGGTGGAGAAGTAGTAAAACATTACCAGTCCAAGGTAAAGTGGAAGCGGTGAGTCAAAGGCACTCAAAAAAGCAAGAAAAAAATCCAACCGTCACAAAGCCTCTCTCGGGGCTCCCACATGCTGCTTCCTTCCCTTTCTAATAGTTTTATTTTTAGTTCATTTGAAAAAAGTGGGTACTGCTTACCTCTGAAAATACTAGGTATATTCGTTACTAGAAAGTAAGGAAAAGCTCTTTTAAGAAACAAAACAGAAAACTGAGGTCACGTTCACATTCCCACCACCCACTGAAACACTGGGGGGGGCTACTCTCAAATGTTTGTAAATGAGATTTTTAAAACCCAGTTTGGGGTCCTGCTGTGTTTACGGTTTGTGATCTCGGGGCTTTTTGTTTTTTAACTTGGCCTCATGACGTTGCCATTTCCCCCTCCAAGTGGTTTTGAAATTCCTTAAAAACACAAAAGTTCTAGAACAAATACAAGAGCAATTCCTTGCAAATTACACTCCCTCATCCAAGCTGAACCGGACTCCCGGCAATTTTTTTAGAAAAATTATACTTTTCTGAAACTTCCTCATCTCTGTGTCAATTGCCGGAGAAAGTGGGGGGCGCGCACCAGAAAAGCTCCCCGCACACGGCCCGCCGCCCCCCCCGGGCCGGATCCACCAGCGCTGCAAACGCAGGCGCTACGCCCCTGCTGCCTCCCGCCCGCACTTCCCTCGAAACACGTCCACTCCTGGGGCTCGCGGCCCGGCCTGCGACCCCCGGGCTACCCCCCGGGACCGAGGCGACCGCCGCGCGGGGGGACGCCCAACCTCTCCAGTCCGGGCCGGCGCAGCGGTGAGCCACCGCGCACACCTGCAGGGCGCGCCGCTCCGGCGTTCCCGGGGCGAGGCTGGCCAGGTCCACAACGCGGTGGCCAAGGGCCACGTTTCCAGCCCAAGGCGGGGAGGAGGGCCGGGCGCAAAGGCATGCCGGCCGGGCTGCGGCGGGACCCTCACCTGGGAGCGAGACGCCAACTCCATTCTTCCCACCCGGGCTCCGGCCTCCTCCTAGCACGCGGCCACGAGAACCTGGCTCGCCACGGGCCGGCGCACGCAGAACACCCGCGGCCGCGCAGCCCGCGCGCTGCGCCCGGAGCTCCGGCAGGCCGGGGGAGGGGCGCACTCGGCGCCCGGGACAGGGGGGAGCGCGCCGCGCCGCCCACTCGGCGCCCCCGCGCCCGGCTGCAAGCCTCGGGTCTTGGACCGAACTTCGCGACTGGGGAACTTCGCTTCGCCCGCGGCGCGAGATGGGGTTGCAGATGGGGCGCGGCCGGCGGCGGTTGCCGATGCGGGGGCGCCGGGCTCCCCCCTGCAGCGGAGGGAGGGAGTGGAGCCGTCCGGCTGGGTTTCGCGCGGGAGAAATGAGGGGGCAGTCCCGGCGCAGCCTCCAGCTGGCACGCCCGGCTACGCGCGCCGGATATTTGCAGGGCTTATTCCAGGTCCTGCCCTGAAGCACATGCCTCCGCGGCAATCCGTCTCTGCTCCAGGAGAGCATTTTAGAGCTTGAAACTTCGGGGCTCGTTTTGTTCAGTTGTTGTAAAGGGGCGGGGTTCTGCCGCCTCCCAGAACGTTTGCTACAGGGTTCACTTTGCAAAACTAGCAACCCGGGTTTCTTTACCGAGGCCCTGAGGCTGGGGAGCTGAAAAATCCCCTCGAACTTGCGGCAGTCTTTGCTCTACCATTATACACGTAGGCCTACAGCCCCACTAGACAGAGAGTTCTAGAGGTTAGAAACGCTAATTAACAAATACTAGCTGAGTAGCTTCTATGCGTCAGACACTCACTGTGTGTTAGACCTGGGAACACGAGATTGAACAACAATAAAACAGGTCCCTGCTCTGTTGGAGCTTATGGTCAGGGAGCCAGCCACCAGCAAGATGATATAAATGTAATAATGATGCAAGTAAGTGTAATAATAATGTAACAATAATTTGATTCATAATTTAACGATTCAAATACCATTAATGTGATAAGTTCAATTATAATGATGCAAATAAATGTAAATTTGGAGCCATGATAGATGCCACGAGGGAAAAGGTAAATGGTACTATGGTGGTTTAAAATAGGGAGACTTTTGGCACAGGTCAGGGACAACTTCTTAAAAGTTCAGGTAGGAAGAGTGAAGAATCCAGTGGGTGGAGACTGTGGAAGGCTTGAAGTGGGTATTGGGGAAGGGTGGTAGATGAAGTTCTGAAATCAGAGCAAGTTTGCAGGGCAGTATGGAAAGCCTTTTAGCATTGTGGTCATGCGTTCAGAGTGAATCACTGAGTGCATGAGACCTTCTGCAGCCCTTCTTGGCTGCTTGGGATCTGACACTCATCTTTTTTTTGTTGAAGCAGTGAATGAAATTGGCCAAACATTTGCTCAAACTTGAGGAGAGAACATCTGCAAACTGTCCTCCTTCCTACTTTCACTGGTTCAGCAGACATGTGTTATGTGCTCTCCATGTTCCAGACTGGGGGGGGGAAGAAAGACCAATAAAACATAGTATGATTTTTTTAAAATGTTTTCTCTTTATTGGGTAACAAACTATTCATTAGAGCCACTTTCATTTTTATTATGCTTTAGAGTTTTCCTTCATATATAATATCTTCTTGAATCTTCCCCACATTCTTCCAGATTCTTATTATCCACATTTTTTAAATGTGGAGACAGAATCTAAGAAGATGCATTAAGAGAAAAAGATCCCTGTCCCCCTGCTAGTAAATGACAATTGCAGACTGCCAAAGTGGAAAACATTCCTTATGCCTCCAAATTCAACATTGTCTCCATTCTTCTTTACCTTTTCCTTTTGGCTGCTAGGAAACTCAAGAGTGAAATTTGTTCCATTGGAACTTTTTTCTTTTTTGGTGTACTTGCTTTCCCATGAACCAGTGGTCTTGTTTTCACTTATGTCCTTTCATTGTAGGATGCATCAAATCCCTTTTGCAAAAGGGAGTATAAATTTGAAATAGGTCAGATTTTGCAAAGCCCTTGCAGTAACCTAGTCCTTATTTGGAAACCTGAATGTAGCTGAGCCATCTTGCTTTAGAAATGTAGTATTAAGTTTTCAAACGCCAACGTGGAAACTTTCCTCCTTTGTCAGGCAAAGCCCATGCACTTGAATAGTACTTAGTAATTGATTCTATAGTGGTGTGTTTTGTTGTCAGATTTTGGTTCCCTTCTGTCTACATTTGACCCTTGAACAACCTGGGGGTGAGGATGGCCAAACCCCAGCACAGTCAAAAACCCATGCAGAACTTTTGACTCCCCCAACACTTATACACTAATAGCCTGTTAACACATATTTGCTACAGGTATTATATGCTGTATTCTTAGAATAAAGTAAGCTAGAGAAAAGAAAATGTTAAGAAAATCATACGAAGAGAAAATCCACTTACAGTGCTGTGCTGTATTTATCTAGAAAAATCCACGTGTAAGTAGACCTGCAGTTCGAACCCATGCTGTTCGAGGGTCTGGGATTCATGCCTTGTGAGCGCCGGGTTCCAGCACGGCACTGTAAGAATGGTGTCCCTTCCCAGAAGCAATAGCATACACACTGCAACAGAGGAAAATGAGATGTCGTGTTTGCAAAATTTCTTTAAGAATCCGTCTAGAAATCTATGCCTGTTTTATTTTTTAATGTGTCTATGCGATTAAAAACTTGGTCCATAGTACCTTCGACAAGATAAGAAATTTGGGATTAAATGCCACCACACATGCCTCAAATGACATGAAAGAATTGCGATTGTTTATCAGCCCTGGCCCACAACTTTTCCCTCCGTAAAAGGAGTCCAAACATTTCTCCTCTGCTCCGAAGTAGTAGCTCTGCTCTCCCCACGGAGCTCAGCTGTGGGCAAATCCTCAGTGCACCCTTTATAACAGAGAAGCATGCCAGTTTGGTATTCTGGACGCCCAGCAAAGAATCCACCTTTGGCAGAGGACTGGAAGCAATGCGGGTAATATCTGAATACCGCTTAGCATTATATTTGATCGTGAATAAGCGAAGTGACAGTCACACAAGATAACATCCCTACTTGTTCTCTATCTCGGTATCTTCAAACTCCCATCTCGTTGAGTTTAGATAACACCCCACCTAGAAGGGGAGACATCACTACATTTGAGACCTCAGAGATAACATTTCCAAGTTGTTGCAGAATAAAAGATCTAAAATCAAGTCTCTTAGAGCAAAGTCATCATCTAACAGTGACTGGGTGCCTATCTGGGAAGTTTTCTTTAATTACAAGCTGGTATTCTATCTTCCTGACTTGGCTTGCCAAGATACTGCTGTCACAGCCAATTTAAATACCTTCTGATAATAACCACTCGAACGGCTATGGAGAACAAGACGTGAACGACCAATAACTGATGCCTTCATATATTGGGTGCAGAAGAGTACACATCACGATGAAACTATAATGCCAATGCATGGTTCCACCAAAAAGCCAAGAGTGGTAGTGGTATCAGTAACAGCAGCTAGCTAAATGAGCACTGGCTGGGCACCAAACCCTGTGCTGAGTTCATCTTTGCAAGCATTCTCTCATCTCATCTCTCAACTCTGACAGTGACCCATCTGCTACTCAAAAATAGTGCTGGGAAAATAAATGAAAGAATATTTTCAAAGCATTTGAGATTTCTTAATAAACTCGAAACATGATTAATGCAATCCATATTTTGTAGGGTTTTTAGAAAATAATAGTCTTAATAATTTAGTCTGTGAACATAAAATGTAATTATAACTAGGCACTGACAATAAAGGGATGAAAATGAAAACATTATTCAAAGCTCTTACCTTTCTAAGAACCTAATGTATTATAAAAGGAAAGGGTAATAATGATCTATTTCGACAAAGGTACTGTGGTATGAGGTTTTTAAAGAACTAAGTTTTTTCACAATGAATTACATATGAAGCCTTTTTTATTAAAGATTTTATTTATTTATTTGAGACAGACAGACAGACAGAGAGCCAGGGAGGGAGGGAGACAGAATCTGCAGCAGATTCTGTGCTGAGCACAGAGCCTGACGCAGGGCTCAATCTCACCACTGTGAGATCAGGACCTGAGCCAAAACCCGAGTTGGCTAGTGAACCTACTAAACCACCCAGGTGCCCCCATGCAGCATTATTTTAAAGTAACCTATAGGGGCACCTGGGTGGCTAAGTTGTTAAGCATCTGCCTTCGGCTCAGGTCATGATCCCAGGGTCCTGGGATTGAGCCCCACATCAAGCTCCCTGCTCAGCGGGAAGTCGGCTTCTCCCTCTCTCGCTGTGTCTCTGTCTGTCAAATAAATAAATAAAATCTTTAAAGATAAAAAAAATGTAAAATTTCTCTAAATAGTTGGCGCTATGAATATTTTGTATTAATTCTACATATATATAACAACTTTCCAGACTTTGTAGAATTTCTGAAGTTATTACAGATTTATTCTTTTTTTACTTGGAATAATCAAGTATTTATACTAGTAATAAGAGTAAATCATATTTGTGATAGAAAATCCACAGACTTGGGCGGTTATGGGTTCATTTATTGTTCATTTATTCCCTTAAGCCTCCAGGTGATTTTATGAGCACGGGTGTTTGAAAACCATTG
The DNA here is from genome assembly GCF_003265705.2 of Callorhinus ursinus. Classification (NCBI taxonomy): domain Eukaryota; kingdom Metazoa; phylum Chordata; class Mammalia; order Carnivora; family Otariidae; genus Callorhinus; species Callorhinus ursinus. Next base: position 38,356,467 of record NW_027397074.1, read on the forward strand.
CCCTAGTCTAGCTCAGCGCTTTGCAAAGTAGGATCCTCAGCCCAGCAATATCAGCATCAGCTGATAAAAAAAAAAAAGTTCAGATTCTTGGGTCCCACCCGAAACCTACTGAATTAGAAACTGTGGAAGGGGAGCTTAGCAATCTGGGTTTTTTTAATCACCATCCAGGCGATTCTGATTTTTGCTTAAATTTAAGAACCACTGTCGTTGTCCTCCGAGGTCTACTGTTCACCAGCTGGGTGACCTTGGGACTAATCACTGAGCTTCATTTTTCTCATCTGAAAAATGGGGAGACCGCATACCTGCGGAATCCCTGCCAACAGTATTCTACAAAGATGAACATGTCATATCAGATGTGATTGTATTTTGAGAAGGCTAGAGTGGTGGACACTTGTAAAGTGGTATTAACAGTAATAACCTTTCCATTTATTGAACATTGACCACATTCCAGGAACCGCAAATGCATTATTACATTCAGTCACCACCACTGACATGGGATGTACATAACAGAATCCTCATTTCTCAGATGAGGAAACTGATGTTCTGAGGGTTTAAGAAACTTGCTCATGGTGACCCAGCAGAGCCAACAGAGAATCCAGATCGATCCTACCACAAAGGGGTACTCTCGATTTTTGCCTTGAGTCAGGTAGCTTGAGGGTGGGGGCAGAAATTTAACCTTTAATTTAAAAAAACGAGAATGAGGTTCTTTATGTACTATCATTCCAACCTACACTGTACTTAGAATTCGGGTATCTTCTCCTTCCTTGTTTCTGAAAGTAATGATTTCTCCATCTACAGGGCACCTTTAGCAGGTGTCTCTGCATTCTTTTCAAGTCTTCCCCCGACCACACATACCGTCTCTCTTTTCCAAAATCTACACATTCTGGACTCTCATGTGGCTCAACTGTCCCAGATAAGACAGACTCTCAGCTGATAATCTGATCACCATGCCTTCTACAGCTTTTGGCTCTGACCTGCTTATCATGTCTGGATTTGTTTACAGCTTTTGAGTCCAGATGAGCTCCTGACCTTGCTAACTGTAGCCCAGTACCAGGAAATTTCTGGTAGCATAAAATTCGAGGTCTCATTTTAAGACTATGTAATGGAACCGATAACCGTAAATTCCAAGGTAGGCTCAGGAAATGAAATACAACAGGACTTGGGCATTTCTGACTGTTATTTCCAAAGCAAATCATATCTGTATATGAAATATGGACTCGAAGTCCCGCACTCAGAAAGCATATTAAACATGGCTTGTTACAGAATGTCATTTTGCACACACAGCCCTACCACCCTCCGCTTACAAACAGGAGGTGGACTGTTTCAGACACTGACCAAGTAAACTGAAATGTTGTTTCAGTCTTTTTGTTCTTTAATACCAGCTCCCCTGCCTCTTTCCTAGAATTGCTCCCACTCCATTTTTCCTTGCCACTTTCTTTCCAAACACTCTGAAACTGTCAAAGCATTTTATATCGCAGAGCTTGCAGTTCTCTACAGGGCCCAGGAAAAGCTGAAAGGACTTCTTATGTAAGAAGTTTCTGCAAATTGTTTAGAAAAGCCGGGGTATGTGATGGCCCAGACAGAATCTATTATACTTGAAAATTGAAACATGCTTCTCAAAATAGGAAGGTAAGCAAAACAATCAAACAGAAACCAAGACAATAATAATAGTAATATATGGAGGTGTACTTTTTCAGAAACTGCTCATGTTCTATTGATGATTAGTGCCTGGGATAATAGTCATAGCCTAAAAAATATGCTCTGAGAGAAGGTAAAGCAGTGCCTATATTACAACCAAAAGGGAATTCACCCACAAGGTTGAAAGAAAAAGCAAGGCAAGCAAACCATTTATTTGACCTCATAAATGTAACATTTGCTTTCTGCTCTTCCTTTAAAAAAAAAAAAGGCAAACTAAACTATTGAAATAGATTAGGCAAAAGTCACATACTAAAATCAGCGGTTTCTGAAGTTTTTTAACTTCTGGGCAAAACTGTAACTGCTTAAAAGTGTTTAAGTATCTTTAATCCTCACGAAATCGTTTACCCAAAACTTTGGAGATGAGCAAAAGTGGTTGGGCTGACAGCTTCTGCTTCAGCATCTTGATCTCAATTCCCTCCAGCAATAGAACTGCTGTGCAACCTCACTGTTTCACATTTCAGCTGGTATTTGATCCTCATTGTAGACCTCTACGCTTTAGAAGTTCCCCTGCATCCCTGAGAGCTGCAAATAAAGACATAATTGTGGCCTTGTGGCTAATTGTGGTCTTGTGGCCAACAGCCCATCTTTAAGCAGACTGTTTCTTCATTTTTTAAAAAGTAGATTGTTTCTTTCTCCCCAAGGACCCACAAAGAGATGAAATACACCTCTAAAAGTATCATTTTTAGTTGCAACTTTTTTTGAGATCATGGTAGATTCACAGGCAGTTATAAGAAATAGGACAAAATTCTGTATTTTGCCCGGTTTTCCCTAATAGTGACATTTTGGGAAACTACAGTACAGTCTCATCCAGGATATTGACACTGATACAATTTACCATCCAATTTAGATATCCCCCATTTGACCTGCATGTGTGTGTATCTAGTTCCAATTTTATCACATATGTAACTTTGTGCCTACACCTCAGCAGTCAAGATACTGAACATTCCAACCTCACAAGGATCCTTCCTGTTGCTCTTTTATAACAATGCCCACTTCCCTCCTATTGACCCATTCCCCTCCTTAAATTAAGCCCTGGTAACCAGAGGTGTGTTCTCCATTTATAACATTTTATAACTTCAAAAATGTGAGGGGTGCCTGGCTGGCTCAGTCAGTGGAGCGTGCAACTCTTGATCTTGGGGTTGTGTGAACCCCGTGTTGGGTGTGGAGTCTACTTCTTAAAAAATGTTATTATAACCTCTTAGAGAACACTATGTGACTTTTTGGAATTGGCTTTTTAAACTCAGCATCATTCTCTGGACAGTCATCCAAATAGTTGTATCTATCAAATAGTTGTATCGCTCCTGTTTATTGCTGCGCAGTAGCCCATGATATGTCTGTACCACAGGTTTTAACCATCACCTATGGGAGGACATGGGTTGATTCCAGTTTGGGAGTGTTACAGATAAGGCTGCTATGAACGTTTGTGTGAAGACAGTCTTCATGTCTCTGGAATAAATGCCCAAGAGCGCACCTGCTAGGTTATACGGTAGTTGTAAGTTAGTTCCAGATGAAACTGCCGACTTTTCCCAGACTGTCTGTACCATTTCACATTCCCACCAGCAACTTGTGAGTGATCCAATCTCCTCTCCTGGATCCAGGATCCTGCTCCAGATGCATCTCTCCTGTATTCAGTGTTACTACTTTTTATTTTAACCATTCTGAGCGGTGTGTAGTGATAGCTCAGTGTGCTTTTAATTTGCATTTCCCTGATGGCTAATAATGTAGAACATCTTTTCATGTGCTTATTTACCATGCGTATATCCTCTTTGATAAAATGTCTGTCTTTTTTCTTTTTGCCCATTTTCTAATTGGGCTGTTTCTTTACTGTTGAATTTTGAGAATTCTTTTTTATGTTCTCCATAGGCGTCCTCTGTCAGATATGTGGTTTGCAAATATTTCCTGCCAGTGTGTAGTTTGTCCTTTCATCCTCTTCACGGGGAGGGGGTGTCACAGAGCAAAAGTTTTTAGTTTTGATGCAATTCATTTTGCCACTTTTTTCCCCAGAAACAGTCATAGTTTTACATTTTATATTTTATTATTTTTTTAAAGATTTTATTTATTTATTCGACAGAAAGAGACACAGCGAGAGAGGGAACACAAGCAGGGGGAGTGGGAGAGAGAGAGGCAGGCCTCCCGCGGAGCAGGGAGCCCAATGTGGGGCTCGATCCCAGGACCCTGGGATCATGACCTGAGCTGAAGGCAGACGCATAACGACTGAGCCACCCAGGCGCCCCTACATTTTATATTTTAAGTCTATGATCCATTTTGTGTTCCTTTTTTTAGAAGGTGTGAGATTTAGGTCAAGGTTCATATTTTCCCCCTATATCCAGTTGCTTTCAGCACCATTTGATGAAAAGGCTATCCCTTCTGCATTCAATAACTTGTTTACCTTTGTTGAAAGTCACTTGAGCATGTTTGTGTGGGTCTATGATTGGGTTCTCTATTCTGTTCCATTGATAGCTCTCAGCCAATATCACACCATCTTCATTACTGTAACTGGATAGTTAAGTATCAGATGGATTAATTCTTCCCACTTTATTCATCTTTGTAAAGATTATTTTAGCTACTCTCAGGTCTGTGCTTTTCCATGTAAATTTAAGAATAAGCTTGCCTATAGCTACATAAAGATTGCTAGAATCTTAATAGGAAATGCATTAAGCCTTTAGATTAATTGGGGGAGAACTGATGTCTTTACTATACTGATTCTTCCGATCCATGATCAAGCTATATGTCTCCATTATTTATGTCTCTTTTGGTTTCTTCCATCAGCATTTTGTAATTTTCAGCATATAGATGCTATACATGTTTTTAAGTGCATGCCTAAGTATTCATTTTCTATGGAGCAACTGTAAATAGTATTTTTACAATGCTGTTGCAAATGGTTTTTAATTTCAGCTTCTATATGTTCACTGTTACTATACAGAAATGTAGTCGATTTTTGTACATTGTTCATTTATCCTGTGACCCTGCTGAACTTGCTTATTACTCCTAGGAGGTTTGGGGAAATTCTCAGAGATTTTCTATAAAGACAATCATGTCACCTGCAAATAGGGACAGTTTGCTTGCCTTCTTTCTAAATGATATGCCTTCTATTTCTTTTTCTTGCCTTACTGCAGTGGCTAGATCTCCCAGTACAATATTGAATACAAGTAAAAGAATCATTATAAATGTTTGGATTTTCTAAGTTTTTGTTGCTTTAGCTGTAGGTTCTGGCAAATAGCAAAATTCCTCTGCAGCCCTTTCTTTGTATCCTCTCCCTCTTCTTCATGACTAGAACATCTGGCCCACGCACATTATTCAAAATGTCAGATAGTAGTCAACAGATGTGGTTGTTAAAAAAAAAAAAAAGAGGAAAAGTTCAGCATTTCTCGTGGGGATTAATGATAAAGCACTTTATATTTTTTCACCATGGCAGCATCATGTGGGGCAGCTGCAAAATGATACATTTTTTTTGTTGGATGTGTTGGACTTGTCTCCCCCCCCCATATTTATATGTTAAAGCCCTAACCTCCAAGGTGACTATATCTGAAGATAAGGTCTTTAGCAGGTAATTAAGGTTGAATGAGGTCATAAGAGTGGGGCCCTAATCCCATAGGACTACGGGCTTTATAAAAAGAGGAAGACATCTTTTCCTCTCCTTCTCCCTGCTATGTGTGCGCACACGGGGGGAAAAGGCAACTGTCTATAAACCAGAAGGAGAGATCTCACCAGACACTGAATCAGCTGGCGCTTTGATCTTATACTTCCCAACCTCTAAAATTCTGAGAAAATAAATTTCTGTTGCTTAAGCCACCCAGTCTACGGTATTTTGTTGTGGCAAGCCGAGCTACCTGATACTTTGGATTTGTGCCAGTGATACCCTGGCACAGAAGCCCCCAGCTACGCTTGGCCAGCCCACACTACCATGAGAAAGCACTGGTTGTGCATCTTGTCCTAAGGACCAAGGGAAGAAAGAAAAGGAAGTGTGATTCACTTTTTACGCTAAGATCTCATTATCAGCAGCAGGAGAAATTGCTAGGATTTCCACAATGTTCCAGGACAAGTCAATGAAACTACCCCATCAAGGAATGCTTCCCAATTTGGAAGCAGCATGAAGCCTAGACAGAAAGAGGTCCAGGCATACGTCAAGCCCAGGGATACCTAGAGTAGTGGTTCTCATGTTAGTATGCCCAAGAACTACCTGAGATGCTTGTTCAAATTGCAGATATTTGTGCTACCCTTTAAGATGTGGATTCAGTAGGTCCAGCATTAGGATGACCAACTATCCCAATTTGCCCGGAACTGTCCTGGTTTTACGAAAATCATGCTACTTGGGAAACCCCTCAGTTCTGGGTCTATCTGCTGGAATCTGCCCATTTAACAAGCATTCTAGTACATTTGTGTGTGGATAATCTTCAGACTGTATTTTGAGAAATGCCAACCTGGAGAGTTGATATTAACTTGCAATTCCTACCAGGGGGAAGGACAAGATGAAATTAAGTATGCCTATGAAAAGAACCTGGTGGATTTTAAGTGTGGTCACTTTCAAGCCTAAATTGTGGATGGGAAGATGACAAGTTAAATATTTAAATACACAAAATCCATCAGACTTTAGCACCTAATATCCCCCTTCTCACAGTGCTCCATTTGTCACATTCATGGTAACTTTCCCCTTTGAATCACTGTCTTGCTTTTCACCCTTACTCCTAGCATCATTCTTGTTGACTTTGACATCTAGGTGTCCTGCTTCTTGACTTCCTCACATTCTGTGTCAGTCAGAGTCCAGTCTGGAAACAAGAACCATGTCAGCTATTTGCACAGAGAGAATTGAATGTGAAGACTTGTTAGCTAGGTATAAAATTCTTAACAAGGTCACTGAAAGGGTTAAGTAGAGAGCACTAAGGTACTGCTGCAGTAGGCAGCTACCATCCCTAGGGCTGGGTGGAGGGCAGGGAGGAGGCCAGGATTATCAAAAATCAGACACTAAGAAGAGAGCCCTCAGAGCTGAAACATACACCTCTGAAGGGTAGTGTGCTCGGCTGGTGCTGGGGTTTCTGAGATGGGCTCCATAAAGCCGGGTCTGCAAGTGGTGGGAAAACACAAACTGGACTCCTTGGCTGCTATAGGAAGGAACTGCTGCCTGGGTGAAGAAACCCTGCTGGGTAACAGTGATAGAAATGGGAAACAGGAAGGAGCAAGCCCCTTCTTTCTCCTCCAGCCCTGCAGTCTCGCTCTGCACTCCATCACCGGCAAAGTGTAACAGGGAGCCAACTGGCAAAGCACAAGTGAGCTGCAAAGTTCCAGCCCTAGTATCACAAGGGGAAGTATACAAGGTGAGTTTGGAGCAAAGAGACAAGGGCTTAACAGTGGGTACATCTCTTGTGACATTTTCTCCCACCTCACCTTCGTCAGTCTTTTTTTTTTTTTTTTTAAAGATTTTATTTATTTATTCATGAGAGACAGAGAGAAAGAGGCAGAGGGAGAAGTAGGCTCCCCACCAAGGAGGGAGCCCAATGCGGGACTCGATCCCAGGACCCGGGACCACGACCCGAGCCGAAGGCAGACGCTCAACCGACTGAGCCACCCAGGCGCCCTGACCTTCGTCGGTCTTTCCCATGATCATGCAGTTGAGCTTGTCACCACCAGTATCTGTGTCACCTCTGAAATAATAACCTCCAGCATCTCACTCTCTGATGACTACTCCCATACCTAAGGTTTCCCCGCTCTAATACTCCTATTTTGGCATCACTTTGACCTCATTAAAAGGTCCAATCCATTGATGCTCAACAGACAGTCACCATCCCTCTTTTTCTAACTATACTTGCCTCCTTACACAGCTTGGGTTCCATGTCATGATAGGCACGTCCTTACTGTTAACTCCCTGGATTTTCTCTCCTTGTGTCCAACTTGCCCATCAGAATGCCATCTCTAGTTAAGCCCAAATGATCCAACCACTTTATGCCCGCAGCAAAGCAGCTGACCGTTGACTGCTCTCACTTTAACTCCATGATCATACATTTCAAACAGATCCTCAATATTCCTCAACAATTTGACCGTATCTTCCTGGTGTGTTTACTTCTCTCCCTTCCCAAATACTATTTCACATTTTACAACTTCTCTTTCTCCTCTAGTCTCATTCACTCTACCCCTCTCCCCATCACTGCCAGCTAATTATGGCAAAAACAGAAACCTAGGCTCCCTCAACTTCCTGTCACCAGATAGACCAAGCTAACTGTATCTGAGCCTAGACTTTTTGCTTTCCTTCTCGCAGAATGGGTGACATGACTCTTTTTCTATGAAAGATCAGCCCCCCTGTTTGGGTCCTGGCTTTCATCTCCTCTCTTCTTCCCAAAGACTTCACTTCCGCAACTATCATCCCCTCACTTCCTGTAATCAGTTTCTCCCTCTCCATTGGATTATTCCCTATGGCCTACGAAAAGCCTCAAAACTTGAAAGAAAGAAATAAAAAGTGAGGAGGAGAGACAAAGAGAAGAGAAAAAAAAGAAAAAAACCTCCCCTGATTTCACAATCTCCTTTCAGCTACTAATCCGAATCTGTCCTCCACTTGACAGCAAAACATTCTGAAAGAGTTGCCTGCAGTAGCTATCTTTATTTCCTTATGTCCTGTTCTCTCAGAAACCAAATTAATTGGGCTTCAGTCGGCATTAACAAAGACATCCGTGTTGCCAATAATGATGGTCATTTCTCTTGTCTTTATCACTCATGACCGCTCAACAGCAATGGATTCAGCCGGCCACGTAACGTCTCTCAGTTTCTGAGACACCATGTCTTTTGGTTCCTCTATCCGACTGGCAACTCCTGCTCAGTCTCCTTTGCTGATCCCCTCTTCTTCAGTTTCACGTGTAAATGTTGCAATGCCCAGAGCTAGATCCTGGGACCACTTCCCTCTCTATTTCAACTCTTTCTCTAATCAGTCTCGTCCCATGACTCCTGATTTAAATATTCAGTGGTCTGTTTTTTCACCTCCAGTTGGATTTTTTTTTTTCAAATTTCATTTTCCAATTGTTTGTTGCTAGTATATACAACTACAATTGAATTTTATATATTGACTCTGTTTCCTGAGATCTTGCTAAATTCACTTATCCTAGGAATTTTTGTAAGATTCCATAGGATTTTCTATCAGGAAAATCATGGCGTCTATAAATAACCATACATTTGTTCCTTTTTACCAATCTTTATGATGTACCTGACAAATAATAACAAAGGAAACTGGCATAGCATTATTTTTTTTTTAAGATTTTATTTATTTGTTTGACAGAGAGAGGGACAGCAAGAGAGGGAACACAAGCAGGGGGAGTGGGAGAGGGAGAAGCAGGCTTCCCGCCAAGCGGGGAGCCGGATGCGGGGCTCGATCCCAGGACCCTGGGATCATGACCTGAGCCGAAGGCAGGCGCTTAATGACTGAGCCACCCAGGCGCCCCTGGCATAGCATTATTAATAAAAGATAAAAAGCACTGTATTAGTCAGCTAGGGCTTCCATAACCAAATACCACGGACTGGGTGACTCAACAGATATTTATTTTCTCATAGTTCTGGAGATTACAAGTCCAAAATCAAGTTTTTGGCAAATTGGCTTTTTTCTGAGTCCTCTCTCTTTGGTTTGCAGATGGCTATCTTACCACTGAGTCTTCACGTGTCTTTCCTTTGTATATGTAAATGTCTGTGCCCTAATCTCTTCTTTCCATAAGGACACCTGCCATGTCAGATTAGGGCCCACCCACGTGACCTCGTTTTACTTTAATTACCTCTTTATAGGGCCTATCTCCAAATACAGTTACATTTTGAGGTACTAGGATGGGGTTAGGATTTTAATATATGAATTTTGGGGCAGGGCGGGTGCTCAGAGTTTAGTCCATAACAAGCACTTTAGGGATTAAGAGAGATTATATAATAATAAATGGAATAATCCCTTAAGAATGTATAATAATTGTGTGTTTTTGCATACCTGCCAAAATAATCTCAAATATAAAAAAAATTTAAAGAATTACAAGGAGAAATTGACAAATCCATAACACTAACACTAATGTGAGAGACTTTAAACATATCTATCTCCTGGCAAATTTTTTATGCAGCTTACCAAATATTAGGAAGGATATAGAACACACACATGTACAATTTATGGGATTCATAAATCCTAAAACACATTAAAAATGTACTATGAGCAGGCAATAAGACCATATTAGATATTTGCAGAGTTAAAATCACACCTGTCATGTTCTTTAATCTCAGTGCGAAATAAATTAGAAATCAAAAACAGAAAGAAAAAGAAACTCAAAACAGACAGAAATCAAATTTACTTCTGAGTAACTTGTGAGTTCAAAGGAACTAAAATACAATACGAAATAGTACCAAGAAATATTCAAAGTGCTTCCAATCACAACATGAGGATACAGATAAAAAACTGGGGGGAAATGTATAGCCTTAAATTAAAATGCACTAGAATGTAAGACATATTGCACATAAATGAGCTAAGCATTCAGCTGAAAGTTCAAAAAAGAAAAAGGGTACACTGAACTCAAAGAAAAAAGAAGAAAATAATAACGATAGAAATAACAATGAAGAAAATGAACAATGATGGCAACATAGAAAAACCAAGCTGATTCTTGGAAAAGACAACTTACATAGGCATCTGACAAGACTGCTGATGGCGAAAAGAGAGACATGGCATCCATACACACGGGACACAGAAAGGACAAATGCAAGGAAATGGCCTTTGCTGAGGCTCGGGAAGCTGGAGGGAGAACCTGATGAAGAATATCCCAGGCACTCTGGTGGGGCAGACAGGATAGGCTTTGTGCCCCTGAAGGAGTGTGTTTGTAGAATTTACCCAGTTTTCCCATGACTACCAATTGGCTTTGCCCAGCAGTTACTTAAACCTGAGGGGAGGGCAGGGTGCCCTCAGACATGGTTGCCTGGTTTCTCAGAACCACACAGCCAAGGTGGTCTGGGGAACAGAGAATCCCTGAAGTGGGGGCGCCTAAAGTTTGGGTCATGGACCAATCTCTGACACCTGGAGCCCCAATAGTAGTAAAGTAGGAAAGGTTGAGGTGGGGCACTGAAAGCCCCTTACACCCCCAGCGGACTCGTGATTGGAGACCTGCAGGCAGAAATTGGGTCATAGCTGACTTCTGTGGGGGTGGGAGGGGGAAGGAGCGAGAATGAACCTGAGAAATGTTTACTGGATGTAACTCTACCTGCGTGGCTGATTAAAAAAAGAGGGAAGTAGATTACAAAGAAAAAAATAAAAGACTTCCTGACGATTATCATTATATATACATGAATACATCTTCACAAAACAAACTATAGAGACCTACAGAAAGTCAAATCTTAAAGTTCCTCTTAATTCCTGTCCCCTCCCCCCTCCCACCCACGCACATCAACTCCCAGAGGGGATCTCGAGTCAACGGTGTCTGCCCCATCTTTTTTAGTGCATCTACATTATGTGTTACATGATCACTTTTAAGTAGAGTTTCTGTTTTAATGTTTGTGAGGCAATCATCCTGCTCTTTTCAGATTAGAACCTCTAGGTTCAGAAAGAAGAGCAGAGCCCTTGGAACTAGATGGGGTGGTGAAGCTAACAGAGGATTTCCAAACAGAGTTCCGAGTTCAGGGTCTCAGAAGCGCTTCTTTTCTTTGGAGGAAATGCTTGTTTTCTAAGTGGACAATTAAAAATTCAGTACTGTTTTTGCAACTTCCTGTGAGTCTGTAATTATTTCAATTCATAAAAAACAATAATTGTTGAAAAGTCGGCATGCGGTTTGACATATTTTCTATTTTCTATCCCTTGGCTCTGCAATTCTGGAAACATTGTGTCCACATGGAACTTTCATCAGCCCGGGTCTCTGGGTAACTGGGATGAGCAGACCTCCTTGCCCACCCATGGTAGATGGGGAGCATATGTGCGAAATATGCTTTGCTGGGTTAAGCAAAAACAATAACAAAAAAACAAAAATACAAACAGACTGTGGCTTTTGTCGTGGTGCCTCTCTCTCTCTCTCTCTCTCTCCCTCCCTCTGATCACTCATTCTGAGGGAAGCCACCTGCCACTTTGTGAAGACACATCCGGAAGCTTATGAAGAGGCACAGCGGTGAGGAACAGAAGTATTTGGCCCACAGCCAACGTGGAAGAGCGAGCTGTCACCAGATGCAGGTCTGAGCCCAGAGACAGACCTTCTGCCGCAAAGCCTTCAAATGATGGCAACCTCAAGAGGAACCTGCGGCCCGAACAACCCAGCTAAGCTGCTCCCTGACCCCTGGCCCTCAGAAACTGCACGAGATAATAATAAAGGTTTGCTATTTGACGCTGCTAAATTGGATGGTGTGATACAGAAGAAATAACTAAGACACACAGACAGGGCTGCATTCTGGCTTCTGTGGGCCCCACTTTGACCTTTGTAGGTGTCTTCCTCTGTAAACATTACAAATTCTCTTCTGATTTTTAAAGAATTGAAGACATTTTTGGAGGCCCTCAAATACCATGGGCCCCAGACACTGTGCCCTCTGAGCCGAACGGTTGTCAGTCCTACCCGTGGGAACAGCATGAGAGGGACACGCAGTCACGGAACCATACCGAAACCTGAAGAATAAGTGACTAGCCCCGACAGTCCTCAAATCCAAGGGAGAAGTCTAACCCTTGGCAGAACTATTAGGATTTGGGCAAAATCCTACCCCACACTTGTGGATCCTATTGGGTCCTACATCTCGGGTAACCCGGAAGAAGACGGACCGACGGTGTGGGGAACCAAGCACACGCTCCGCTGAGTTATTACTAAAAGGCAATGACATGAGCTGCACGTGTGAGGGCCGTTGGACTCTGGTGTCTCGGCTGCAGCTACGCAAGGCTGACGGTGGCTTTGTAACACTGCCTTCTGGACTCAGTGTTTTCCTGGAACTGATATCTGATATTCACAATCCGAAGGCACACACCTGGAGGCAGTAAAGTGTTTGGTCTCAGAGCCCCAGGAGTAGCGGGCCTGAGCTTAAGTGCTGCCTTTGGTACTTATTTGCTGCATTACCTTTGGCAAATTTCTAAACCTCCCTGTGCCTCAGTTTTATGATCTGTAAAGTGGGACTAATGATCAAACCAACCTCATAGGATAGTTGTGAGGGTTACATGAGTTAACACATGTATAACACGTAGAATAGTACCTGGCAGAGAGTAAGCCCTCAACATTTTTATTATCATCTTCATCATTTATTGTGGTTACTACAGAGCTTCACTGGAGCTCACCCTAACTATCAATGGGCAATTTTATTACTCTCCTCAGGGAGTGTGCAATTATGTCTCAGGTATGTCAGGGCAATCATCTCATAAAAAGGAGCTGCAGAGAGTCTCCATCGAATGGAAGGCAGTAGTCAGGAATATGCCAACTGGAAAGATCCAGGTGGAGAGCCGGGTTCTTGAACAAGGCCAGCAGAGCACAAAGACTGATGAGTCCTTAGTATCTTTGGACGAACAGTCTCCATCTGTGGCTCAATGGGCTCTACTTTTGAGATCCTTTCCAAATAATTATAAGCCACAGCTTGGTTCACCAACAGTATTAGTTGATGCCTACTGGTGGTAAACTGCCAGGCTATGGCCAACATTCGAAGTATGTGAGTGGCAAGAACAGAGAATAATCAGTCTGTCTGTTAGGCCAAAGTTTGGCTGGCATCATTGCTGGCCACCTGGTACCTATTCATACCAGTTCCTGAACAACTGCCAAAACTCCACTAAGGCCAAGTGGACAGTGGAGAGTTGGGTCGTGTAAGACAGTCCATGTTTGGGCTCAACAGATGCTGAAAAATTGGGCCCATCGAGGTCAAATTTGAATGGTACATAGAGATGAGAGTTTTATTAACCTGCAGAACACCAAGTGGGCTCACAGAGTATCAGGGCATGGTAGGCTGCTTGCTCGGGTAGGTCTCATTGTCTCTCTGAAAACCAAAATATTGCTGCAGAGTGGGAACAAGTGAATATCACCAGGCACAAGCTCAAATGTGTACAAACCACCCACTGCTGGCAGATGGACTATATCAGAGCCTTGTCCCCAGGGCGAGAGGGGCCTGCTGTGTAGTGAAGGAAGGTGATACCTCTTTGGATTTAGAATTTGTGTTCCTTATTCCAGAGACTTTGGCAGCTAGCACTATACAAGGGCAAAGCTTCATCAACTAGGATCTCAAGCCTAGAGTTTCCCCATCTAGAATATACACCCCACTAGTCAACAATATAAGACATGGTCTAAAATAATGGCAAGCGGTTATATCACACAGACTACCTTCAGAGTCAAAATAGCTGTTAGAAAATTGGAATGGGTGGCTAGATGGCTCCACTTGACGAAACCATTACAAATACATGAAGCCTATGAAGAAAATTGTAACATATTACTGAGAGACATAAAAGAAGATCTGAATGAAGGGACAGATATACTGGGTTGGTGAATGAAAACATTCCTGGGTGAAAAATTCTCCATGATGTAATATACAAGTTAATCCCAATCAAAAGGCCAACACAATTTTTGTGTTGCAAGCTTGCAATGTGGCAAGCTTTAAATTCTGAAATTAATATTTAAGAAGAGCCTTCAAGAAGAGTAAAGATGGGGCGCCTGGATGGCACAGTGAGTTGAGCTCTTGGTTTCGGCTCAGGTCACGATCTCAGGGTCATAAGGTCAAGTCCCGCATCGGGTTCTGCGCTCGGCACAGAGTCTGCTTAAGACTTACTCTCCCGGGGGGCGCCTGGGAGGCTCAGTTGGTTGAGCGCCTGCCTTCGGCTCGGGTTATGGTCCTGGAGTCCCGGGATCGAGTCCCACGTCGGGCTCCCTGCTCGGCGGGGAGTCTGCTTCTCCCTCTGACCCTCTTCCCTCTCATGCTCTCTATCTCTCATTCTCTCTCTCTCAAATAAATAAATAAAAATCTTAAAAAAAAAGGACTTTCTCTCCCGGGGTGCCTGGGTGGCTCAGTCGTTAGGCGTCTGCCTTCGGCTCAGGTCATGATCCCAGGGTCCT